>NC_087200.1:195359619-195439571 GCF_015104395.2 Macrobrachium nipponense | reverse complement strand
TGTAGAGCTGGTCTTGAAGCTATTATTTTACCTGAAGAGGTAGAGGATAGTGCTTTTCCTTCCACTTTTGCTCCTCCTGTATCACCCATTCTTAGCCCTCCTTCATCTTTACCATGGACTCCTTTACTAGGTTCCCATGCTTTTGACCCTAATCCCATTGCCAGTCTTGAATTTAAGTTTGACAGAAAGTTTGAGTGATTAGCTAATTCTGCAATGGAATTAGGTGCTTTGTTCAGAGCTTTTGTGGAGAAAATTTCGAGCGACAGTGCAATGAAAAGTGTTAGTGCATTGTGAGGGAGTGTAAGGAGGCTGTGGGTTTGCCCAAGGGCAGTTGCTCCCTTCATTGAACCTGTTGTATGCTCCCAGGTGTTGACAGAGCGTCATTGGAAAGGCATCTGAGGCAGTGCTATGCGAGTGTCCTCGGACACGGATGTGTCGTTGCAGGACAGAAGGTGGCATTGAACATAGCGGCGTGGCTTTGCAACCTTTTAAGAGGCATTTGACAGCTGACATTTTGCCTCTTCCAGGTAAGAAGCATAGAGAGGTGGTGTTTAGCCCTCAACCCTCTTGTAGTTATATGGTACCATCTACTGAAGCGCCCACAGTTCATGATTGTCGCTCGCCATGGGACAGTCCAGAGTCAATTGAATCTTTCGAGCTCCCAGTTCTGGCGCCAATGCGTACTTCACACCACAATGAGTGCCATTCTTCTCCTAGATGCACAGGAACAGTACCAGAGCACTCTAAGTCTGCTATGAGATATTTGGCATAAAGTGCAGAGCATTTGGCACCAACGTTGGAGCATCCATAAGTCCTACAGATCAGTCTTCTTCAACTTTAGAGGATCCAACTTTCGCCCCTCTTTGTCGACAGTTGCAAGAACTGATGGGAGCTCTTACTATGGTTTTTTCCTTTGCTTTCTGTGTGTTTACCATAAGGTATGTTTTCCTTAAATGCTCTTTTATCTCCTCTCCCATTCCATTCTTCCATCACTTCAACATTTCTATGATAACACCCTTGATTTTGCTAGCATTAATTACTTGAAGCACCTCCCTTTACTATGATACATAGTAAATGATCTGAGCCAGTGACTGTTCCCATTTTAGATTTTTTGATATGCTAAAGAAACATACCAAATTATGTTTTCTTTCCAGTGCCCCTTGCCTTTGTAATGCCCACCTAATTGCTTTAGGATACATGCACATATGGTATAATCTTTCTCTTTGCCCGATATACTTTTCTTGTACTAGCTTCATTATAGACTCCCCATATTGCTGATTTCTCTGGGATGAAGCCAAACCCACAAGGGATTGAAATATTCCTCAGAGTTCCTTCCATCACCTTTTCCAATATTTTCAAAGCATCTTTTAAATAATTTATTTCTCTGTAACTTCCACACTGCAGTGCATCCATTTTTTATTACTGTCCTATACACTTTTCTCTGAGCCTTTCCCTTGATGGGGTTACATGTGAAATGAGTTCTCTCCACCCTCCTCTGTAATGTGCTCTTCCTGCCTGAACTCAAATCAGGCCTGGGTTTCTTATATGACTTTATGGGTTTCCTACTACTTTCATATTTACTGCTCCTCTGTTACTCATCCCTTCTCATTTACAATCCATCTCAGTATATGTTCCAAACACTGAAAACTACTGGTCACTGTCTCATTCGTAAAATGATATCCTCAACAAACGTTAACCATGATTCTAAAATTTATATGCTTGCTCCTTTACAAAATCTTTCCCATTTTCTTTGACAATACCAGTGCTTCTACTGCACAGAATGGTAGAGGTCTTATGTATCCAGCTAAAGTCTTTGCTCTCTATTAATGATATGTTTTTGTTTAACAACGGTCATTTGATGACAAAGGCAAAACAAATGAAGTACCAAAACAGGCCATATATATATATTTGGTCTGGGATTGGTAGAGAGAAGTCTTAAGCTAAAATAGTAGTGCAAAAAGTCTCCACACTTAACAGTAATATGTGCGCAATTCATCCTGCTTAGTCTGTCGATCTCCACATTTCACTAGTGAAAATAAATTGGGCCTCTACTTATTTCTGTACACAAAAATGTGCAAGTCTTGAACATCAGTATGGCCATATGCTAAAGAAAACAAGATACAAAGTAATAAAAAACAAAACTGCAATTCCATTAACTTTCTTACCTCATATAACACATTTTTACGAATCGTTTTGTTTCTTTGTCGTTGAATCAGACTTCTAGGTGGCAAGTTTTCACCACTTTAGAGGCTAAAGTTTTCCAAATTGTGTGATGATCTGAAAAAAGATGTAAAGTAGAAAGATTAGAACACAGAATTCCAACTTGGGTCTAATATTGTAAATCTTTTGTGAAATATGAAGTTAAAAAAGTACAATTTATTCTGAGACATATCTTTCAAAAATTGATGTTTGTACTGACAATTTGTGTTCATTAGGGCAAAATGGGAATACTGTACAATGTATCATAATTCTTTCACGAATAAGGTGACCTGGTTTTATCAGTAAAACACGAAGTAACCCGACTTCTCCGTCAACAAATTAAAGGTATGAACCTTCTCATGATATGGCTAATGGCCCTGACTAGACACAAGGCAAGATCTTAATCATTCCAAACCCTCACTGGCAAGGCAGGGATTACAAAATGAACACAGTGGTGGCTGGTACTGATTTGATTTATGAATGTTTGGTTTTATGACCTGGCACTAAAACATGAAAATTTTTTTAATCAAGTTGTATTTTTCATAGCTAACAAAGCTGAGGTCTTAGCAATAGGATAATCTTCTAGCACCAGTTGGAATCCAGTTAAAACAATCAAAGATTGTAAAGTAAGGAATCTGTGGCATCTGGCAATTCATGTGTATATTAGGTGGAAGCTGGTCACCAACCAGGCCTGGGAGGCAGGCAGTAAACATTAAGACCTCAGGTTTATTAGCTATGAAAAATACTAAAGATGGAACAAACCTTTGGTCTCTACAATAGGATAGACTAATACTTGGAGGGAGGTACAAGTATCCTGAACTGGCTGGGGGTTCAGCCCACCTGACCACCATTCCTAGAAGCTCAAGTTCTAAAGAATGAGGTCTGAGTCCGTGAGAGAATAGATAAGTGAATATCTAAAAACTCAGCCTGCTTGGTTTAAACAAAATGAGACATGACCAGGTTCATTGCATTCGTGGAAGGTAAAGAGAACTCTGTCTGTACAAGCAACAAACACATAGGCCACAGGAGTTTGTCACCACTCCTCCCTCCCCTTGCTGGAGAGAGGAGTACATATGTGCTACTGAGAAGCAGATGTGTCTACTGTATACGAACAAATCAAATAGTAACTGCAACCAGTATAACTGCCACACTCATCTGTATCAGACCAGTTTCAGCATATGACATGTCTGTTCTTCAACCCACCCGTAGGAAGAATAAAGGGAAAAAAAGGAGAAAGAAGGAGACCAGTCAACTCACTCATCCTCTCTTCTACACTATCATCTTGTGTAAGATAGAAACTGTCCCACTAGGGGCACTGGATGAGCTACACAACTTGTTGGGCAGCCACCACCGGACCCAAGGAAAAAGTGTCCAAGGAGCTGTGGGCAACGTTCTTCAGGTAAAAGGAAGTGAATGTGGTTTGCCAAAGCCAGGAACCAGCATTCAAAATTCAATGAACAAACAAGTTCTTCTTAAATACCAGAGAAGAACCCATCCCTCTGATGTCATGGCCTTCGAATTTGTCCTAGAATTTGTGGCTAAGACTCAGAATCCCTCAGTGCATGATGAGATTTGCCTCATTTTCTATTCTCTCACTGAATAAGTTTGTGGACAGCAATCAATTGACAACAGTGATAAATGTGAAATAAAATGCACAATGAAAGGTTAAATTATAATTGGCACAAGATATCAGTGGCAGAACTAGCAGGTAAGGAATATGTCTGATTAATCACCTCAAGCAGCCAGAATGAAACTGTGTTCTTGGATACCTCCCTTCTGGAACAGCTGAGCTGACAAAATGTCAACAATACCTGGGCCTTAGGTGAAGAGTCCTTTTTTGACAGCAGTGCAGAGCTCTGATGGGACAAAGCAATAACTCCTGAGGATTGCTGTCCACAAACTCATTTAGTGAGAGAATAGAAAATGAGGCAAATCTCATCATGCACTGGGGGATTCCGAGTCTTAGCCACAAATTCCAGGACAAATTCGAAGGCCACAGAACCCCAATCCCTAGCGTGTTTCATGTCATAACTCAGGCTCTCCAACTCTTCTTGAGGAAGCCAAGGCCAAAAGGAAACTGTCTTCAGAATCCGATTCCTGTCTGACAATCGACATAGTGGCTTGAATGGAGCTCGAGTGAAACTACTCAGGACCACAGTAAGATCCCACACCGGAGGTGTGAGTTCTCTTGGTAGACAAGATTGTTCGAAACTCCTGAACAACAACAAGATATCCCAGGATGAAGAGATGACCATGTCCTTCAGGTGCAGAACCAACTCCAAGGCAGCCCTGTAGTTTATGACAGCCAAGACAGAAAGACCTTTCTCATCCCTGGGAAAGATAAAGAAATCCACTATCCGCTGAAGAGAAGTTGAGTGGAGAGAAACCCCATTGACAACACCAATCACAGTAGATGGCACATTTGCCCTGGCCAACTGCTGATGAAGATCTCAGGAGATAGCTGGACATCTGGCCGCAACTTTGCGAGAAAAGCCTCTCACTTGCAGGAGATACTTGATAGTTCCCAGCCGTGAAGAGATAGGCACTCTAACGACTGGTGAAACCTTTCCACACGAGGTTGGCAAAGGAGGTTGCGCCATTGGGAATTTCTCTCGGAACCTCTGACAAAAGGGACAGATGGTCTGGGAACCACTCTTCCTGAGGCCACAGAGGCACAACCAACGTTATCCTGAGATTTCAGGAGCTCATTACTCTGCTCAGGACCTGACAGATCAGGCAGAACGGAGGGAAGGCATACACCTCGAGACTGTCCCAAGGATGCTGTCGAACAGTGGTTCTCAACCTGGGGGGTGCACCCCCATAGGGGGGCATCAGCAATTTCCAGGGAAGGTGCAAGCCCTAGGGAAAACTGAATAAAGAAATTCTCTAATTGTATTTGTTATTCTCTTAACAAGTGAAGAACTAATATTCAGAAGTTTATGAAAAAATGCAAAAGTATCACCTTATAACGTTACTTTCCTAGAGTCTACTACTATAGTTAGGCTCGTTGGGCTTACAACGTTTTGTAATTATGTATTGACCTAACATCCTATCCCTCAAAACCCCTTCTTTTTCTCTTTTTTCTCAAGTCTGGGAGGGAATTTTACTTACATATATATGCAAGGGGGGCGTGGAAGTTTGTTTGGAGGTAGGTGGGTACCACCATTCAAGTCTACTACACCGCACCGGGTGCATAAAGGTGGTACGCATAGTACCACCAAAACTCCTCTTTTCAGATAGGGACTTCCAATCATTCTGTAATTTCGGTTTGAAGAGTTTGGAGCAAAATAAACAGTATGACACGATGCCAGACGTATGATGAACCCAAAAAAATGATATTGTAATGATACAATTAAGTTTGTTCATACTTACCTGGCAGATATATATATAGCTGTATTTTCCGAAGTCCGACAGAAATTAAAAAAACTTACGACACACGTAGTGGGAGTCAGGTGGTTAGTACCCATTCCCGCCGCTGGGAGGCGGGTATCAGGAATCATTCCCATTTTCTATTCATAATTTTTATTTCCACTGTCTCCTGAGGGGAGGTGGGTGGGTACTTAATTATATATATCTGCCAGGTAAGTATGAACAAACTTAATTGTATCATTACAATATCATTTTGTTCATGAAACTTACCTGTCAGATATATATAGCTGAATCCCACCTTTGTGGTGGGAGTAGACAGAATAGAAGATTTTAGGAAACATATATATGCAGATAAATGATATCTTGATTCCTTACCTGTTAGCATAGCTGACTTCGTGGTTACTGCCGCGTAAGTCTGCTTGTGCTATAAGAGTTGCCAGCGAGGTAGAGACCTATATAGCTGGTGCACTCAAGATGATCTGTCAACGGGGGCGTGACCACGATGTGACTAGACCATTGACCATACACTGAGGGCAACGAAGTAAAAAACCACCTGGCCTAGTCTACCAAAGGTATACCACTAAACTAGACTAAAGAAGGGAGATCCGCCTCGGGCGGTCAACCCCACAACCAAAAAAAAACACACACAATTAAAAGCTCATCTAACCACTAAAGGAAAGGATGAGTGCTACCTCCTGCCCCCAAAAACAGTGTCTGCAGCGACGTATGGTCCAAGCGACGAGCAATGTTCGTATGTCGCTTTCACCTCCCGCAGGTAGTGTGAAGCGAACACCGAGTTGCTCCGCCAATATGTGGCACTCAAAATGTCACTGAGTGCCATATTTCTGTGAAAGGCTATCGAGGTCAAAATAGCCCTCACCTCGTGGGCATTCACTTTTAAAAGCTTCATGTCACTATCACTACATGTGGAATGAGCTTCCTTAATGGTGTCTCTCAAGAAGAAAGAAAGCGCGTTCTTTGACATGGGAAGATCGGGCTTCTTAACCGAGCACCACAAGTTGCCCGAAGGTCCTCTACAGTCCTTCGTTCTGTCTAAATAGAATTTGAGAGCCCTGACAGGGCACAGGACTCTCTCTGGCTCATTACCCACGATCTCTGTCAAACCCTTGATTTCAAATGTCTTGGCAAGGGTTGGACGGGTTTCGTTCTTTGCTAAGAACATAGGGCTTAAAGAACAACCGCATCCGAGTTCTTAAACCCAACATGCTTGCTATAGCCTGGATCTCACTAACTCTCTTCGCCGTCGCCAGAGCAGTTAGAAAAAGTGTCTTCCTTGTAAGGTTTCTAAGCGAAGCTAAGTTGAGCGGTTCAAAATTACTGGACATCAAAAAACTTTAGAACAATGTCTAAATTCCAAGAAGGGACTCTTGGTTGAGGTACCTTCGAAGTCTCGAAAGACTTAAGAAGATCATGAGGTCTCTGTTGTTGGCTAAGTCCAGTCCTCTATGCCTAAAGAATACAGAAAGCACACTTCTGTAGCCTTTTATCGTAGGTACCGCTAAGCGAACTTCATTTCTCAAGAAGAGAAGGAAGTCTGCGATCTGGCTCACAGTAGGTAGAGGTGGAGGAAATGTCTTTCTTCCTGCACCAGCTCCGGAAAACAGCCCACTTGGATTGGTATACGGCAATAGAAGAAGGTCTTCTTGCCGTTGCGATTGCTTTCGCCACAGGTCTTGAAAAACCCCTCGCTCTGGCCAACTTCTGGATAGTCTGAACGCAGTCAGACTCAGAGCGGGGAGGTTTTTGTGATACCTCTCGAAGTGGGGCTGTTTGAGTAGATCTATCCTTGGAGGCAGAGTCCTCGGAAAGTCTACAAGAAAGGACATGACCTCTGTGAACCAGTCGGTCGCTGGCCAGAAGGGGGCGATGAGAGTCATCCTCGTTCCCTCTGATGCCGCGAATTTTCTTATCACTTCCCCTAGGACCTTGAACGGGGGAAAGGCATATACGTCTAGTCCCGTCCAGTCCCAAAGAAGGGCGTCTACTGCTACTGCTCCTGGGTCTAGAACTGGAGAGCAGTACAGCGGGAGTCTCGTTGTCCTGGAAGTTGTGAAGATGTCTACGAGAGGACATCCCCATAACTTCCACAACCTCTGGCATATTTCCTGATGAAGAGTCCACTCCGTCGGCAGAAGTTGACCTTGTCGACTGAGCAGATCTGCACGGACGTTTCTACCCCTGATATGAATCTCGTCAGTATAGAGACGTCGTGTGCCTTCGCCCATAACAGGATTTTCTTTGCAAGGAAGAACAGGGATCGGGAGTGGGTTCCTCCCTGTTTCTTGAGGTATGCCAGGGCTGTGGTGTTGTCCGAGTTGATCTGCACCACATTGCCGGAGACTTCGTTCTGAAAGAACTGGAGCGCCAGATGAACTGCTGCCAGCTCCTTGAGGTTTATGTGCCAGGACACCTGTTCCCCTCTCCAGGTGCCTGACACTTCCTTCCCCCCCAGTGTTGCTCCCCACCCGTGGAAGACGCGTCGGAAAACAACACTAGGTCGGGGTTCTGAAGCTTGAGGGAAAGACCCTCTGCGAGCTTCAAAGGGTCGGTCCACCATCTTAGGTGTTCCTTTACCTCTTCTGATAACACCAGAATCGAATCCAAAGTGTTTTTGGTTTGCTTCCAATTGTCGGCAAGGAAGAATTGAAGAGGTCTGAGGTGCAACCTCCCTAGGGAAACAAACTTCTCCAGTGAGGAAATGGTCCCCAGCAGACTCATCCATTCCCTCACCGAGCATGATTCCTTCCCCAGAAAGGTTGACACTTTGCTTAGGCAATCTAGTTGTCGCCCCCTGGGACGGAAAAGCCCAGAAAAAGCCCACAGGCCAGTCCATCTGAATCCCCAGATAGACTAAAGACTGAGAAGGGGTCAGATGTGACTTTTCGAGGTTCACCAGAAGCCCCAGGGACTTCGTTAACGCCAAAGTCGTGTGAAGGTCCTCCAGACACCGGTCTTTCGAGGAGGCTCGTACGAGCCAGTCGTCCAGGTAGAGAGAGATCCTGACATTGGAAAGATGAAGCCACCTCGCAATGTTCTTCATCAGTAGGGTGAATACCATGGGAGCAGTGCTGAGTCCAAAGCAGAGAGCCCTGAATTGAAACACTTTTCCTTTCAGGACAAACCGCAGGTATTTCCTGGACTGGGGGTGGATGGGGACGTGGAAATACGCGTCCTGGAGATCTAGTGAAGCCATCCAATCCCCCGGTCTCAAGGCTCCCATCACTGACTGAGGTGTCTCCATCTTGAACCTCTGCTTGATGACAAAGAGGTTCAGGTTGCTGACATCGAGTACCGGTCGCCATTCCCCCGACTGCTTTGGCACCAGGAACAGTCTGTTGTAAAATCCAGGGGAATTCAAGTCGGAGACCTGTTCTACGGCGTGTTTCACGATCATCTGATCTAACAGATCGTAAAGCACTTGTTGCTTTTCTCCCCGATAGGAAGGAGACATGTCCCTGGGTGTCGTAGACCGCGGGGGGGGGGTGGTTTCAGGAACGGGATCCGGTAACCCTTCTTTAAGATGTCCACGGACCATTTGTCCGCACCTCTCTCTTCCCAGGCTTGCGCAAAAAGCTGAAGCCTGGCTCCAACCGGTGACTGAAGGACTTCTGCTTCACTTCTTGTTCTTGGCCAGCGCAGTGGCTCTGCCTCTGGACGTGCCTCTTCCTCGAGGGGCTGGTCTCGAGGAAGAACTACCTCGAAAGGGCTTCGATTTCTTGAGAATCGAAACTCCCGAGGACGAAGGAACCGCAGGTCTCCTTGAAGATTGTGCGAGGAGATCTTGCGTGGCCTTCTCCTGAAGACTGGTCGCAATGTCTTTTACCATAGCCTGGGGGAAGAGATGATCCGAAAAAGGAGCGAAGAGCAAGTCTGCTTTCTGTGACGGAGAAACAGATTTAGCTGTAAAATTGCAAAACAGGGATCTCTTCTTCAAGAGCCCTGTGCAAAAGTGAGCTGTAAGCTCCTCCGAACCATCTCTGACGGCCTTGTCCATACACGACATTACGCTGGACAGCTCCCCCAGACTAATCGATTGTTGGAACTCCTAGACTTGGCATCCAGAACTCCCAAACACCAATCTAGAAAGTTGAAGACCTCTAACGTCCAAAAGAGGCCTTTAAGGTGGTAGTCCATTTCCGTAGTTGACCAGGAAACTTTCGAAGAGGACAGGTGAGACCTCCTCGAGGCATCCACAATGCTGGCGAAGTCTCCTTGGGCTGACGAGGGAAGTCTAATACCTACGTCTTCTCCCGTCTCATACCAAATGCCAGCCTTCCCACTAAGTCTCGAAGGTGGCAGGGCAAAAGAAGTCTTTCCCTGGGACTTCCTTTTCTCCATCCAGTCATGGACCTTACGAAGAGCCCTCTTAGTTGAAAGGGACTTCTTCATTCTGACGAATGCCGAGACCTTGTGATCTTGGAGAAGAAAGTTGTGAAGGAGGAGAGCGAGGAGCTTCCGGGTGAAACGTCTCTCCAAACTCTGATTGAAGAAGGCGGGTCAAAACCTGGTAGTCGGAAGAGACTGCCGCCAAAGGTTTATCATCATCCACTTCAACCGAAGCGTCGCTAACCTCTGCATCCGACACAGGTGAAGTTGGAGGCAAAATAGGCTGGACCAAGACCATCTGGTCTAAGTTCCAAGAGGCGCGTTGCTGTGAAGGGAAGGTAAAGCTGACTCATTAAAAGGGAAAAACTCCGGTGGTATCTAAGACCCGAAGTAACTTGCAAAGTCTCATCACAAACAGGTGGGAGGCGACGAAACTCCACATCTTCGTCCACCCGAGCGTCCGCTGGCGCACACCTGGCGTCCACTGGCGCACACCTGGCGTCCACTGGCGCATACCTGGCGTCCACTGGCGCACGCCTGGCTGCAACTAGCGCGGGATTGGCGTCCACTCGCGCGCCGCTGGCGTCCACCTGGCGCACGCTTGGCGTCCACTGGCGTGCGAATGACATTTACTAATGCGCGCTTAACATCTCGTGCGCGCTCTGCCTTTCAGCTGGTTCACTCTTAGATGCCACTGGCGTTCGCTTGGCTTCCGACCGAGCGTCAGGAACGTGAACTTGCACCGAAGCGCTCACGCAAGTATCGAGCTCTCGCACCGCAAGCTTACGAGCGGGTAATACCGCTTCATGCCGCCGACGAGCAAAATCCTCTTCACGTTCTCCAGAGAGCCGCTGGGGAGTCGCACGAACTCTAGCAGGCGAAGAAAGTGGAGAGATAGACGAGCGAGGAGAGGGAGAGAGACCTTCTAGATCTCTTCACAGGTAGACGGTCATCCTTTCTCCTGGGACGTGGTTGCGTCCCTTTCTTAGCAAGAGCATCAGTAAGCTGTTGCTGCAAAGAGCGCAGGATCTTCTCAGTAGGAGAGGATTCCTTGTCAGGTGACGGGCTGATCCTGTGAGAAGGCGAGGGGCGCCGGGTGAGGCGGGGGACCTTCCTACCTTCCTTTCCCAGAAAACTGCCGTAGCACGCGCTCTGAGAGCGACTGGGCGCTCAACAAAGTCATCATCCGATGACTCCTTACGCTTCTTCTGTGGCGGGAAGGCTGCGAACACACTCTCAGGCGATGATCGCCTCTCGAGAGCCAAACTGGACGTGAAGCGTCACGATCACCAACGCTCCTTTTCAGCGGGCGTGAAATAGAATGAGAGCTCCACCCCTTGTGCGGGGAGGAAGCCTCTGAAGAAGAGAAACACTCTTTCAGGAGGCGTGCACGCGCACGCTCCTTTGGCAGTCTGTGTAACGTCAACAGATACTGCCGAAGGCACGTCAGATCGGTGGGCGTTCCCCGCAACCCTCCTGCGGCTTTCGACATGCCCTCTCCCTGAAACCTGGGAGTCCGGCAGCGGTCTAGGCCTAGAGGCGAAATGGGGCCGATCTGACGCACCCTCCACCAACGAAGGAGCACTGTCACTGCACTTTGCACCTTCACTTTTGCCTTCTAAGGCGAGCACTTTAGATTCTAAATTACGAATCGACTCTAAGATAAGTGTAAGGGTATTACCCTCCACAGACACTGATTCAGGGCCCGAAGGCAACACTACAGGGTTAGGAGTAGTGATTAAAGGAGGGTTAGTAGGAGAAACATGAACTTCCTGACGTTTACCTGAAACGCTCCTGGAGGAAGACCTCCTTAACCTATCCCGTTCAAGCTTACGCAGATAGGACTCATACGCTCTCCATCCAGAATCAGAAAGACACTCACATTCCTTGCAGCGACTTTCATACATACAATCATGCTCTCTGCAACTCTTACACAAAGTATGAAGGTCCACTGATGCTTTCAGTAGCCTACCTCGACAATCACTCTTGGTACAAAACCTGGCGCTAGCCGAACTAGAACCAGACATCTTATTTAAAGAGAAATCAAGCCAAAATCAATCAAATCCACAATCAACGTGTGCCTAGCCACCGATCCAAAAGTCAAGATACCAAAAAATCAAAAAGGGGTACTTATAGTAGCCAAGTTTCCTAAATTCAAGACGGAGGTGCTGAAAACTGTGTTTACAACACCGGCGACAGAAAAATTATGAATAGAAAATGGGAATGATTCCTGATACCCGCCTCCCAGCGGCGGGAATGGGTACTAACCACCTGACTCCCACTACGTGTGTCGTAAGTTTTTTAATTTCTGTCGGACTTCGGAAAATACAGCTATATATATATCTGACAGGTAAGTTTCATGAACAAAATATTATTACTGCTTATAGTAGTGTGTAGGTGACAGATGAACTGCGTCTCAACAAAAAATCACAAAAGCAGACAAGCGTAAACATGTAATAACTTCTACCCAAGTATAAAACCAGTTGTATCATCATTTACTGCATTTATTATTTATTCACTTATTACATTTTACAAATAAAAGATATGAACACCAGATAAATGAAGGTAAAAATAAAGCCTTATAGTAACTTTATATATAAAAAACCAAACCAGAGAAAAAACAAAAAAGCGATTTTTTCTGAGGACAAGAAACTTGAAAAATTAGTTTAGATACCCCTGATACCCCTAAAGTTGTTTTCTGTGATGAAATGATCTTAGAAAACGTAGAAAATGACATCGACCAATTTTTGAAAGATATACTATAAAATTTGCGATTTCCATATTTATTGGCGGGGCTTTCGCTTTAGTTTTTGCTCCTTTTTTTTGTTATTACGTGCTTATTTACTGTTCTATTTTGATAATACTTTATGTGCATGTTCCAGGTGCGATATACCAACATTCTGTAAGACCGAATTTCTATTCAAGACTGTAGTTTTCTCACCGACCACCAGTGTCCCTTGTACAAGGGACACTGAGTTTCACATTTTTTTTCATAAAATATGTTATTGTTATTATACAATTAAGTTTGTTCATACTTACCTGGCAGATATATATATAGCTGTATTTTCTGTCGTCCGACAGAAATTTCAAAACTCGCGGCACACGCAGTGGGCGGCCAGGTGGTAGTACCCATTCCCGCCGCTGGGAGGCGGATATCAGGAACCATTCCCATTTTCTATTCATATTTTATTAATGCCTCTGTCTCCTGAGGGGAGGAGGGCGGGCACTTTAATTATATATATCTGCCAGGTAAGTATGAACAAACTTAATTGTATAATAACAATAACATTTTGTTCATGCCACTTACCTGACAGATATATATATAGCTGAATCCCACCTTCGGATGGTGGGAAGAGACAGAATAGGATTTTTTAGGAAACTTAAATTAAGTAGATGATATACATCTTGGTTCCTCACCTGTTTGCAAAGTAGACTATGTGATTACTGTCACGTAAGGCTGCTTTTGCTTAAATCAGAGTTGCCAGCCAGGTGGAGACCTGTAGTGCTGGTGCGCTCTGGATGATCTGTCAACGTGTACGAGACCTCAACGTGACAAGATCATCGAGGCCATACAAATGAGGGCAACGAAGCAACTGACCACCACCTGACCAACTATTCACAAAAAACCCTTAAAACTAACTAAAGGATGGGAGATCTTCACATAAGACTCACCAACAACCTAAAAACACAACAACAAACTAACCTAATCCTAACTAAGGGATAGGGAAAGAGCTACTTCCGGACCCCAATACTGTGTCCGCAGAAACGTATGGCCCCAGTGCATTACAATCGTCATAAATCGTTCTCACATCCCTTAGGTAATGTGAGGCGAAGACGGAGTTACTCCTCCAAAAGGTGCAATCAAGGATGTCCTTGATTGACATGTTCTTTTGGAAGGCAAGAGAGGTAGCGACGGCTCGAACTTCGTGCGCTTTCACTCGTAAGAGGCTCAAATCAGTCTTCTGGAAAGATGAATGAGCCTCCCGAATGATGTCCCTTAGAAAGAAAGCAACAGCATTCTTCGATAAAGGTAACTCTGGTCTCTTCACAGAGCACCAGAGATTACCTGAGGGACCTCTTACCTCTTTCGTTCTATGCACATAGAACTTGAGAGCCCTGACCGGGCACAGGACTCTCTCTGGTTCTTGGCCCACCAGACTTGACATACCCTTGATCTCGAAAGTCTTCGGCCAAGGGTTCGAAGGATTTTCATTCTTCGCCAAGAAAGTTGGGTTCAACGAGCAGACAGCATTGTCTCCTTTGAATCCCATTAACTTGTTAAACGCTTGAATTTCACTAACTCTCTTAGCCGTCGCAAGAGAAGTTAGGAAAAGAGCCTTCCTTGTCAGGTTTCGAAGAGACGCTGCCTGAAGCGGTTCGAAAGGGCTTGACATAAGGAATTTAAGGACTACGTCAAGGTTCCATGATGGAGGTCTCATTTGAGGAACCTTCGAGGTCTCGAAAGACTTTAAAAGGTCATGAATGTCCTTGTTGTCAGACAGGTCAAGGCCTCTGTGCCTAAAAACCGCTGACAACATGCTTTTATATCCCTTGATGGTAGGGACCGCTAATTTTTGCACATTCCTAAGGAAGAGCAGAAAATCAGCTATTTGGTTCACAGAGGTCGAGGAAGAGGAAACTCCCTCCTTTTTACACCATGCCCTGAAGGAAGCCCACTTCGATTGGTAAACAGCTCTTGTGGAAGCACGTCTTGCATGTGAGATTGCTCTCGCAGCTGCTTTCGAAAAACCTCTCGCTCTGGCCAACTTTTCGATAGTCTGAACGCAGTCAGACCCAGAGCGGAGAGGTTTTGGTGGAAACCTTTCGAAGTGGGGCTGTTTGAGTAGATCTTTCCTCCAGGGCAATGTCCTTGGAAAGTCTACAAGGAAAGACATGACCTCTGTGAACCATTCTCTCGCTGGCCACATCGGAGCGATCAGGGTTAACCTCGTCCCTTCTGAGGCCGCAAACTTCCTCATGACTTCCCCCAAAATCTTGAATGGTGGGAAGGCGTACAAGTCTAGACCCTTCCAAAGCAAAGCGTCTACCGCGATTGCTTCTGGATCCAGGACCGGGGAGCAGTAAAGAGGAAGTCTCTTGGTCCTTGACGTCGCGAATAAGTCGACCAGTGGACGTCCCCACAACGTCCAAAGGTCTCGACAAACGTCTTCGTTCAAGGTCCATTCCGTCGGTAGGACTTGTTCCCGACGACTGAGAAGATCTGCCCTGACGTTTTGCACTCCTGCAATGAATCTCGTCAGGATAGTCACATTTCTTCTCTTTGCCCACAGCAGAATCTCTCTCGCTAGGGAAACAACGTTCTGGAGTGTGTTCTCCTCCCTGGTTTTTTAAATAAGCGAGTGCTGTGGTATTGTCCGAGTTTATCTGAACAATCTTGTTCTCCAAACTCCTTTCGAAGAACTGCAGGGACAGAAATACTGCTGCAGTTCTTTGACATTTATATGCCAGGCTACCTGTTCCCCTCTCCAGGAGCCTGACACTTCCTTCCCTCCTAGTGTTGCTCCCCAGCCCGTGATGGAAGCGTCGGAGAACAACACTAGGTCGGGGCTCAGAAGACTTAGGGACACGCCCTCCTGAAGCTTCTGAGGGTCCAACCACCATCTTAGATGGTTCTTGATCGGAAGCGATATTCTCAATATGGCATTGAGATCGTCCTTGGCCTTCCACTCGTCCGCAAGGAAAAATTGGAGAGGCCTGATGTGCAGTCTTCCCAAGGAAACAAACCTTTCCAGCGAGGAAATGGTCCCCAGCAGACTCATCCATTCCCTCGCCGAGCAAGTCTCTTTCCTTAGAAAGGCTGAGATCTTTTCTAAGCCTAGCCGCTGACGTTCCTGGGACGGAAACGCTCGAAAAGCCACTGAATCCATCTGAATCCCCAGATACACGATGGACTGTGTTGGGGTCAGATGCAACTTTTCGAGGTTGACCAGAAGTCCCAGGGACTTCGCTTAGGGCTAAAGTGAACTGCAAGTCCTTCAGACACTTCTCTCTCGACGACGCTCTGATCAGCCAGTCGTCGAGGTACAGGGAAACTCTTATTCCCGAAGAGTGTAGCCACCTCGCTACGTTCTTCATTACTACAGTGAACACCATTGGAGCCGTGGTCAGTCCGAAACACATAGCTCTGAACTGCCACACTTTTTCGTCTAAGACAAGCCTTAGATACTTTCTTGAAAGAGGGTGGATCGGGATGTGGAAGTACGCGTCCTGCAAGTCTAAGGACACCATCCAGTCGCCCGGTCTCAAGGCTCCCAGAACCGAATGAGGCGTCTCCATCGTGAATTTGGTCTTTTGCACGAACAGATTGAGCCTGCTTACATCTAGAACTGGACGCCAACCTGACGACTGCTTTGGTACTAGGAAGATTCTGTTGTAAAAACCTGGGGAACCCAGGTCCGCGACTTGTTCCACCGCTCTTTTGTCGATCATCTGCTGAAGGAGATCGAATAATACTTTCTTCTTTTCTCCCTGATAGGATGGAGAAAGGTCTCTGGGAGTCGTAGAAAGAGGAGGAAGATCTAAAAAGGGGATCTTGTACCCCTGCTCCACGATCTTGAGGGACCAAGAGTCCGTGTCTCTCTCTCTCCACGCTCCCGCAAAAAACTTCAGTCTGGCTCCGACTGGTGTCTGAAGGACATGCTTCTCACTTGGAAGGCTTTGGCTTAAAGGAAGCTCTTCCTCGTGAAAACCCTCTCCCTTGAGGAGCTGCTCTCGAGGGGGGAGCCCCACGAAAGGGCTTAACTTTCTTCGGCGGTCGAACCGCGGCTGAAGAGGTTGAAGGTACGGCTGACCGTCTTGTAGACTGGGCCAAAAGGTCCTGAGTTGCCTTCTCTTGCAAACTGTTCGTCAGGTCCTTTACTAAAGTCTGGGGGAAGAGATGGTTCGAAAGAGGCGAAAACAGCAAATCCGCTTTCTGAGCTCCTTTGGTCGAACCACTCCTGGAGGAAGACCTCCTGATCCTATCGCGCTCCAATTTAAGGCGATAGGACTCATATACTCTCCAATCATCATCGGTCAATTTCTCACATTCATTGCACCGATTATCAATCAAACAATTATGCCCCCTACAACTCATACATACTGTGTGGGGGTCTACCGATGCTTTCGGTAGCCTCACCTTACAATCAGCCCTCACACACACTCTGAAACTCACAGCACTTGATCCAGACATATCTTATATAGAAAAGTCAATCCAAAATCAAAAAACGGTCCACTATCGCGCATGCCAATTCAACAATCCAATTCAATACCAAAAAACCAATCAGATACTTAAAAGTGAGTCAAATTCCAAAAAATCCTGAGCAGAGGTCTGTAAACAGTTGTTTACCGACCGGCGACAGAAAAAAATATGAATAGAAAATGGGAATGGTTCCTGATATCCGCCTCCCAGCGGCGGGAATGGGTACTACCACCTGGCCGCCCACTGCGTGTGCCGCGAGTTTTGAAATTTCTGTCGGACGTCAGAAAATACAGCTATATATATATCTGTCAGGTAAGTGGCATGAACAAACATTTATTTTCCCTGTAGGATGATAAAACTAACAGAGAATATGCATTATTATAGTGCTAATAATACCTGATAATTTCATTAGCCTGTCTTGATTAGTGTATTTTTGGCAAATATTTTTACGATCGGCACCCCTCCAAACTGGAGTCACTACCGAGAGATTCAGTTCGGCAGCGAACGCAATGTTTACATTCTGCTCACCCACCCGGTAAAGAAGGGGTTAAAGGGGGCGTGGTCATATAAAGGTTGAGAACCACTGCTGTAGAACATCCTCCAACAGAGCAAGAGGATCCGGGACCACCAAGAAGGTGACCTCCAGCTTTCTGTTCAAGCGAGTGGCAAAGAGGTCTAACATGGGTCTTCCTCAAAGGTGAAACAGCCTGTCCACTACATCATGATGCAGAGACCACTGCATACCTAGGACTTGACACCAATGACTTAGCTTGTCAGCCACCACATTTCTCATGCCTGGAACGTTTATTGATATTAGTCAAGATTGTAGTTGTAATCAGCACAATAAAACAACATTCTGTTGTCTATACTAGTGAAAGTGTGAGAAGTCTTAATCCCAGGGTCATGTTTTGAACTGAAATGCATTTTTACCTTGCAATCAGTAGTTTTATCCTTACTGCCATCACAACTGACACTCCACAGTTCTTATTTGATTGTAATTATAAAGTGAGTTTGTTCACAGCAAAGTCGTGGCGGGAACCATCTTTCAGCCTTTTTGTACATCTTGCTGCCAAAAACATCAGCAATCAGACGACGCATTAGTGAATTGTTTATGAAAAAAAATTTGTATTTTTTCCTAGCTCTTTTCACTGATTTAAGTCTATATTACTATTTTGACTTTTTTTTTATTTTTAATAATTGTATGCCTGAATTAATGTAACCTTTAATATTTGCATGCTAGGAATAGCAAATCATTATTGCCAATTTAGTAGAGCTTCACACATACACCGATGCCTTTACAAACTGTTTCCATGAATTCTAGTTGTCATAGTAATGCAATAATGATAAAATGGTTTATGTATATATACTACAAATAGATATGGTAATTTCACTTATTTTCATGGTTTTGTGTAAGTCTTATACCCAGTTTGGATAGTACACACATACCAAATGGCAACAGTGATAAATGTGAAATAAAATGCACAATGAAAGGTTAAATTATAATTGGCACAAGATATCATTAGTATTGAATTCATAAATTCTCATTCTAAGTATTCAAAATCTTCACTTAATCCTACATTAATTTCTTATGGTGTGAAAACAGACAAGTGACTCAGGGAGCAGAGGAGATTGCGTCACACTATGGCGGTAATCAAGCAGTCAAACGTCTTCACATATCCAAAATGTAAATAATAAAGATATGTGAGCATTATGAACTGGTAAACTTCTCAGATATGTACTGTGTACATATTTAAGTCACCATTTTCTGCAAGAAATTTCAGTATGACAATTCATCTACAATTGGCAACAGTCAAGATGTCATGACGTCATAATACAGGACTAAAATAAAAGTCCTAATTTCAAAATTATTACTTAAAATACTA
This sequence comes from Macrobrachium nipponense, assembly GCF_015104395.2. Classification (NCBI taxonomy): domain Eukaryota; kingdom Metazoa; phylum Arthropoda; class Malacostraca; order Decapoda; family Palaemonidae; genus Macrobrachium; species Macrobrachium nipponense. Next base: position 195,420,572 of record NC_087200.1, on the reverse strand, counting down.
TTGTATTATAGAAAACTTACATTATGCATGTAATGTACATTACACTGTGTGTAATATATATTACACTGTATGTAATATATATTACACTGTATGTAATATACCTATATTAATAAAAAAAAATTGGAAAATGCAAAAAATACATTGTAGCTAATGTTCACAGCAAAACCGTTTAAATCTGTATCAGGAATCTGGTTACTTTTACAACAACGAATATTTTCACATGAATTATCATAAGTAATAATTTTATGCAATTGACAACCTTATTCTGGTGTTTAACTAATTATTTAAACATTATCTAGCGCACTCTTCTTCTTTACGCAAAATCGCCAAGTTTCCTTGGCCACAACTGTGAATTTAGCACAGGAAATGGGAAGTTTGTTGACACAAATGACTCCGCAAACATCAAGATGACATCAATCTTCCTACACATAAGGTGATTGAAGTAAAAATTTTGAAAGCGTCATAGAGGTAAGTTAGCACTGCGAATGGCTAGATTTTCATTAACCTCCGTGTAATTGGAAATTACGGCCTTAATTTGTGACCTGGGAGAAAACACTGAATTCGAGAGGAAAGTAGAGGTCTCGTGGTGTTGCTTCCACGACCGATGACTCGTGACTGGTGCCCATCTCCGGTGTCAGGATGTGTTAAAGTATTTTTATGGAGGGTGGATCAACACGCAGTCAAAACTGGATCAGCTAGTCCAGTCAGTTGTTTCCCCTAATTGGAAATTACAGCCTTAATTTGTGACTTGGGAGACACATGACGGTAGATCTAGGGTACCTATCCGCAGCGGCCCAGACTATGGCAGTTGCGGTTTTTCTATGCAGTTTTTCCTACTGAACAAGAATTTTAAGTAATATTTATTTGGACAACTGTAATTAACCCCCAGGGGCCAGTACTAAACACGGCGAAATACATTGGAAGCCCCAATCACAAGTGGATGTCGTATCCGCCGTTACGTTCCTTGCAGTTCGCGCGGAACTGTTTTTCAGAATTACCCTGCAAGAAACGTAACCACGGGTACGACATCCACTTGTGATTGGGGCTTCCAATGTATTTCGCCGTGTTTAGTACTGGCCCCTGGGGGTTAATTACAGTCGTCCGAATGAATATTACTTTAAATTCTTGTTCAGTAAGTAAAATAACATAAGAAAACGTCAATATCCATAGTCTAGGCCACCGCGGATTGCTTCTGTAGGAATACCCACATGACCAAAGGCTTGAAGAAAGAAACCCTTAGGCTACTCATAGGCTACATAGGGCTAAGGTACCCCTGGCCTAAATTCCGAAAATTAGGTGGCTAAAGTGTTACAGAATTGTTATTTCAACTGAAAAATGGGCATTACAGCCTCAAAAGGATATTTCAAGTCTAGCCTCCCGAGGGACACAATTCAAAAGGAGGCCCACACACCATGTTTCGAAAGATTTGGAAGGTTACATATTTAAAAAATAACTTATACTTAACCATTTGTAACTTTATGGAGAAGATTTCGTTCCTAAATGTCCAACCAATTACGAAAACGTCCCTAAAAGAGACGAATTACACCGTAATGAGTGATGAAATGCTGAGTAAGGTCACTTGCGATATAAGTACCGTGATTCCAGGAATTTCATTGATGAATAATAGTATTCGAATATTCAAAATGACACATAAACTCCTCAAAGTCTATTTATTATTACTTGATGCTCTTATTTTATCTCCTTATTTATCACTTTGACAAGAAAACCATTTCGTCTATACTTGTTTTGTTTACGGTACTTTTCAAGAAGAAGAACATTACCTTGAAAACAGATTTATACAGCAGGTGACATCATGCAAAGGGTATTTGAAATAAATATATATAAAAGTATAGGAACGTATGGTACAATGATGATAAATCACAATAAAATATATTATGCCTAGAATGATTAACAATAAAATAACAAACAGAAAATAGCGGAAAACATTTTTAACAATGTACTCTTTTTTTAAATGTTGCAGCCTTTGAACTCGATTTTAAATATCTCAATTGATACATCATAAACATTTCGGTCTTTCGTTAGTAGCTCTAAGAATATAATACAAAAGCAAATAATGAACTTAATAACACATAACACGCCGCATATATAACAAGAAATAATAAAAAGGAAACGGCGAAATGTATTTTAACCGTGTTTTTCAATGTTAAAACCCTTTGGCAGTCTTTCACTTGAACAGTGGCGGATCTAGAAATCTTTCATGAACGGGGCACTTAGGATTGTCATATATATGCTATATGTAACACACACACACACATATTTATATTTAGCCTATATTATGTACGCACACACACACTATATACACAGCTGTAGTTGTTATTGTGTTTGTTGTTGAAATAATCACTAACTAATCAAATTTTTGCCACTAAAAATGATTTATTGAAAAAAAACAATGTTTTCTATTATTCAAATCCATGTGGGTGGTACACGTGACCAGGTGGCCCCCACCCTTACATCCGCCACTTTAATATGTAACAGAGTATAGATAATATTAAAATTAAAGGAAAAAACAGTAACATTTCTCTTACTTATAGATGATGGTTTATGTGCTATTTTTAATCGATCCAACTCCTGTTTACGATTTACGAATTCAATGAAATCAATGAATCTAGTTTGAACGTTTATCATTCTGTTGATTTGTAGTTTATAGTGGGACGCAAATCGCGTGAACCCAGTGATTTTCCAGACCCTGATATCTTTTGATCACCAGTTACCAGACGTAAATTACAATGTAATTCTTATAAAAAATAATGTTTCAAGGGAAACCTGAAGACATATCTCTTTCAGGCGGATTCAGAGATCACGAATTATTTTCAAATTCATTAGGAAATAGTGGCAAACGTTTTAATGCTTCATATGTATGTTTCTTTGCATCCTAATCATAAATATACCTACCATTTTTTATTGGCAGTATTTTCACATTTTACTATGAAATGGTGACAATTCAAATATAGTCCAAGCTCTTGAACATGTTCTACTTGTGCAGCAGATTATAACGAGTTATTCCCTTCAGAGCTATATATCTGTCTACATTAGGCCTATACTTCACACTTCACTTACAACTACTTATCACTGGCCACTTACGGAAATGCATTTGATCCGTTATGAAGGTTGGATAAAGGTTAAAAAGTACTCATATGAATTACAGTTACTTCATGCGAATAAGTCAACCAAGTGTGATAAGCCCAACTATGATAAAAGAATGTTAACAATGAACGGGGAACAGAAAATAATAGGGTATGTGTTAATAAAACCTGTGACCATTGTTTTTTAGAATCTATATTTCCAAGGGACATCAATTAGATGCAGTAGATTTCTGCTCGCATATGAAATACTTCTCGGTGTCGCAGGAATCGGCACCGGCGCGGAACCTCCACCAACTGTGCAAGAAGAGGCACCTCTCGTCGTTCTCCAGCGGATCTCCCGGTTCTCCTCGACCCCAGAAGTCGACCTGGACGTCGACGGGGACCCCAGATACCCAGTACCACTTCTTGTCATCCTTGAGAGTGGCTCCGACCCAGAAACCCCAACTTCCTGAGGTCGAATACACAGATTCTGAGAGAGAGGAAAATCTGGGCTTCACATGTAATGCCCTTTCAGAGGAGGTTCTTAGACCAATACTTTGTAAAGAGGTAGTATAGTGCCGTTAATGCACTTCACTAGGTGCACTGTAAGCATTACTAAAACTACCTTTTAACCATCTTGCTGTCTGACCTCTCAAACTCCATCTTTTCACTTCTTAAGCACTGAAAGACTGCAAGTGCCCTCAATGCTTGACTTTAGGCCTAATCTTTACAAATAAGTCAGTCCTAATAGCAATGATTTTCTTTTTCTGGTCAGGATAAAGTATACATTATCAACCAAGTGTCTACGATGGTTTTAGTCTATTTGTTTTAATTATTACCGGGATTTCTAGCTATAAACAACTAATTTTCTTTATTATTCCCATATAACATTTATTTCTTCAACTTTCAAAAGCTAAAAGAGGATTTCTCATCTTTACAAAATACAGCTAATTTCTTAATTGATATACCTGTATACAGACTTCGCATTCCAGAAATGAAAAAGTGATGCTACAGTGATTTGTTACCCAGAATTAGTTAATGATGTTAAAGAAAGAGCAGTTACTCACCTGGGAAGGTCTCGTCCAAGAAGAGAACAATGTCATAGAGGTCGTAAGGGTTGGCAAGATCTCCGTTGAATTCCCTGAAAGAAGAAGAAGAAGAAGAAGAAATACACTTTCTATTGTGACTTGGATCAGTATTAATGAATTTATTGAAAATTACTGATGATGCTTGTCGAAACAGAGCTCTTATAAACATGGCAAATCTTAATAGTGTTGAATTCTGTGGGATAGAATTAAAGTGAACAAAGGAAGGTTAGCGTGAGTTCTTTTTTGACAAATGGGATTCATACTGGTACTATTGTTGCAAGATGTTGCAGACTTCATACTAATGTCAATTCCTAAATACATACTCGTATTATTTAGTTTTAAGGACAACGTAGTTTAAAAACATTACTGAAACGAATAACTGAAATCAGGGACAAATCTGATTAGTAGAACAACACAGCATCTTACTCGCAATGCTGTCTAGCCCGTTCCCACGTGTAGCGCTGAGTGCTGTGGATGGTGAAGCACCCTAGGCCTATGCGCGTGTAGGGATGAGGACAATGTAGGTTTTCATCTGAGATAAGAAGAGAAAGAAAGCTGGATTTGCTGTTTTAACGTCATGAAATGTCTTTTTACTAAATCCTATAAATTAAGGGAGTGTTAGAATGTCCGTTAGACTTTTATTGCTCCAGGAAATGAGGATTTAGAAAAACTTATTTGGTTGGCGACGGCTTGATTACGATGACGTCAGAGCTCCAATGAAGGGGCCTGGCTACACGTATTATGGCATATGAAAATAAACTTTATTTTCATATACTTCTCACAGTTCTCTGTTGGAAAATAGTAGTGAAATATTTGTTCTTTGTCACAATACAAATAGTTTCTTTGGTTAAAAGCAAGAACACTCTAAATCTTCCTCCTATATAGTACTAATATTAGGCTACATATACGTAGTAATGAGTAGGCCTACACGTAGTATACCTGGTCGCTCTAACGAACTGTCTACTGCGGTTTCTTCCGATCTGTCTGTTTTTTCAGATGGACGGACGCCCTTGCCTTTGGTTTTTCTCAAAGCGATGATATTTGAGGTATGCCTAGTGACCGTCTTCTCTAGGCCTTGCAGACTCCCTTGGACTTGCCGAATGACTTCTCCTGTTAAGAAGAAGAGGAGGAGGAATATTATTGTTTACTAGCCTAGGAGATAACAAAGAGAGAAGAATTACAGTTTCAACAGCAATGATACATACACAAAGTCCAAGTAACGAACTAACGATGATAAAGCTTTTAAATATAGACCCTGAATGATAATTCTGTTATGCTAAAACTGGTGGTTTTTGTTCATGCCAGCAGCTTTTCTGATGTTTCCCTTCAAAGATTTCGATAACAGACCTGGCTGGAACTTAGCTCTAACCTCCCAAGAGAGAGAGAGAGAGAGAGAGAGAGAGAGAGAGAGAGAGAGAGAGAGAGAGAGAGAGAGAGAGAGAGAGAGAGAGAGAGACAAATATGCTTTGATGTCCACCTAAACTGTTGACTCTTTCTCCAGTACTCTTGACTTCGATGGTCGCCTCCTGGGCGGCCAGTTCTGATTTCTGAAGGCCAGCTTTGATTTCACTTTCCAGCCGAGCCAGGTGCTCTCTCCAGGCCTGGAAAGGAGTCAAAGAATTCCAGTTTTACGAAGGAAAAAATTGGTATTGAATTGGGAAACTAGGTCATCTATAGGCCGATAATAGTTAAAGTTCGTCATTTTTAAACATTTTTGAAGTATTTCATCTGAAGAAGAAGACTCATTAGAGAAGATAAAGTATAACATAGTGATGTTTGAGTGATTTCACTTTACATAAAGCAACGCAATTTTCTGAGTATGTTTAGGTTTGTAAGCCTCAAGCTTTCTTTTTCTCTTTGCAATTAAATTTCATGGGAGCTCAGTGGGTCATCATATTCTTAGCTAACCCATTTCTAGCGACAGAATAAACGTCTCATCTAAGTGTGAACCGAGTGAAAAATAATGTTAGGAAGTTAAAAAGGAACATCTTCATAAATCCTTATGGGCTGTTAGACCTCTCACCTTGCTCTCCTCCTTGACCGTGTGCAGCTCTGACCTGAGGTCATGGACGGAGCGTCTCAGGTTCCTCTTGGCCATCTTCTCCGACTCCAGCTCCGACCTCAGGGCGGCGACCATCTGTTGCTGGGCGCTCTGCACCTCCGCCACGGAGGTCATGGCTAGTTTCAAGGTCTCCGTCTGTGCCAGTAAGGACGAAACTGCCTGGGAAATGGTGGATATAGGCCTAGGTAAGCAAAGGGGAATTAAATTTGTGAGACAACACTCTCACCATTTGCTAAGTATGAGTGAAATGGACGTCAAACAAACTATATTATTTTGATAACATTTTCCATTAGTCCCAAGAAATGTTCAAGAAGAACCACTGGCTATCAGTAGTACTATCACTGAATCTAGTAACCTATATCCAAAAAAGACTGGTTAAAAAAAAGGTTCACTTGGTATTTGACTATTTCATTCATACTTTGATCTGTTAATTTATTGATTTATTAATTTATCATCGGCTGTTTTCTGATAATTGATATTTTTTCCTGTGACTCCTATTATCTTCTGTAACACTGAGTTTCAAGTCAGTGGTTCTTTGTGGGCTTAATCCATATAGATGAAGGGGTTTCTTCTGAATAATAATAATAATAATAATAATAATAATAATAATAATAATAATAATAATAATAATAATAATAATAATAATAATAATGAATGGATAGACAAAACTTTCAAACACTCACGTCACTGTTCTGCCGGAGAGTCTGTGTAATCAGTTCGGTCTCAACACCAAATACGCTCTTCCCTCTGGGTGCTTCCGCTGAGGGGGGAGAAGCATTCGTGAGTAAAAACTCATACGACAACACTTTTGGTTCGATACTTCTTTTTAGAGCAAGAACCAACTCATTGCACCTAAATATAATAAAGAGACACCAGAATGGGAACACCTGTTGTCCTTTTTTTGTGTAAATACAGGAGAGGATATTTTTCATTTTCTTTTATATTGTTTTGCTTACAGGGAAGAACGTTTAGATCAATTAGCCTTCAACAACCTTATGAAGAAAATGAAAATGATATTGTTGGAATTCTTGTTTAAAGAACATAATGAAATAAGAAAAGAGACCTTAAATAAGATGTGGAAAAACAGAGGAAAAAAAAGTTAAAGAGCTTAAGTTAAATTAAAAATAACTCCTTCGATAAAGAGGCGCCGTTGTAAAGGCATTGCCTCGACCCATAACCAACTAACCAACAGCTTAACCACCCGCCTACTACTACTACTACTACTTCCTCTACACGAATGCTTATTTTCCAGTGATCTGTGCCACATACGTCGCCATGTTAATAACCAATTATTTCAAAGTGGAGTTTCGCCTAAGCTTTATCTAGGATTAGGCCCACTCGCAGTCTAGGCTCACTTAGGTTCGGTCTAGTTGTAGGAGGTTAATTGGGCCGAAGTGACCCTTACTTTTATTGTTATCGCTTATTTTCGATAGATATTATCGTCTTCTGTGAGTGATCCTCAACGTAATCAATCAAAAATATGTTAAATGTGATTCTGAAAGTAGTTTCTGGTTTTAAACTAAAGCCATTGTTTGGTTGTGAAATGTGATGAGGATAAAAACTGAAAGATGGCAGCACCGTCAGTGTAAAATAAACAACAATAAATATTAAAGATGCAGATATTGACGAGACAAAAGAGGAATAAAAGTATAGAAAATACTTTGAGAATTAGGGTCAACTTAGAGTAAAATAAATTATCAAAATTATTTTGCCTAAATAATCGTATGTTTAAGAAGGAAAATGTGAGAGAGAGAGAGAGAGAGAGCTAAAAATCACACGGTTTGGAATGATAAACGAAATTTATCTGGAAAGTACCATCGAAAAGATATAGGCATTTGTTTTCTGCAAGTGTATTAAGAATGTATATATACATAAAATAAGTACTCATACTTTTTTAACTAATATTACTGACTGAAAAAAAAAATATTAATACAAGATTCTAAAAGCTTCAGCCAATGTTTTGAGTAGATTTAACTAATCACTTTCTAACAGAAACCATCAGTAACATTGTCTCTGGAACCCTGTAGTACATAACTATATATAAATCTCTGCCTCACATTGGGATCTGCCAACACAGGTCAGTAACCTTGCCAATTCATCTGAGATTGTCCTACCTGGGTCGATTCCTGTGTGAGGCAGGAATTCATTTTTGTGAAAGCGTTGTCCCACAGTCAAGAAAAACTCTGAAGGCTAGCTGACTGTGTGCTCACAGCAGTCATAACATGACTGGAGTAGCTGACAATAACTGAGCTCTTCCTGGTACTCTGTAACTAACAGTATTTCCTGGAAGGTGTATTCCTTACGGTCGAGAAAAAATAGGCCAAATATCTGCCTAGTTATTACCTCTACTGCATGTTCTCGCAGTGCTGGTTATAGCTTCAGAGATCTCCCTGAGGGCAGCAGCTAGTTCGTCAGTCGCACGAACGGCGCTCAGCCTCTCTGACCCAGAGGATACATCCCCTAGCACCCCCTTTTGGAGAAGGACCGCTAAGCACGTCAGTGTGATCAGGGATGGAGTCATCTGTATGATAAAGAAGGAATAGAAAGTTTGAGTGACTTTTGTAGGATAACTCAGAATCCTCTGCGTGGATTTTCTTGAAAGTTGAACCGGAGGTGGGCCTGTTTACTCTCAGGACGTGAGCCAGTTCTGGGAGAGATGGGAATGTGGGTTTTGGGGGATATGGAAGTTGGTTTTTTAGGGTGGTGGATTTTCCAGCTTTGGCGGATGTTTGCAGACGTGAAGAGTACAGAATATTATTATCAGATTCAGTTGCAACAAGAATGATTTTTTGAAAAGAAAAGATACAATAGTGAGATCCAGAATGTATATATATTATTATATATATATATATATATAGATATATATTATATATTAATATATTATCTAATATAGTATATATATACATGCATGTGTATGTGTATAATGTATATGTACATATATGTGTACATATATATATTCTAAAATTATTATAAAAGCTTATAATAACTCAAGTGTCACCACATGAGTTTTAAGTTCCACTGCTAGAGACATTTCTATATAACGCGCACACATACAACTTGCAACAAATCTACCGTTGCCAACCAAAACATAACCTCTTGAATGATAGCGTCACGATTATAATTTTTACCTTCAGATGAAACAACTTTGCTTCAAGGCCCAGAGATATCTGAAAACCATGGCAATTAGACCGACCTTCAAATAATAACCTTTAATCTTTGCTTGTCTGATAATACAATCCACAGAGAAGGGAAGCGGTCTTAGAGACAATTTATAAAGTGTTTTCAACAACAAGGCGTGGTCCGACCTCGAGTTTACTCGGGGCGAGGCTAAAATTTACGGTCACATAGAGCGTTGTTTCACTGGCAAAAATAAAAATAAATACGCTTTATTAGAAATAATTGTTCTGTACTATTTAACATGCATATAATTTATTCTTTACATTTTCTGTCTAATAAATAAATCATAAATATCCTATCCCAAAATTCTTGTATCTTTAACTCAAAGCAATACACCTTTTTCAACCCTTTTTTAGAAGAACCTTTTCTAAAAGGTTAGAATGGGATTCAAGTATAGAATATTGGAACGACTGGAAGATATGAACTGGTTTAAGCGGGAAGACAGTGGTTGTCGATTGCTTTTCCAAGGGAATTTAGCAGTTTTCTGAAAGATATTTCCCTGATTATGAAAGATTTTTGTGAATGTTAAGAAAGTATTGTATTACTGGCAAAGCTTTGGTGGAGGCACTATAGAACACACAAAACACTCACACATAAATGCAATCTCATTAAAAAAAATATGCAACTTCCTTTTTGGACGAAGCATTTTCATGAACCTGAAAACATATAATAGTCCGTAGCTTTCACTAAATGATTTTCACCCTTGCTCTCCCTTAGGTTTCCATAAAAGGAAAAGATTGTAACAGAAAAAGTTGAAAGTATAGTCACCACGTTTATAACACCTTTTGAAAGGTATATTTATATCTTTTGAATTCGTTCACTTGATCAGTTATATCCTGTTAAAGTATGAAAAGTTATACTCAGAAACTGGCCCACTGAAGCCTCTAAGACTAGCATTTGTCTCTTGCCCCACAGGACGGCGACTGGTTCAATTCTATCTCTCGCAGGCTCAGAAAACTGAGAAAACTTTAAGCTGCTTAACTTACCTTGCCCTAACGAGGGTAAGTGCTCCTTCAGACTAATTCCTGATCAAGAACTGAAAGCTTCCACAAAGCCGATCAAAGACTACTAAAGAAGAGAGAGCTTATTTGGCACTTCTTATCTCACGTAATCTCTCAAGTAGCACCCACGAGAGAGCGAGATGGTGAGGAAGAGAGAGATAAGCCTCCCAATCAATGTTTTCGTTTGGGAGTTAACTTTGATAAAATGAGATCAAGGTTTCTTGGTAACTTTTCAAAAAAGAGTTTTCTCTTCCTTTGTTGATCTTGTGAATGGAAGAGTAAGCAGTCTTCCGTCTCTGTCAGTAGTAGTAAAGGGTATTTGCCTTTAAAACGGCTCCTTTATATTTGGATTATGGTGACAGTAATGGCAGTAGCAAGGATATGCCTTCATAAACAGCTCCTTTGTCTCTGTATAACAACAGTAGTAGCAGTAGTAGTAGTGGTAGTAGTAACAGGGATTTGCCTTTGAAACAGCTCCTTTGTCTCTGCATATCCTAATAGTCTTTGTCTTCATCCTAACAGATCCAATCTCCTTACAAAACAGACGTGCAAATGAAAGTTCAATTATTGTTTATTTACATACACATTCTGCTTGTGCTTTCTGAAATAAGTACTGTGCTAAGTATACCTTGCCGCATGTAAACACACTTATGGTTGTTTGTTTGTATGGTGTTTTTACGTTGCATGGAACCAGTGGTGATTCAGTAACGGGACCAACGGCTTAACGTGACTTCCGAACCACGCCGAGAGTGAACTTCTATCACCAGAAATACACATCTCTGACTCATCAATGGAATGCCTGAGAATCGAACTCGCAGCCACCGGGGTGGCAGGCCAAGACCAAACCGATCACGCCACTGAGACGCTACACCTATGTTTGACGTGCTATGATTGTCTGATTTCTTGAGCACATTCCTTAATGCATCTCGTGATATTTAAATGCTCAGATTTTCCTTCTTATGTCTGTTTATAATTCACCAAGTGTCATGGCTACCAATATACACATTTAAAATCTTCTCGCAAGCAATACTGAAGGACCTCGACATCTTGAAACCCTATTGTAACCTCGGCTGATACCTTAAAACTCTTTCTGAAGGACTGGAATCACCGCACTGGTATAGCACAGCTAATTGCTTTGAATATCAATGACTGAATTACCCTGAGCTCACTTTAGACAAATTTCAATGACCTCCATCATATGAAGATGAAACACTGGTTGGTCATCCAAAGTAAAATTGTTCATAAAAAGGAAAAATTTATATATATACATATATATATATATATATATATATATATATATATATATATATCTTGCTTTATTCTCTAATTTTGCCCCACAATATTCTTGAACGGAAAGAGATCTAGGCATGTATTAATTAAATCTACACAATAAGACTTATTGTGTATTTATAAGCAGATTTTTCCACAGGCTCTTTTATAAGTGTTGATTCCTATAAGGTTAAGGATGCCACAATAGTGTACACACACACACACACACACACACACACACACACACACACACACACACACACATATATATATATATATATATATATATATATATATATATATATATATATATACATCAGGAAAATATTACACAAGTAACTATACTATAACCTTAGGAATTAATAAGTTTTGATACTTTGAAGAGACAATTGATTATTATTATTATTATTATTATTATTATTATTATTATTATTATTATTATTATTATTATTATTATTATTATTCAGTAGATGAACCCTATTCATATGGAACAAGTCCACCAAAGGGGCCATTGACTTGAAATTCAAGGAATATTGTTCATTTGAAAGGAGTAATAGAAGGAAATAAGAAACACAGAGAGAAGAGATCAGTTATCAAAAAATAAAAAAAGTAAATGAACAAATTACTAAACAAATTGGTAAAAATGTAAGTCAATTATTTAAACCCAATGAGACTAGTACGTAGTACTAGGGTAGCAATGCGCTGCAACTTCGTTCGAACAAAAGAGGTTCCGACTGCGCCAAAGAGAAGGCGAATATGGGCTCCTTTCCATCCATATTCAAAGGCTTCGTAAGGCGTTAATCGTCTTGTTTTTGCCGAAGGACATTAATCGCCCGAGACGTGCTAACCTCGCCGGAGGGGTCCTTCGAATGGGAATGGGCTGTGCTTCCATAAACGAAGGTGTGGGACATGAATAAACTCAGGAATTTTGCTTAGAGTTAGAAAGAAGACTGGTGACGCGGTGCGATGTAAGTTTTACCTAATGAGCGAATCGGGTGTTACCCAAACTCTCTCTCTCTCTCTCTCTCTCTCTCTCTCTCTCTCTCCTTCCCCCCATAGGTTCCCGTTACATAATTTTCCTCTGAAAGAGACCGCTGATACTATAGCCTACAGGCACCAGTTCGACACTACAGGTTCCTGTCAGTATGTATATAGTCTACAGGCTATAGTTTGTAGTTTATCGGCACCAATTCGAAACAATAGGTCTGTATTATTTAGTCTATACTCTATAGTCTACAGACTATGATCTATAGTAGGTTCATGTTACATAACTTTCCTCAGAAAGAAACCGCATGTTCGACACTACAGGTTCCTGTCAGCCTGCAGTCTACAGGGTATAATCTACAGTGGGTTCCTGTTATAATTTCTCTTGAAAAGAAACAGCAGGTATAATCTACAGGCACCAGGTTCCTGTTAGTCTACAGGCTATAGTCTATATAGTGGGTTCATAAAGGTATAGTCTACTCTACAGGCACCAATTCGAAAGCTGATCCCATGATCCAAGAGTAGGTCAGCAGCGGTCGCCAAATCTTAGGTCATATGACCCGGCTTAAAATAAAGTTATGGCGTAATAGCTGAATGGGAACTATTGTGTTATATATAAATATATATATATATATATATATATATATATATATATATATATATATATATATATATATATATATATATAAGAGTGAGTCTATCATCTAAATTACGTTAAAAGATACATCTATATTAACTCATGATAATCTATTAATAAATCTTATCATGGATACTATAGTAAAAAGGAAAAAATACAACGTCATCTTATACGACATTGATAAGAACTGCACGTGTTCATTTCACCATATAAAGGTTACCAGAAGCCATGAAGACATGACAATAATCAAAACTAGAATTTTCACTTTTTTTCCAAGCAAGGATTGTTTGATAGATTGATATTTGGTAGTTTCATTGTTTGACAGTTCGATAAAATAATAATAAAAATCTTCAACGTATAGCTAATAAACATTTGAGAATCTAAGTCTTTCATCAGTTGTCATAAACACTTTCATTGACAACTGTTAAGTTTTTTTTATATATATATAGGCGTTCGCATTAAAACTCGCCCTCTCTCTCTCTCTCTCTCTCTCTCTCTCTCTCTCTCTCTCTCTCTCTCTCTCTCTCTCTCAACACACACACACCATGTGTGAGGGCGTGATGCGTTTACCTAATCTGATGTGAACTCGAGGAATCTGTAATGATTATTGCCTCATTGCGATTACAATGGTCTCAACTGGCGATATCAATCTTCCTAAAGTGATTTAGTTGGGTTATGATATATTTTGAAAGGCAATGATATACATCTATAATGCAACCCCTGTCTCTGTAATATGGTATCTGTGATGCAACCCTATGTCCTTAATTTAATATCAGTTAATACAGCCCTGTGTCCATGGCGTACCTACTGTCCGTAATGCAATCCTATGTCCGTAATGCAAACCTGTGTCCTTAATTTAATATCCATGATACAACCCTGTGTCCATGATGTTTAATCCTGTGTCCGTGATGTACTGCAGCCCCTGTGAAGTAATGTTTCTCTAAAAAAACAAACAAAAAATGTGTATAACAAATGCGAATTATTACTATTATTATTATTATCCAAATATTGTTTCGGAACAATCGAAACGCTATGAAGGTGCATAGCCAGATTCATCAGGTGAAACTGAACGTAAATATATGAAAAGAACCAATTATTAGGACTAAAACGCGGAAGTTGTATACCTAGACTTAAGAATTGTCAACATCATTGTTTACCGTCGTAATCTTATGCAAAAGTCTAGTGTAAATGCAGAAGGATAAAGATTATACTCTCTATTCCACTGCAGTAGATGAATAAGTAGATAAATACATAAACAAATAGATAGAACTAAATACTGGGTAGTCGGACCTAACTTTTAAGATAACACCGTCTCAGGATGCATAACAATATCAAGCCTCCAACTAGTCCCGATTTTTTTCTTTATTGTTATTTAGTGTGTTCTAAGTTGATAAATTAAATGTATTTCATAATTATTTCTAGCCCGTTGCGATTAAATCTGGTTTACAAATACACGTAAGAGCTGAGGCCTTATGCTCATGGCACATTTATCCTTCGAGGTGAGATGATTCTAGAAGGTGAACGGAACTGGTTTGAAGCTGATCTGTTAACAGCACTCTCTCTCTCTCTCTCTCTCTCTCTCTCTAAGTCCTACGCACAAATACTGTTAATTTATATACACATTAATACATACCTACAAAAAGGGGAGGAGGTCAGAGAAAGGTTGCTTACTATAGCACAGCAAATTACATCACGTTTGGTTGGTACCAGTAAACATTCCCTTCTCAGACGGCTCGGCGTTTACGACAATTTTTAATTAGAAAGACCGACGACTGACTGTGATGCATTTAGAGAAGATGAGGGACATAGTTAGATAGAGTTTCTGATACAGAATAATCTGGAGCGTCATTTAAAGAAATAATATAAGTGGGAATGGGAAAAATCTTAAAAACAGGACAAGTCTCAGAGTGCCCCATTTTGGAATGCTTAGTACGAATCTCTCCAACTGTCGACTAGACTTATAAGATAGTGTTTATTCAGATCGGCCGGCAAACTGTTACGCATTAAGAGAAAATAAGGGAAAATGAACTAAATCTCAGTTATAGAGTAATCTGGAAAGATATGAAAATAGATAAATGGGAATAGGTGAAATGTTCACTAAGGGAAACTTTCAAGGTGCCGTATTCGGACTCAAGAAGCTCTCTAGCTAGACTTATAAGAATTTTGACACGAAAATTAACTAAAATCTCTGATGTAGGATAATCTTGAACGATATTTTGATAAATAACGTTAGTGAAAGTGGATGAAATCTTCAAATACGGACAACTTTCAAAGTGGTCCTTTGTCAATGACACGCAAAACTTTCCAAACTTTTCTATTTTCGACTCTGTATCATTTTTTCTCGTCTCAGAACGCAAACTTTTGGATATCTTCGAAAGTCTAGATTTCGGTCTCAGTGACCTGCAGGGTAAACCACTTAGCGATACAACGGCAATAATGTTTATAACAATGATAAGAATGTCTCAAGTCTAGATTTACGGTTAAAAATGTCGAGAACCTTGACTTCGTTTTTAGATGGCACGTGTGCAGTACGTATAAGGCTACTGGAATTGAACGCGCATTATCGAGAACAGAGAGAGAGAGAGAGAGAGAGAGAGAGAGAGAGAGAGAGAGAGAGAGAGAGAGAGAGAGAGAGGATAAAATATATGAAGACTGCAATATTCCTGATTTCATTCTCACTGTAGGAATCGTAGTCCATCTAGGCCTATATGTCACCGTTTCCCCCTCTCAGGATTTCTCCGTATATCTGAGCTGCATATTGGAGAGAGAGAGAGAGAGAGAGAGAGAGAGAGAGAGAGAGAGAGAGAGAGAGAGAGTTTGTCAATTCCATAGTCTACCCGTATAGCTATTGGTGATGCTTGCACAATTCGGCTATTTCTTCTTTGCATCTCAATCAGCATTCTCGCGTCCCCGGTGCCATAAACCTGGCTGAGATTTGCATGGGTGCTAACGACAACAAGTGATAAAAGCAACGCGTAAAGCGTCCAGGAACGAAGATATGTGCACACCTATTTGCAATAGGCGTGAGGATATTCAGTTACTTGTGAGATCTGAATAGCACATTAGACCTATGGATATAGAAAATGCCGTCAGCCATTTCAGTTGAATTTCCATCCAGGTTTGTTTGACGAAAACTCTCCAATAACTCAGGAACGCTTAATCAATTTGCTATGCATGGCAGCCACGTAAAAGAGACGATAAATATCTAAAAGGACAAAGGCAGATCAAATTGTAAAAGTTGCACAGGCAGTTAAAAATCCCATAAGGGCCCTCTTACTGAAAATACCAGCCGTAGAGTAACAGAACTTAGAGAAAACTATCCTTGCGTCACATAGGAATGTCTTATTTTGATTAAAAAGGACGCGTTTGAAATGTCTCCAACAGAATTTAATAAAAAACAAAAGCTGTCAACTGGCCCTCAGGAGGAGGCAGAAGAATATGCTCCGAATAGTTAATTCATTTGTTAGCTGAAGACGACGGGTAATGGGTGCTAGTGGATAGATAGTACCACACTTGACTTACGTTGCGTTGGGATAGTCCTTGAAATATGTGTCGGTAGTTTTGTGAGTGCTTCGTTGTAATAAAGGACGGAATGGAAAACGTATCAAGTGATTTTCTCGTATTTCTACAGAATCTCAGCGAACGTAATTTAGCGAAAATAACAAGAAAATGAATATGGGCTGTAGTTAAGTCTGTAGTACTTAGTGACTGATGGATATATTTACGAAGAAAGTGCAGTTAGAAGTTAGTATAGTATTCAGTATACCGTCTGGCAGATATATTTACGAAGTGCAGTGAAAAAGAAAAAAAAAATATTAACGTTTCTACTGACTGGTATATGTACGGAAAAAGTGTTGTTCAAATGAAAAATATTCAAGACTGAAATATATTTGCGAAGAGAATGTAGTTAACTTGAAAAAATATCAACATTTCGACTGACAGATATATTTACAAAGAGAGTGCTGTTAAAATGAAGTATATTCAACATATCGTCTGACAGATATTTTTAAGAAGATAGTGCAGTTAACATGAAATATATTTACGAGGAAAGTGTAGTTAAAATGAAATATATTTAAAATGTTTTCGACTGACAGATCTATTTACGAAGAGAGTGCAGTTGAAATGAAGTAGTACAATAAACATATCGCTTAGCAGATAATTCTAAGAAACTATTAATTCGTTTTGAAAACTTTGAATTGTAAAAGTAAAACGTAAAAGGATTCTTTATTCCCTAATAAACTATTTAACGACGTAGAATAATGACTATTCATTTTAAAAATACACATTTGAGATAGGTTTGAAAACTATGGCGTTTTGAACTGTACCTAGGTCTAAATGGATAAAACTCTAGTGTTATTGATAAGGGGAAAACAGTGATTATTATTTTTGCTTGTTGCACATTGTTTTTGCAACGTGTTTTAGATACTGGATCATATATAGACAAAGTATGACTTGGAAAATGAAACTTCTTTGTGAAGTTTATGTTGCTTCGTTCTGTTAGACCCATGCCTAATTAAGAGCATAATTTCAGAAGCTGAGATAGAGTCTTCTTCTTGACGCATCTTTCACAAGAGAGACTCTAAACAGAAATAAAAGTCCCCATGTACAGTCAACATGTTCAAGCGAGCCCGGGGGGAGAGTATCTCCCTGGCTGGACCCCCATGAAAACTCTGGATGGCACGACTGACACCAGATATGCTGAGCAGAGCTCCACGGTAATCCAACCACCACAGGAGAGGCGCAGGAAACACAGCGTCTACAGCAACCCCTATCCTGGGCAGATTGACAAAGACCTCGCGATGAAACATGTTCTAGCGAGTGACGTCATGGAGAGGAAGCCCGCCCCACCAGGGACCAAATCCACCATAAACGGCATCCTACTGCATCCTGGTCTGCTGGCCAAACACGGCCTAGAAGACGATATTGCGGAGCGAGAGAGCGTTGCCTCGGACACAAGAACGAAGAAGAACAGCCTTCTGAGTGTGTCATCAGATTCGAGGTCCAAACGGAGTAGCATTCTGAGTGTTTCGTCAGAGCCGAGGTGTAAGAAACTTAGCACGGTCAGCATGCCCCCAGAGCTGAGGCGTAAGAAAAGCAGCATCATCAATGTGCCCATGGAGACAAGGTTTAAGAAAAACAGTGTTGTCAGTTTCTGTGGCCTGTTACCTAAAGACGATGAAGAGGAGGTTATTTTGGAGCAAGAATACAAACAGTCTGATCAGAGTTCCAAAAGTAGTGTTGTCAGCTATGCAGGTGATGCGGCCGAGAGAGATAGCAGCTTGTCAGATAAAAGGTTCAGAAAACGTAGTCGAGTGAGCTTGTCTAATTTGTATGAGGAATTCACAGAAAAGGAAAATATTCGATCAGGGCAGCAGTCCAAGAGAAGTAGCGTCAGTAGTCTTTCTGGTCTGTCGGCTAAAGAGGCCTTGGAAAATGACCTTTTTGATGACAGCACGTCATTCCCGCACGTTCATGAAAGGAACGGTTTTGTTCACTCTGTTGATACATTTACTGGTCCTCTTTACTCTCCTGGCCTACCACGCAAAGTTGATGTTGAACATGGCATCATGGTGAAGGACAGAACATCTGAAAAGCGGTTGAAAAAGCACAGTACTGTTAGTTTTTCCGATCTACCAGTCACTTACTCCATAGAAAATGACACGGCGGAGGATACAGAAGACACATCACCAAAGATAAGGAGAAAGAAACATAGCACAGTGAGCTTTTCAGGCATACCACCAGACGACAATGCAGGTGAGACTGCAACAGAGAAAAATGGCGACTTGCCAGAACAGAGGACTAGAAAGATCAGCACAGTTAGCTTCTCTGGATTGTCAGAAAAAGATTTGGAAAGTGATGAGCTTGACGAGGAAGATGCGGAGAACAGGAAGAACGCCTCCCCTAGGCCGAGGAAAAGGAGACTTAGCCCCAACAGCAACTACTCAGGTCTGCTCTCCAGAGAAGCAAGTGTCCAGTCACTGGTAAGTTTAGAGCAATCCAGGGTTGACTGCAGGCTTGGTCTGTGTTAGCACCCTACCAAACTTACTGAACATAAGTTGCTACCAGGTTTTACAAGGTTAGGATTGTTTTAAATTGAGGAAAATAAACAGAGAATTTTCAGTCTTTTCATATCGCTTAATTACCTTACCTTTTATATTTCTTCCAGGATACGCCTAAATATAGAACGGCAGTCAGAGCTATCACTCTTGTCTTGGTAAGCATTGGTCCTCAGAACATTGTCCCCCATTCAATGAATGATTGAGTTTAGAATAACATAAAATGATTAAGAACTGGTGGAGTAGATGAATCTATGTTGATTTGAGAGTTTAAAGGGCTTTGTGTAAATATATATACATATTTTATGTCTCCACTTGAACTTACAAATTCATAAATGAACAGAATATATGCGCACGCATTAATGTGCTGACAGGCCCACGTGCGTGCGTGCATGTGCTCATGTCATACTCTCCCTGCATAAATCCACGTCCCCTTTTAGCTTGGCAGCTTCATGATCGGCCTTTGCAGCCTCGGGTTCTACTCCCTCGTCGAGGCCAGAAGGAAAAGTACGAAGGGGGCCGAAGAACCCAACAGAATCAACAGGATACCACAGCTGTCGTTAAACCCGAGCGTCAATTGGAGGAGTGCTGCTACTGCAGAAAACTGCCACACCGATCCGCTGAACACCTGTCCTGAGTGTGAGTTGGTTACCTTAAAGGCCTCCTAAGTGTGTTTGTCCATGCTGCAATAAAGCATAACATAAATGTGTGTTGGCAATTTGTCGTGTACTTATCACAAACAGGTTGAGTACGTGTCATTAGCCACAGTGCAAGCTTATCACCTTCATAAGATATACAGGTTGAATACATGCCAAAGCTTATCTCATGCATATCACAAATAGGTTAAATACATGTCATAAACAGTGATGGAAACTTATCACATACATATCACAGACAAGTAGATTACATGTCATCAACACACAACAGAAACTATCAACATACAAATCACAAACAGGTTTCTTAGATGCCATAAACACATGTTGGAAACTTATTGCATACAAATCACAGACAGGTTGTATATATGTCATGAACACACATTGCAAACTTATTTTATACATTCCACAGATGAGTTGGACTCAAGTCAGTGACTTAGTGGCAGTCCTAACCAGTCCCTCATATAATTATCTGGCCTTTGTGCTCGCCTACCGATTTGATGGTCGCGAGTTCGATTCCCTGCTCTGCCAACGTGGAATCAGAGGAATTTGTTTCTGGTGATTAGACATTCATTTCTCGATATAATGTGGTTCGGATCCCACAATAAGCTGTAGGTCCCGTTGCTAGGTAGCCAATTGGTTCCTAGCCACGGAGAATTATTCTAATCCTTCTGGCCAGCCATAGGAGAGCCATTGATTAAACAACTCAGTGGTTTGGTTAAACTAAGATATACTTAACCTAACAGTCACTGACTTGATTTCAACCAGTTTATGCCAGAGTTGGTGATTTAAAAAAAAAAAAAATCTAAAATCAGTGATTTATTTGATTTTTATTTATTTGATTTTTAAAAATTTATTTGGTTTTTTATTTGTTAGATGGTTTTTTCAATCCTCAAAATCTATTTCATGGCAGAATTACTTTAGATTTATCTTTTAGGTTTCCAGTTCTGTCCTAAAATACTTACTTGCAATTTCTTTATATATCAAAATAAATAGATGCAGCACAAGTTATGTTTAAGTTTTTAATTAACCTCCAAGCCATATTTTTCAAAGTGTTTGCTTTCAAATAAAAAAAAAATTAAAATTAAAAATAATGTTAAAAATCATGATTTTTTAAAATGAAAAAAATCAATGATTTAATAACTTGATTTTAAATCAGTTTGATTTAATCATCGCCAACCCTGGTTTATGCTATGTATATGATAAGTTGCAAACATTTGTTTGCGGCATCGTTCATTTTATAGACTGACAGTAACCAGTTTCTAAGTATTTTTTTCCACCGCTCTTCAAAAGAAGACCTCTTGATTTATCTCTCTACTTTTCTGCAACGCTTAGAATTTTCAGTAGGTGTTCGTGGCTTAGTTAACATGCAGGATGATGACTTATCCCATAAGACTGGTTGGAGGCAACTTGTGAAGGGCCCTTCGCTTTCACTTAACTGGTTAAAGTGAGATTTAAGAGTTCTTCCCTCTTAAGTAGACTAGTCCACAGAAACGGAATTTTGATAAAAACATTGAATCGGTTTTGAGATTTTAAAACTGGGTAATTAAAAGTTCTTTGGGTTCCTCAACGCAAGTTATTATTATTATTATTGATTATTAGTATAATTATTTTATTATTATTTATTTATTATTCATTATTATTTATTATTCATTATTATTCTTATTATTATTATTATGTATTTATACTATCTGAGTGTATTTTTAAACAATAAGGGTCAAAAAGGCATTAGAAATAGGAGCCTCGACCGTTATTTTGATATAATTCTTTATAATACTTACTCTTGCCTTGTTTCAGAATACAGTTTTGCTCACATACATAACTCTCATTTTTCAATGCATTTTCCTATTACGGTATAATAATTCATTATTGGTAATGTAGCTGTTTGTTCGTCAAGGTATTATCATCAGTATCACTAAGTTTCATGTACTGTCCCCCATAGGAAGGTAGAGCCATCAGTCCACCTCACGCGGTGCACCGTAGGCATTAGTTCAGGTTCATTCCATCGTCTTGCAACCCGAGGTTCATTCCAGCGTCTTGTCCTTAGGCCCATATCCTGCAACCCGTTTCATTCCATCTTCCTAAATTTGATACTCCATCCTTCTGCGCTGTCCTTGGAACCATAAGATGCAATTTTGATTTCCTCTGCTCATTCCAGACTTCGAGGAGCCGCCCTTGGTGGTCATAGCACTGGATGGGCTGCGCCCCGACATGCTGAACGCCCAGGAGACTCCTGCGCTCTCGTTCCTGCGCAAATGCGGCGTCTCCGCTCGAAGCCTTGTGCCGGCTTATCCTGCGCAGACTTTGCCGAACCTATTCTCCATTGCCACGGTAACTTTCGTGAATAGGAGAGAAAGAGAGAGAAAGAGCATTTTCTAATTAGGGTATAAATGAACCTTGTATATTCTTCAAATGCAATGAACACTGCGTATATTTTACATTTTTTCCTCAAAGATAGAATACCCAAGGCTTACAAAACACATCCAAACAATAAATTTGATGGTGATGGAAATCTATAAACAAACCAGCTGCACTTGGTGATACGATAAGTAGACCCATTAGTGAAATTTGTTTCTGCCCCCTCTTGTTATATCCACGATTTTGCTTTAAAAAGTAATTGCACATTGTTGTTCTTAACTTCCAATGGCTCTTGCCAAAGTCTTCAGAGTGTCTTTGTGATGTGATCTTTAGTAGGTAACCTGCTTTCATTATCTACAAGCTCTTGGTCTTCTCCACAGTCCGGTGTTGAAATAAATCTGATTACCATGCATTGCAGGGATTGTATCCAGAGTTCCATGGAATTATAGACAACTTCATGTACGACTCCATTCGTAACGAGAGCCTTGGTGTCACAGAATTAGGACGAGAGATTCCACAGTGGTTGGGCAGCCACCTGGGCGGCGAACCTATCTGGAGCACAGCTATGGGGCAGGTGAGTCCGTTCTCTCAACAAGTATCGGACAGGTATACTATGCGTTCCTGTACTGTCGATTCTGATTTCTCTTCTTATAGTTTTGATGAAAGACCTCAACACCTGCAGTCTTTTTTTCTAATGTGATCAGTACTTCACTCATTGTTCTGCAGTGATCTGTCTAAGCTTTTGCAGGCAGCCCTCTGTCGCCTGCTAAAACAATTCATGCCAGCATCAGTGTGATGTCATGGCAGAATTCAAAGTAGAGTAAAGCAAGCAGGTAATGTGGCTCATTACAGACAAAATGACAGTTCATTCTATATTGGAAACTGAGTCTGTAACTGGTATTGTTAGGTTCTAAACTCTAGTCCAGTAGCTTAAGCGAAAGTGGTATTATTTGAAAATTAGTGACGCTTTGAAGTAGAACTAGAAATGGCGTCTTGCATAAAAACTTCAATGTAATGTTTATTCTATTTTCCTTGTGGGTTGTGTTTTCGTAACTCGACATCATCAATTCCAGCATGAGTGTTCCCAAAGTCTGTATTAACTTCATTTCAAACTAGCTATGATATCACACATGATATCCTGTTTATGGGTTGCCAAATGATGCTGTCAAAATGTCAAGAACACATTTCAATTATGCAACAGTGGAATGTCATTCATGAGCTGAACTTCAAGGCAAAATCCATATTACAGAATTTTTAGATAGACTTTCCACAACATACGGTATTGTGCAGACAAGATAAATTCTATGGCAACGTGCACTCCAGCTGTGTCATTTACAAAATATTATTTGGCTCCATCTCCTCAGTTAAAGAAATTTTTGTGTTCACAGCACAAATAATAGGCTTGATTCTTACTATTCTGCAAATGTAATATACGACCAACCTGGAAATTTGAACCTTTTCAACTGATTTCACTTGGAAAACCCAGTACAGAAGTTGTGAGAGAATGGTAGGTAGAGTTTAAGACTGAGATGAGTCACCATGAAATGATGTGAATAAAGCTTCAAGCTAAATCTACTCATAGTTCGAAATAACTCACGAAGTTAACTGGGACAAGGTCTATCATTCATCCATCTTTTCCCCAGGGGAAGAAATCAGCTGTTAATTACTGGATTGGAGAAGAGGTCTACAGTGACAGAGAGCAGCCAACTTACGAGTTCCCTTTTAGGGCCAACAAACCTCTGAGTGTGAGGACCAGGCAGGTATGGCTAGTGGACTTGTTACCTTTGGAAACTGACACAGATGCACATGGTGACTCTGAACACTGATAATTAGGACAAAAGACAGAAATTCATCGGCTAGGCTATTTTGGTCATTTTTGAATTTAAGGGTGCATCCGCACCACAGTAAAAACAGCGTGAGTTTGTTTCTTCATAGGCCTTCTTAGTGTGGGTCCACATTACAGACAAACCTGTCATAAACATGTTAGCAACTAAATATTTTTTGCAAAAAACAGGGTTTACAAAATATGTATATTTCCTGATTCTGAGTCACCTGACATATGCATGCGACTCTAATACTGACATATATATTCATGAAAGTCATTATCATTCATGATTCCAGATTGTGGACTGGTTAACTTTGCCTCCTCAGGAGGTTCCATACTTGACCATGGTCTACTATGAGCAGCCTATGGCTTCCATAGCTAAGTTTGGTCTGAATTCCCAAGAGGTAAGGCAGAGAAATTGTTATACATATACAACGGAATTTGCTGCACATATCAAAATGTTTTGAAATGAAAATAATTTGCCTTTACTAAAGTTAAATGTGATAGGATATGATATTCATTTAGCAATAATAAAGTCTGCATGCTGTAAATTCTTTATCATGTGCAAAGTATGTAAAATGAGGTAAACATTCTTTCAATTTTTAAGTATAAAAACTGGAAGGGGTGACTCCACAAAACACTAAACCTGCATCAATAGCCTGTTACATCCTTCAGCTACCTTGTCTGCCTGTCCATCCCTCATAGGAAATCGTACCTTCCAGGCAAAGGACGCAATCAAGGAAGTTGACAAACAGATCGACAACCTGATGTACGAGCTCCAAGCCCAAGGCTTACTTCACTGTGTGAACTTCCTGATCGTATCTGACCATGGGGTGGCTGAAGACGACTGCAGTTACTTGTATTTCGTAGAGACACTTCTGACAGACAGCGTGTCGCAGCGAGTTTCTCTTGAACTGGGAGGACGATACAGACTCGAAGAACGAGAAGGTGAGGATTTGGTGTATGGTAAATGTTCCAAGATGAATCACAATCACCAACACACATGTACATGTATGTATAAATATTAGCATATCCTACAATAAATACAAGTTTAAGGGAGGGCTAAAATTGGGGCTGCAAATGTAATTAAGACTAGTGAGTTCGGCAATAAGGAGGTCAAAGGTTTATATAGAGAGAAAGTATATGAGGATTTGCACAGTGAGGTCCTTGGGTCATCAGACCGTGTGTATGGCTTTAGGAGGTTATGAAGAGGGAATAAAAAAACAAAGGCTGCAAGAAGACGTAAATACAGATTAAAAATCTATTTCCATAACACTGACCTGACTTGGCCATCATCTAATAATGTTTTAAACTCTGGACCATTTTGAAAGCTTGGACATTGTTTGCAAGTATCTTTGAACAACAAAAACAAGTAGAACTTCAGTATGTATAAAAGATTCATCAAGAATCTGGCCTGGGGAACTAATTTCTACCTACTCTCTTCTTCCTTATTCAAATTAGGTTCTGCACAAGACACTCCTCAGTCAGCACAGTGTAAGAGTCCCTGGGTCAATGCTCCCTCTAAGCCCTCTAAGGATCTACTGCCTGTAAGGTGAGGATTTGCTCCAACATCCTCATTGGATTAGTGGATTAGTGGCTAGAATACAGACTCAGTTGGTATATTGGTCAATATTTACAATAGTTCCAGGATCTGCAGAATGCCTTCTTCAGCAGAGCTGCACTGAGAGGCGGTACTTCCTAGTAAGAACTGTGTTCAGTGTCCGTATCGCCTTGACAGGATTGATTCTGTTATTTATTTCCTACTGAGAAAGATCCTTTTTCTATCTTTTTTATATTTTAGTATCTCAGTCACCTTCTACAGCTTTATCTCATTGTTTGTACTTCGTCTGTCATCAGTAATTCCTTAGACCCATATCTAAGGACGCTCAAGTTACTATACTCCAACAGTCCAACGTCTAATAAACTTTTTAGTAAGATGAAATTTTCGAGAACAAAATTCTTACTTGAATCACGCAGAAAACATACCAGATTCGCATTTTTGTTGACTGCTAGTCCTATAAAGGAACTTCTAGAACTTTATCAAGCGTTACTTATCATTTCTAGACCTAGTCTAGAACTTACAGACAATGTTCTCTTACCCAAGGTACCACTTCGCTGAAGACAAGAGAGTCGAAGAAACCCTCTTTAGCCCAAAGGCAGGAACAAGAGCTGTCACACAGGACGGAAGCAATTGCAATTATGACAACAGCTACGATAATGTCAATCCCGATATGCAGGTATGTGTTCAGTCAAGCTTTCTCTCTCTCTCTCTCTCTCTCTCTTGTTCAGTCTTATCACCAGAGCTTGCCATTCATTGGTTAAGGGGCAAGTGTCAGAGACTGAATTATTGCTTGAATTTCGCCTGATATTTAAATTAAGATGGCATACTACAGTGCTTCCATTGGTAATTGTGAAGTTTCAATTAGCCAAGTTAGGCCTAATTGCTTATTTCTGGCTTCAATTCAGCTAATGGAATTGAGTCAAAACTCTGAAACGTACTTTTGAGAATTATTTCAACGTGGTTATATTCTTATATTAGTAAAATACAATAAACAAATCGTTTCTTCAATACTAAAACACCTCAGAAGTTTGCTAGCAATTATAGGCCTATAGACTGGGCTTAAAGATTTGACCTTTGGGGAAAGTGATAACTTTTTCATTTATCTATTTTTAGAATAGCATAAAAGGCTAAGTCAATTCTTTCCTTCTTCTAGGCAATCTTCATAGGATTCGGTCCTGACCTCAGAATGAACTACACAACTCCCAGTTTCGGCAATGTAGAACTGTACAACTTGATGTGCAAGCTGCTAAGGATTGAACCGGCCCCGAATAATGGTAGACTACTTCAGAGATGAACTGCTCTGTCATATTCTAATTGATTATATAAATCCTTTTTCTATCTAGATTTACTACATTTTAACAACTAGGCCTATGCAGGTTATATTCTCCTAACATATCTGAGCCAGGCGTAGGATCTCTTGATACGAACAAAAGAACAGCATTGTTAGTAATGTTTCTCAACAACGCAGCATAGGAAGAGAGCATTCTCTACCAGAGTCTAGACTCTAGACTGATCAACATAGAAAAAAAAGGACTCCTGATATATGATTTGAATCCTTATCTTCTTTCCTTTTCCTGCAGGAACAGAGGGAAGCCTGGAACATATGCTGTGTCAGCCCTCGACGACCGTCTCAACGAACGACATCAAGAACATACTGAAGGAGGAGACCCACCCCCCACCAAAGAAAACCCCAAGGAACAAGGAGTACAAAGATGGCGTTCTCTACGACTCCCAAATCGAGCCAGCTTGCGTGTGTGATGCCAGGGACCCGGAGGAGATGGGTGAGGTCAGTGGTAATTGTAACGGTCTTAAAATGATAACTTCTATTTTTCCTTATGGTCCCGTTATATTAACTGAATAAACAGTTAATTTCGTCATGTTATGTGTATTTAAAGAACGCAAAATTAGTGTTAAGCAATGATACTAAAAATTCTATCATTTAAGTGTCATCGACTCTCGTATTTCCTTGTATCATGAAGTACAGTCATTCTAATGTCTTGACTTGTGTTACTTCCAAAATCTATAGATATCCTTCCATTTTATTCTACTATAATTACTATTTCATTGATCTAATCTTGCAGTTTTCGTCAACGGCTTCCCCAGTCACTACCAGCACAACTGAGGTTTCCGAAATCCTTCCTAGCCATAGGCCTATGTTGCATCCCACTGAACTGTACGCCAACGATACAGAATACAACAACGTTAATAATGACAGCTTTAGCTCTGTTGTCACTACAACCACAGTGCCCACGACTACAACAACAGCAACTACTTTTACAACCACGCCACAACCGCTTCCACCCACGACTACTTTGAGCTTGCAGGAAGTGCAGGCTCATCTGTCCTTGCTACTCAACGAACACGCGCCTTGGGGAACTCCGGGATACACTTCTTTGGAGGGCAACAGTGGGAAAGTACAGGTCCTTCTCCACTCTAATTACGTCATAGGTAAAGGTTCCTTAATTTGAATCTTATTGGGCGTAAATGCTGTTGGGTTTTGTGTTGTGTGCTCGGTTTACCAGACAGCGAGGGATGAAAGTGTGAATTGTTGTATTTATAATATTCTCAGCATACTGTTGTGGTCTTTGCGTATTGTGTACTTACACGGAATATGTGATAATGGTAGTTTTCCATTACAAAAAGGGAGAAATTAAGGGTTACTCCATTAGTGAACAGAAAAATTCTTTTAAATTTAAGCAAGATGAATATAGCCTACTGGCTCTGATATGAATCCTATGTAAAGTTGAAGTTTTCTTTTTTCAGATTTAGGCCTATTGGTCACAGATAATTCTGTATGTCAGTTACCGCCATATATATATATATATATATATATATATATATATATATATACGTATATATATATATATATATATATATATATATGATATATATATATATATAACTACCGTTATCACATGGAAATGCAGTAATGGTCTTGTGACATATTTATATATATATATATATATATATATATATATATATATATATATATATATATATATTATATATATAATATATATATATATGTATATATATATATATATATATATATATATATATATATATATATATTATATATATATATATATCAGTCACAAGACCATTACTGCATTTTCATGGCAGAAACTGACATACAGAAGTATTGGTGGCCTACAGGCCTAAGATTACTTTACACAGGACTCGTAAAACTTATATTTTCTCGACTTGTGAATTTCAGGTCTTCACGAAGCGATTAACCTGGGTCTTTGGGTAAGCTTTACCTTCGATATCGAGACCATCGCACTCGTCCAGATAGACAGACTCAAAATACTCGAGGAAGAGGAAGACCAACAGGTGAGATTAGTCTAACACAGTTGCTCCTCTCACAAACAAAAGCTCTCTGCTCTTGCAGGGAACGTTGACTAGGAACTGAGTGGGTTAGGCCTATAGAGTTCTTTGTTAATGATTTGGTCTGAAATTGTACTTTACAATGATCTCGTAACACTCTGGTGTTCTCCTCAAGATTCAGGCTGAAATGGCACCTTAACATGGTTTTGTAAAAGCTCTGCTATAGCAGGAGACGCCGACTGGGCCATTTGAGTGGATTATGCCTATACTGTTCTTTTTTTTTTTTTTTTTAGCGATTTTGGTTGAAATGGTACCTTAAAATCGTCTTACTCATGGTCTATTTTTTATTTAGCCAATGTATTTTAGTTTTTAAACGCACATAAAGGTGAATTCATGTTATAATTATTATATTTATTCATAAAATTTCATAATTCTATTTCTCGGTATTTTTATTACACATGGTACATCAAACATGTGGTTAGCGTGATAGTTCATTGCCCTTTCGATGTTTACCATAATTAGTGATACAAATATCCATTTATGTATTTATAAACGATAATATTGCTTTTGTATAAGCTACCAGTTATTATTGAAACGCACGTTAACTTCTTTGATTACATACCATATGTTTCCAATGTTTTCAAAGTCCTATTTTACGTTTATTTGCTTGATTTCCTCTCATGCGTTTTAGTCATCTTGATATATCTTCTCAATATAGCCAAAAATGTGTCATTTACACCTTCTTCTCATCCCTTTTTCTTGTAGACTTACAGCCAGTGCTATTCTACTTACAAAAGCATACATGCTTTCATGAATCTTTGTAACTTCTCCCAATTATCATCTCCTGATAATTTGAATTCATTTTTCTCATAAAATGTTGTGTTACACAGTACACTCGGCCTATTCTCTGTGACTTAGCTTTGGCTAGCAATAATTCCTTAGCTAATGGAAGACTGAACTACTGTTTTGTATCTTTTTTTTATTATTATTTTTTCCTTAGGGGTCTCAAATAGACCCTCGCCCTCCACCCTGCTGGAGAGCTGACCCTCGGCTCAGTCGCTCCCTGGAAGATCAGTGTCACAGGATGTTAACTACAGATCTCTACCAGAGGAAGAATATCTCGCTCATACAGCTCTTCCCTGAAGGTGAGTCGGCCATATTAGGATGCCAAGAGAGATCGCCAGAAACTTATGATAGTACAGGCAGTCCCCAGGTTACGACGGGGGTTCCGTTCTTGAGACGCGTCGTAAGCCGAAAATCGTCGTAAGACGGAACATTGTAAACAATCCTAAGCAAACCTTACTTTTAATGCTTTGGGTGCTGTCGGGAATTTTCTCGACTTTTATTATATGATTCGTGCCCGGATGTTCTGGGCAGATGACAAGGCCTCGAAGAGGCGCGCACTCTAAAACTCTTAGGGTGAGATACAATAAAATTTGGTCAACATAACAGTTTTATTACGAAAAATAAACATTTAATACATTAACAGAACACAGAAACTAAAGTTCCTAGCAGAATTCCACAGTACACGCAGTTTCGTACTGTTTTTTACCAATTTCTAATACAAATACTTGAAAATTCTCATGGCCTTTGTATGTTGCAGCACATAGGATCTTTGATGTCACGTGCTTGTAAAGCACTAAGTCCACAACTGGACGAAAAATCTGCACAATACGAGACCCATTGACTCAATGTCACAAACAAATAACTTTCTTGCACTGGCAGCTTTCTTTTGCTGCATAAATAGAGTCCCTCATCGCAGGGATGGCTCATATATACGTGGATAAAGTTAACTTACTGTTAAGACGGAATTCGACCTAGCATGGCGATGGCTGGGAGTCGGAGAATTGAGAGACACAAATTTTTACGGTACTTACACGGATCAGGTTCTGGGCAGGAATGACGCGTCACTTCGCCCTTCTTCAAAGGAAACTTACGCTTTCCCGCGTGAACCACAGAATCCTTGTAATTCAGGCGGGAATCATCGATTATTTCGACATTACGTGTATTACTAAATCTATTCTATTCTTGAATGTGAAATATGACTGTTACGTTATTATTTAAGATCAATGAATTAACTTAAAGTTCTGGCTGAAGGCCGTAATCTGCAAATTCTTTAATGACTATGGAGTCCTTGGCTCCAAATCTATACATAGATAATTTATCTCTTACTAGTGATCAGCGAATTATATTTATTAACGAAAATTCATAACGTCTTCTTTTCTATAAGACGCGCTCCTTCCCCGCCATGCATTTAGGAATTGCGTCATAAACTGTCGTGTATTGGACAGCTTTCTGTTCAATGAATCGCCCGCGAGATCCCTCAGTCTTGGCCCAATTTAACGCAACACTTGTGAAGTTAAATGGCGGGGATTTCGAATGATCAGTTCGAAATTCACGACAGGGGCATTGAAAACTATGTAAACTGCATTCTTATTGCATTTTTCATCAAAAAAACCTTCAAATATTGATTATTTTGCATTTTTGGCGTCATATTTCATCTGCCAGATGAGCGCTGTAGGCGTCGTAACCCTGGAACATGCGTTGTAACTCTGGAAATAATGTCTGATGAATA
The DNA here is from genome assembly GCF_015104395.2 of Macrobrachium nipponense. NCBI lineage: Eukaryota > Metazoa > Arthropoda > Malacostraca > Decapoda > Palaemonidae > Macrobrachium > Macrobrachium nipponense. The sequence goes on along the minus strand of NC_087200.1, from coordinate 195,388,916 downwards.
TAATTGAGAAGCGCCTTAACCTTGGAACGTCGTAACCCGAACCCGTCGTAACCCGGGGACTGCCTGTAATATAAATTTTCCACCTTTTGTATCGCAGTAAAGGTTATAATGGTACCACATTGTAATCCACATATAGTATCTGTTGAGCCTGTGCAGCACTTATATTATTGTAATCCATACACTGCACAGGGTTCTTTTCCAGTTTAAGGAGACAGTCCAGACATTATCTTCAGCTCGGTAACTGCATCCTGCTCCCTTTTTATTTTCTGCCAACAGTGAAAGCGTTTTGTGTAAAACAGCGTTGAGGAAACCCCTGAATGACACTGGATGACAACCACCTAGTCTGTAGACTCATACCACTTAGTCTGTAGACTCATACCACCTAGTCTGTAGACTCATACCACCTAGTCTGTAGAATCATTGCACTTAGTCTGTAGACTCATATCTCCTAGTCTGTAGACTCATACCACTTAGTCTGTAGAATCATACCATCTAGTCTGTCAAATTCAAATTCAAATTCAAATTAAAAAAGTTTATTGATATACATCAAATGGAGTGTAGCAGCATGCTGCTATACTCACCTACAAAATTCAAAAGATTCCAGGCAAAAATCATAATAAATACGTAAATAAAAATAAAAACCAGTAATGAAAAGCAAATATTTTACATGAGAAGAATTTCAACCCAATTATAATGCAAATTTTATACAAATCAAATGTTTATATCCTAAAGCAAATTTCCAATAGGCAAAAGCCATACAAAACAAATATAACAAAAGTAAATGTTATATAAAAAGAAAAATTTTAAGAAAAGGTACAAAAAATCAAGTTATACAAAATCCTACTAAAGGACAGGCAAATGGCTCACAATTATTTATTCCAAAATAAATTAGGAAATTTCTTGACAATTTTGGAGCATACATCATTTTTCAGAAAATAACATACTTGATTTGTTACATCATCTATTCTGGGGTTACGAAACTCTGATAATTTATTACATTCCATAACATAATGTTGTAAAGTATGTTTCCGTAACTCACCGCATAATTTACATTTAGAGTTTTCATTATCAATGTATTCCCAAGAATATTTATAACCCAAACGCAACCTCATTATTCAAGTATCTAGTTTAGACAGTGCCCTACCATATACAATATTGTTGTTTTCAGACACAAACAAATAGTGTCTCATACTGACACTACCATAGACTCATACCACTTAGTCTGTAGACTCATATCTCCTAGTCTGTAGACTCATACCACTTAGTCTGTAGACTCATACAACCTAGTCTGTAGAATCATTGCACTTCTGGCCAGAGGTGAGAATTTATGTTGTTTCTCTTGAAAAAGATACCGATGATACAAACTCAAGTGCCTATTGGAAGACATAGAGAAATGTAACACGCTTGTGATTCACAGACATCCCTTTTTGCGCGCTCATTTTAGCAAAAATTCCCATTTCTTCCGTCACCTAAACATCATCACTTTTGCCCTCTCCCGTTTTCCTTCACAGAACTGGAAACGAGAGAAATGAGCGAAGAGGAAGGTCACCTGCTGTCCAACATGTCGCCTGTTCGGGCAGGGTACTTCGAGGCCCGCAGAGCCATGATCAATGCCCTGGAATACTGGGTCACCGAGAGGATGGACCTCAACGTGATTCATGGCCCAGTCTTCAACCACAACTTCGACGGACACCGGGATTCAGTCAGCAGTGTGTTGTAAGTGTTCTGAAGCTCCCAGACTAGTCTGCATGAGTGTGTGTGTGTGTGTGTGAAGTTAACGTTTTCAGTAGAGTGCATGAGAAGTTGGTGTTTTCAACTGAAGTTTCAAAGGTGTTTGAAGGTTATAGGGTAGTACCAAAACACATTACTACTCTTCCAGTATTGAGCAATTCTTTTGGGAATGAGTTTGCTGACCTAACACCCAGTCCTGCAAATGTTCTCTGGGCTTTTCAAGATGCTCACCCACCTACTGACCAGACCGGAGTTGCTAAGGTCTACTAATTGATTTCATGCTCGTATCTTTCTCCCTTCTTGCCAAAGGAATGACTTGAAGCCCTTAGTCCCGAGTGATTACTTCTACATCGTGAGCTCCTGCCGGGGGAAGGAGAAGGTGGCCAGGTGCTCAGGAGACGACCTGGATGTCCTGGCCTTTGTCTTCCCCAATGTTGACCTTGAGGACTATTGTCCTATGGTAAGAAGAAGCTGATTTTCGTGACATTTTCTTTCTTGTTTATAGTTCCAATAAACAACAAAATCCAGGGAGTGAGCAGGACCTTAAGATGAATGAATTAGGGAAGGATTTTGGACCAGTAACCTATTCATATGGAGCGAGCCCACCACAGGGACCACTGACTTGAAATTCAAGCTCGCAAAGAATACAGTGATTATTAGGAAGAAGATTCAAGGCTCCACCTTGATCTTTATTTGAGGACTGTGTCAGAGAATGAAACACTTTAGAAATTGTAATAATAATGATATTAATAATCATGATAATAATGATGATAATGAATAATCCAATATACAAGGAACCACCTAATATTCTGAGGTCAAAGATGAAGGCCATGCGGCTGCAATTTTCTCCGTAAACTCGTGTATCCAGGCTCTCAGCATATGATAACTATTAGTCTTTCAATTCCATTTCCAGAGTGACGCAGAGTACCTCCACTACCACCTCAGTAACGTCAGGGACGTCGAGCAGCTAACGGGCCTCCTCTTCTTCAGGAGCACCTACTGGAACTGGCAGGAGACGCTTATGCTGAAGGCTATGCAGCCCTTCGAAATCTGGCCCTTGTCCGATGATGAGTCGACCGTAAAACGCTAGCGAATCGTGACACTCAAAAAAATCACTATTGATATGGAAGTCTTGATTGATTGATGGGTTTATGAATTCTAGGCTGTCAAGCCTAAGTAAATGGCAAGGTAAAGGGATACAGAAAATATATGAGATGCGGAACAAGGAGCTCCACGTGAAACTAGGAAACTAAGAATAATAGAGAGATTGGACGACAAGCAACCAGGGACCAAAGGGACGCTACAAACACCTTTTAGTAATGCCCACAGTACATCGACTGAGGTGCACTGATGGTATTAACACCCCCTTACAGGGACTGTGGCAGTGATAACAAACTCTATTTTCAAGACGTTTTATCTTTCACAAACTGTTGTCCTACAAAGATGATCAACATATACAATAAACCCCTACATACAGTACACTTACATATACATGATGTTGACATTTATCTGTGGTGTCATTGTATCTTAACATTTTACAAATGACACGACAGGATTGAACTAAGATGTGTATTCCTTATCATGCAGGAGTCAACAAGACAATAGGTTCATAATTCCTATCATTATCAGCATGATTCAAGATGTAGAATTTCGCTTATTATAAAAAAAATTCTTTGAATTGCCCTTCATTTCTGTGAAAAAATGTCACTTTTTACAATTTCTCGTTTATTTTAAAACCTACTGATGAGTTAACTGCTAGTTTCAACCAGAAAAACACTTGTGAATTAATACAAAGGCTCTTAGTAATCTATACAAACATCCAGTAATGTTTTAGGTCAAGTTCTATCATTCTCTCCTTCAAAGACTCTATTCAGTGGGCTTCTCACTTCTGTCCACTCTCGATTTCCGCACTGAAGGACCTCTTGGCCTGGTAGTACAGGATCTTGAACGCCCGGAAGACGGACACCCTGACGATGTACAAAACGACGAACATCAGCTCCACCAAGGTGATGAAAGAGGCACCCAAAAACAGCCCCATCTGGCCTCCTAGGTTACCTTTGGGAGAAGAAGAAGGGGAAGACGTTGAGGGGTGAAAATCTCTCTGATTTCTCTGTTTTGGTCAGATAGTGAACTGTTGTGTTGGCTATAGTAGATTCACATCAACCGTGCATTTGATGTCTAGGCCAGTCCCTTACGACGCTCCTGATTGGCTGTTGATAAACCAATCACAGGGCTGGAAGCTCTCAGTCTCTCTCGAGAGTTCACATGGGTAGGATCTATGTTCCACCTCTTCTTTCAAATGTATCTTTCAGGAGAGGTGGAATATACATCCTGTCTACGGGAACTCTCGAGAGACTGGGTGTTTCCAGCCGTGTGATTGGCTTATCAACAGCCAATCAGGAGCGTCGCAAGGGAGTGGCCTAGACATCAAATGCACGTTTGATGTGAATCTACTATAGCTTTTAGTGATAACAAAGTGCCAGTGGCTAGATTACTTCCTGTAGCTGTAGTCTTGGCAAATACAGTGCTCTATTTCTGTAGATGTGACTGAAATATTACAGGATGTCAGTTTTTGATGTCCATGATGTTTGGTGTTGAAACGTCAAAATACAAATAAGACAATACAAAATTCAAGCTGAGATGTATATTTTCAGTTATGGCGAACCAAAATGAAAATAAACATTCATATTTATTCATATTCACCATTAATCTTTTAGTAAGTATATCTTTTTCATTTTTGTTAGTATCTTTAGAGAAAGGAAGAGGTGATGAATATCATAGTTAAGATCAACAGTTTTTCAAACAGCCTAATTCTCTCTCTCTCTCTCTCTCTCTCTCTCTCTCTCTCTCTCTACCTGAATTCCAAAGTAAGAGAAATAGAGGAATTTCTAACTCACTGAACCAAGTGATGAAATCGGGAGTCCTTTCCAGCAATTCACTGTACTGTAGCTGGGAGTAGAATATGGTCACCATCGACAAACTGTTCCTGCAATTATGGAATCAGAACCTCATGAATTCTGTCTTTGAAAAGCTGGAATTTAAAGAATATTTATGATCTTATTGAAGAAATGTATAGCTTTCAAGAGTAAGCCATCAGTAGTGCAAACGCTTCAAGAATGCGGTATTTATTACAAGCCATGGGTGCTGCTAAGATAAGGGTATGACTTCCAAGAATAAGGTGTGACTTCCAAGAGTCAAATGTGACTTTCAAGAGTAAGTTATGGCTGCAAGAGTAATCATAAGTCATTACTGCCAAGAATAACGTGTGACTTCCAAGAATGAGGGGTTACTTCCAAGAGTCAAATGCGACTTCCAAGAATAAGGCGTGGCTTCCAAGAGTCAAATATGAAATGCAAGATTACTGCCAAGAATAAGGTGTAAATGTCAAGGGTAGAGTATGACTTCTAAGAATAAGGCATGACTTCTAAGAGCTCAGATTTAACTGCCAAAATCATGCATGGCTATGACTTCTGAGAATAAATAGCTTTCCACGAATAAGTCAAGACAGGACTTTCAAGAGTATAATATGACTTTCCGAAGCAAAATATGACTAAGTATAAGGCATGACTTCAAGAGTAATATCTAACTTCCAAGAATGAGCCATGACAGCCAAGAAGAGGTTATGATTTTCAAAAGTAAGGCATGACTTCCAAGAATAAGGTATGACGTCCAAGAATAAGGCATGACTTCCAAGAATAAGGTATGACGTCCAAGAATAAGATATGACTTCCAAGAATAAGTTATGACACGATAATATATTACAGGGACTCCGTGACTCACGTGGTTATTGTTCCCGATGACTGCAGTTTTGTAATACTTCTGTTACACAGAGTCGTGTAACTCAGCTGCTGATTGTATGTGTTCGTGACGCAAAACATTTTGCCTCCTGTGGATAAATAAACATAAAAAAACAAAGAAAAATACGAATGTCATCTTGATTTGTTATTTTTCTCAGTGAGGGACATTCGACAGTTTCGATAAAATTCATCGGTGGGTGGTTGGCACAATTTTGATTTATTTACCTATGTCGTATTCCTGAACTTTTCTGCTGACGCACTCCTGGAGGCTGCCGTTGAAATACTGCTCCAAGATGTCGTGAGGTGTGCATTCAGCTGTGAACGGTAAAAATGAAAAAAGGGAAAATCGAGTGTAAAAAGAAACGCGTGCTTGAAAGTGGCGCCATTTTGCAAAATGACCTCTAGCTGCTTTGGGGACACTTGGCGACATAATAATACTGAAAGACTAACAAAACAGAAGCCATGAATATCTCACTCCAATGAGCTTCCAAGACTATGGTGTGGCCTCCAAGAATAAGGGACATAAATGAATTATTAGTGCTACCTGTCGTGTCGTCTGGAAGCCTTGACGGAATGGCAGTGCAGTTGCTCAGTTCCAGAGAGCAATTTCTGTTCTTGAGTGTCGTGTAGAGATTGTTCTCAGTGTAGGCTGTCTCCTCCTCCGTCTTCTGCAGGTAGGCTTCTCGGCTGACGCACTGCGGGTCGGTTTTCGGCCACGGCCACACGCTGGCATAGCGCCTACTGTGGTCCACCTGGGAAAGTGGTAGTTTGATTTAAAAAAAAGTGGTCCTTAAAGCGTCGTAGCTCTCAGGGTAGGTGTTGGTGTTCAGACATTGTTTTTTTTTCAGAGTATTGTAATAATCAGAAGTTTATAAAGTATTAGATCATGCAATAACAATATTAAAACTAGACTGAGAAGAATATGAATGTAAAAATTCAGTTTGCAGGAAGCAAATGCTGGTTCTTAAAACATAGGACTTTTGGGGAAGACATTCATCAACAGTAATATAAATAGTAACGCGAATAGTATCAATAAAAACAAATGTCGTTATCAATGTTAAACGGCCTCTAAAAAACCTACAAAACTACTAAAGGACTTTGAAATACACACTCACACTCACACACACCCATATTCATAAACTGTCCTAGGGGACTATATCATTTACAAAACAATGAACTTGAGCAAGAAAAAAATAAAATGTGAGAAAGTCTACATATTGTAATTATACCCTAAGATAAATGTAAAGTTATTCCTTTACAGTAACTCTCTGTTGGTTAGGAAGAGTTCAGGAGTCCACTTCAATCCTCTTAAAACCATCTGAATCTTTACCTATACAAAATATTAAACATTCTTTTTTTATCAATACGTTTCGTATCTAATTAGTTCTTCGCTTTTTTGCAGCGTACAGTTCTTTAGATCTGTCTGAAGTTTTACATTCTCCGATGTTTATTAAATCCAGAATAAACGGAAAATTATTGACCCGCTTAACAGTAACACCACCATATGTAAACACTGACATATTCGTCCACAAGCGTGATGTCCTCACCGTATCAAGCGAGAGTGCCACTGTGGCCGCCATGTTGGGCGCGATACGTATGGAGTTGATGACGACTGACGTGCTGGCTGTCATACTGTAGTCAGACATAGAGACTTGAACTCCTTCTTCAGATAGCCAAGGGGTGAAGACCACTTTGCTGCTGTATTCTGCAAGGGTGCGTTCGAAATACAGTAATACATTCCTTTAACGCGCGCTGGATACTTACTATATATATATATATATATATATATAGATAGTATATCTATATATATATATATATATTTATATATATATATATATGCACAGTAAAATGTGTCATACAAAAGTTAGAAACTTATGTGATACGCAGTAAAATATGATATAAACAAGATAGGAACTTATCTGGTATGTAGTAATATATGTTATAAACAAGTTGAAAACTTTTAGAATACATAGTAAAGCATGTCCTAAACAATTTGGAACTTATCAAATATATGTATATAATGAAACATGTCATAAACATGAAATGAACCTATCATAAACACATGTCAGAAACTCATTGCATGTGTAGTAAAAAATGTCATAAGCTCATGTTGGAAACTTGCCACATATATATATATCACAAACAGGTTGAAGACAAGTCATCGACTATAAGTGGAGAAATCTTTGACAAATGCTGGATTATAATTTGAACACTGGCTATAGTAGATTCACATCAGCTGTGCATTTGATGTATATAGGCCAGTCCCTTACGACGCTCCTGATTGGCTGTTGATAAGCCAATCAGAGTTTCCAGCCGATTGGCTTATCAACAGCCAATCAGGAGCGTCATAAGGGACGAGCCTAGACATCAACTGCAAAGTTGATGTGAATTTGCTATGGCAGCGACAGAAAGTCGTCGATTTGTATCAAACCTGTTTGAGATGTGTCTGTGAGAGGATGCTGACATGTGTACAAAACAATTTTTGCCAAAATGTGGGTCTTCGAAACCGGACAACCTTAGGCGCATGGCATCAAATGAAGATGGTATGCTGTGTGGAAGCGAGAGAGAGAGAGAGAGCAGGACTCACCCATGTATTCGTGGTCTTTGATAGGAAAGACGATCTTCAAACCGCCGTTAATTCCAGAGAGGGATTGTAAGATGCGCGTTCTATTGGCGCTGATGGTCGTGTAGCAGACGCCAACCGAGGTGATGACTGCACTGAAGAGCTTGTTACAACACACGCTTGGATGAAACAAAAAATCTAATGTTATAAGGTTATACGAACATTGAAGACATTGAGGAATTCAAATTCCTCAGTGGAAGAGTGAGTTCCGTGCTCGACTATCAATCCGGTAGCCTAAGTTCACTTCCGCCCGCAGCCGTCAGTGCGGAATCAGAAGAATTTATTTGTAGCGATTAGAAATTCATTTCATGATGCAATGTGGTTCGGATCCTACAATAACTGTAGGTCCCGCTGCTAAGAAACCAGTTGGTTCCTAGCCACGTAAAACAATCTAATCCTTTGGGCTAGCCCTAGGAGAGCTGTGGTCTGGGTCAGCAAAAATATACTTAAATTAAGAACTATTCATTTTACTGTACCTCCATTCATATTCTCTTTTTTCCCATCTTACTTTCCACCCTCTCCTAACAATTGCTTCATAGTGCGACTGTGAGGTTTTCCTCCTATTACACCTGTTAAACCTCTTGCTCTCAATTCATCTTCTAGCGCTGAATGACCTTGTAGGTCCCAGGGCTTGGTTACAGACCTATATTGTATATTCTGGCAATTGTAGAGTGTCTCTCAGTAAGTAATCGAAAAATGCTTAAATAATTACGATATTACTTTAGCTGTAAGGTAATATTACCAACCATCTCTCTCTCTCCCTCCCTCTCTCTCTCTCTCTCTCTCAGCACAAGTAGCACCTACTCACTTATGGGGGTATAATTTATCAGCTGCATAGCAGAACCCAATAACGTCCTCACATCTGTAAAAATGGAGAGATTACTTTACTGAAGGTAATTACGACGAAAAAAAGAAAAAAAATATTCAGTATTTTTGGGCGAACGACTCATTATATTTTACCATAAATTTACAAAGGAAAAACTTTTCGAATATGACATTTCTTGGGATAAATCAGAAATACTGTGTAACAGTTACACAGTTGGAATCTTTCTTATATATATATATAATCAAAGCTGAAAAGGTATAATAACTGGTTTATTTGCCTTGGAGAAAGTTTGATGATTAATTCGCTGAGCGTGACGTTGTTCCGAGCAAGGTATTCCGTCAACTGAGCCTTCAGATCGAGATAAAGTCGGGGATTCGTTGCCAACGACGTACTAATGATGGTCTGTCCGCGGACTGATATCAGGATATAGGAGGCTAAATTGGTGCTGACGTTGTACTCTGGAGAAAAAGAAAACAATTCTTTATTATCAGGTAAAAGTTACGTAAATATTTCTGAATTCCAGTGATATGAAGTGAAATACAGTACAACTTGTAGTAAACATGTCGTCAACTTAATGCACACACATCAACAAACCTGTATACTCCACATGTCGACAACTTATTGGTATTATACTAACCAGAGATTATCTAACAAGATAAGTTTCCAACATGTGTTTATGTCATGTTTTATTGCAATGATTATGCTTTAAATATGGCCAAAGTTTATTGTATTCAAAATCTATAGAGAAAGGTAGTTATGAATGACCTGAAAAACCTGAACCATTCCCAAAGACAATGCGCCGCTCACCTGCCAATTTCGACTTCAAGAAACCCGACAAACTGCACACGGTCAGGTGAGGCAGATACAGACCGAAGGCGCGGTTGTCCCTGTACCTGATCTCCGTCGTGGGACTCCTGATGATGAAGGCTTCCATCGTCTCTCGGTACGCCATGGCGCCCAACAGACAAAGGCTGAGGAAGAAGGAGGAGTCAAAGTCCAAAACATGTCATCAACACAAGCCAGCAACTTATCTGAGGCTGGATACAAGTTAACGTATTTGTAGTACTATAGCGATGTGACTCACACTGAAACCACGTCGTTTAAGGGCGTGCAGAGAACCTACCTGACGAAGGTGATGATGAGCCAAAATGCTTTGAAGGCGATGTGTAGGTCAGGTGTGATGACGTGGCTGAAACCATGGGCAGAGGTGGTCTGGCAAAACTCCCTGAAGAGATAGGGACAAGATATAGGCCTATGATAGGAATGGCAAAATTGGCAATTATGTTCAGGACATCGTTAATGCATACATCTGTTCTACGTAGATCAGCAACAACGATATAGAAGGTCTAAGTATTATAAAAATAACCATTGAGTCTTTTACAAGTATTGATAGAAGGATAAATGTAGGCCTATGATGATAATGACGATTTTGCTAAGCGCATCATTAATACATACATCTGTTCTACATAATTCAGTAACACGATATAGTAGGCTTAGTCATACTAAAAATGACAGTTGAGATTTTTTCAACTATTATTAATAAAAGGACGAGATATAGGCCTATGTTAAGGGCATCGGTAATACGCTCATTCGCTTGCATAGATCAGACAATGATATCGTATGCCAAGTCATTATGAAAATGACAGTTGAGGCTTTTATAGGTACCACTATTAATAGGACAAGATATGGTGACGATAATGATTATGCTAAGAGCATCATTAATAGTACATACATTTGTTCCACAAAGGTAAGTAACAATGATATAGTAGGCCTAGTCATTATATATTTTTACAAGTATGAACAGAGATCATTACCTGGGGTCTAAGCACGGGCTGACTTGAATATATATTTATTATAAAACAAATATTGGATTTCTGTCAGAATACTAATTTTCACATCAAAATAGGTCGTTGTGCTGCACAAAAGAAGCTTACAAATACGTAAATAAACAAATGAATAAATATGTTAATAACCAATGAGAAAAATTATGTTGCTTTTCAACGAATTGCGTATCATAAAACAATTTTAAATGTAACGGTTTGAGAGCCAGGCTCACAGACTGTTGATAAACCAGTGCAATAAACATGAAAAAGAGAGATAAATACCTTGCTTAGCCAGAATCATAGACAATGTTTATACCTTAGCGAAACACATTACATTAAAAGTTAATCTATTTATCATGCAAATCAAATATGCAATAATGTACCGTTCTTGAAGGTAACTAATTATTATTGTTCATTGTGGATTGAGTAGGTACGTAGGTCTACGGCTCTAATGCAGGAAATCCCTACAGTTTTGGCTTGTATCTTTTTACCTGCCCTATCGTATTAAAACATGTACTGTATATCACCTATGGTAATAAACCTAAACATACGATCAAATAGAAAAGCCAAATACCATCGCTAATCACATTGGGCAAAGTCTTATACAAAATGTATTGACACCATTTAAAATACAGTATAGTGCTGCTGCCCTGAATAGAATGCATTTTTCTTCGCCATTAGTAAAACACAAAATAAGCGAGTCAGTTTAATGTGATTTTTGTTGGCCAGTTGTTTTCCCTTAAATGGCCACCATCGTAGATTTCATTTGTTGTTTGCGAGTGAGTGTGTGCGTGTGTATTTTGCAACTATGCAAACATAACATTACAAAATGTCCTTCACCCACTTACTTAAGGTATTCAAATCCACACTCAACTACATGACGTCATAAATATTTAGTGATGTCATGTGCAAAGCCTTCGTATCTCATTCCATTGCATTGTCGACAGAAACGCGTTCGAAGTTCGACTACATTCCACTCAATATTTTGGAAAATCCCATAAATTCATTCAACGCGTCATTTATAAACCCCAGAAATCACGACAGAAAATTGATTTTGATTCTACAGAGTGAATTAAATGATCTATTCCCATTTCTTCTCGAATATTTACATTTCAAGAGAATCAAACGTTTATTTGTGAACGCATCCGATTTGACAACTTGACATTTGATTTGAAAATTTAGTAACATAGTGACCATCACCAGGTGTGGGTGTTCGACGCGGTCGTGACTGTGTTCGGTTTATGGCGACTTAGCGATCGTCGAGTGATAATTTCATTGCTCTTTTATTCATCACCAGTTTCGCCTTCAAGTCTTCCATATATAAAAGCCATTTTGAAACCACCAATCCTAGTTTTTCCGGTAAGCGTAGGCCTATAGTATGTTAATGTTTACAATTTTAACTTGAAGCCATAATTATTGTGTTCAGGAGTTGGTAATGTGATATTTCTTAAGTTTTATTGTGTGTTATAGGGATATCGGACCCCCGCCCCCCTTATTTCCAATCATTTTATGGACCAATCGGAGGTTTTTAGGATAGTGGAACACGCGGTAATTCTAGAGGAGAACTGTGCACTGAGATGTTTTGTTTTATTAATTAAAATTTTTGACGAAATATGTTTAGACTAGGATGTAGGTGTGAGATAACTTGAAAATTATCGAAATAATGTGAGAAATATACCGTCTTTTGTGGATGTTTTTACGGATTAAAGCTTCAAGAAACGTTATGTTTAGTACCAGCCCCTCTTGTCACATAAAAACTTAAACAAAATACAGAAAATATTTCTCATATTTTCGGTAAAAATATTTTCTAGTTATCTCACCCGTACAGCATCAAATACACCCTTTTCTAGGCCCTACCTATATGTCAGTCACGAAATTCCATTAATAAAGAGCCTAGCATATAGCCCAGAGGGCTAATATTAAACATGGCGTTCCACAGAGCTCTTCTACGTAAACGTAGAAGACGGTAAATTTCTCATATTTTGGTAGACCTTTTATGTTATCTCACTTGCACTGCATCTTTATGTTTGCGCAAGGCCTTACCTGGGTGGGGGCAGGGGGATAATCCCCCCCTACCTGACCTAGGACACCGTAAATTAGAATTAATAAAGCTGCTACTTAACCCGGCCATACTTAGCTACCCTAACCAATGTAAAACTGAAAATGTATTACATTCGTTGTTTTTGCGTTAGTCCCTGATAGGCTGGTACTAAACACAGTGCCCACTTTGCATCCTACCACCCGCCCCCCCCCCCCCCCAACCCTTGGCAATGTGATAGAGCCATAGTTATAGTCTGTAAATTTTGGGATGGCAGTGGACTACAATTATTATTACTATTGTTGGAAAAAATGTTCTAAAGGATCCACAATAATATAATTGTTAAATTTCATGTAGAATTTTATAAAAAGCTTTCGAAACCTTCTCTGGGTTCATCTTCAGTCCAAATGAGTAATGTTAAATAAAATGTTCTGAGGTAAATGTAAAAATCCAAAGTCACCGAAGAATGCTGACACAGAATGTTACCTCGTTAATAGACGAGGAGAAAAAAAAAGAAAAAAGAAGGCAGTTATTCTAACTAGGTGATTTCTTCTCAATTAATATTCCTGGCTGCAATTCTGCTCGATCTCCGTAGGTGTTGACGTAAATGTTGCAGGTCCCCGTAGGGAGATTAGTGCCGTCAGTGGACCTCATACGGTGCACTGTAGGCATAACTCAAGGTTCTTTACAGCGTGCCTTCGCCCCCTAGCTGCAACCACTTTCATTCCTGTTACTGTACCTCCTTTCGTATTCCCTTTGTTCATCTTACTTCCACCCTCTCCTCACACTTGATTCATAATGCAACTGCTTTGAGGTTTTCCTCCTGTTACACCTTCCAAACCTTTTGCTGTCAATTTCCATTTCAGCGCTGAATGACCTCACAGGTCCCAGTGCTTGGCCTTTGGCTTAAATTCTATATTAAATTAAATTCAACGTTGCAGGAGGTACTTCATCCAGAGGAGGAGTAGAATGGGCACTGTAACCAGGGGGCACAGGTTACCTGGACAGGGAGAGGCCATACAGAAGCAGCATCAGGAGATGGAAATACAAGCCCTGTCCTAAAGTTAAAAACATTTTAAAAACACACTGAAAATATGAAAATGGGTCTTATATATTGTCATTATGTTGTTAAAAGATTTTTAACTATAGGACAGGCTCTGTTTTGCCATCTCCTGATGCTGCTTCTTCAGCGCAGTGATGCCAACCCCTCTAACCCTGCGCTCCCTACAGGAGACGAGAAACTACCCTACGTAACTGAACAATGACCCAACATTCTGCGGTTATGATAATAAATAAATCTTTAGATTATGTTTATATGCAATGTCACGAATACTAATAAGCATATTGACCTAAAAACCTACCTTGTTACAATTACCCTACACTTGAAAATATTGCCCTGCTGTCTAACATTTTGCCTAGATTACCCTACGAGTAGGGCAATTACACTGCTTCAGCCTTGCCTCTGCCCCAGGAGGAGTTTGGTTACAGTGCACCATCTACGCCTCCTCCGGTTGCAGTACCTCCTGCAACGCGTCACGTCAACCCGTAGGAAGATCGAACAAATTGCAGACAGGAATAATTCAAATTCAAATTTAAAAAGTTTGATATACATCAAATGGAGTGTGTCAACCCATCAAGAAAATTCAAAAGGTTCCAGGAAAAACAAAAAGTAATGAAAAGCAAATATTTTACATGAAAAAATAAGTTAAATTACTCATTTGGACTGAAGATGAACCCAGAGAAGTGTTCGAAAGATTTGTAAAATTCTACACGAACTTTTAACAATTATATTATTGTGGACCCTTTACAACATAATCTTTTTTATATAATTTTTTATCTATCACAGTCATCCTATTCGACTAGGTGGTTTTTATAGTGTTGGGTTCCGGGTTGCATCCTGCATCCTTAGGAGCCCATCACTTTTCTCACTTTGTGTGCTTGTAATATATTAAAATATAATCATAATTGCTATCATTTCTTTGATGTATCTCAAACAAAAAATGTACAGTGTGTGATAACTATCTCATTATTGCTCTGAAGTCATGTTCGACATCGTTATATAGGCCTATGGTGTCACTTCGTACTGATTGTTGTTCATTTTGGTGTCCTACTCCCTTATTTTATATCTTCCCAAGTACGTTGTCTGACCACTATATATCGTTACTGTTCAGAAGTCATGTGGGGTAAAGTCGCATAGGCCTATGTTGTCTTTTCCAACAGATTGCTCTCTTTCGAGCCCTTCCTCTTAATTTCCCCGTCTCTCTGTTCTCTCCCTTTCTCAGGCCTATATAAGGTATTTAGGAAAACAAATACTTTATAACTGTCACATCACGGATCAGAATTCGCGTTAGATATCATGACATAGGCCTACGCTGTCAATAATCACTGTTCTCTTTCATGGCCTCCTCCATAGTTCTATTCCCCCATTCTCTTCTCTTCATTTCACAACCTCGTCTTCCTTATCACCTCCTGGTATAACGGTCCTTTTATCGATCAAAGAGGTATATAGCTGTAATAGCATCCGTTCGGGCGAGGACATGACCGTTATTGTACGTGTTTGAAATTTATGGCTGATAAGGTAGACCGTAGAAGAGGTATAGCGGAGGCGGTATTTATCGATGCGTAGATCATCTGACATATATATTATATATATATATATATATATATATAATATATACTATATATATATATATATATATATATATATATATATATATATATATATATATATAAACATATAATTTCATGAGCATGATGGTGATGTTAATACTGTTGTATTTTTAAACTTGGATCTAATTTAGTCGTATACCAAAACTGAATAAAAATGAGTACTAGTATAATAGCAATAGAATCGTGAATATATAAATACATGTGTATATATACAGTATATATAATCATAGTATTTATATAATATTTATGTATACTCTCTCTCTCTCTCTCTCTCTCTCTCTCTCTCTCTCTCTCTCTCTCTCTCTCTCCATATGGAAAATGAAACTGATTAAAATGGTTATAATTGAAATAATTTTTAATCCAATAATTCTCCATGCACCATCAATTTTGATCAAAATAATTTAGGGATATAAGAAGAAATATGTGATATTGTCTTTAGATATGGCTGGGAACAACTTTGTCAACAAAATATTAGTAAATTGTATGAAGATATACTGAAGTCATATAAAGAGGTGCTTTTTTCAAATTACTTTTTATGTATAATATACCAATATTCCTACAAAGGTCCTATACAAAATTTAGATGTAATGAGCTCTGAGGTATTGGTGTTATCTTTACCATGATTTTAGATTTAACTTTTTGGTTAAATTTTGTTATCTTTCTATTTAATATTTTGTAAAAATTTAATTTTGCCCTTTGAGTAATATTCTAAAATAAGTCGCTATATTATCTTATTGGATGCATTAGAAATATACTGTGAAAAATAATATGATAACAATGTTGTTAAGGTTAAAATAATGAGATTTGAATTAACCGTAACTTTTTTAATATTATGATAAAAGTCATAGAAAAAACAGTTGACCCTAAGGGTGCTATTTATAGACCAATAATTACCAGGTTACAGTTGTATTTTTGTGAATAAATTGTTGCAAGATAATCCCTTAGAAAGCAGGTTTTATTTATAGAAAAATATCACCCATACAAATAGATATAATATGTCTGCGAATTTTACAACAGTTCATCAATAAAAATCCAAATATAACCAGGGAATTATAATTCTGTAATTAGCGCCTTTGCTGTTGATCAATTTCTTAGTAATCTCTAAAAAATGGTTCTCTTTTATAAAGGTTATTATTGGTGTTAGATACTTTAGGTACTTTTGAGATAGAGTGAATTAATGTCGATTAATATATATGTTATTTAATGATAAATTATAACTATATATAATATATACATATAATGATTCTTTACCATTTGATAACACAAGCATTATTCGAAGTTAATTCACTGTACCCCAGAGTACTTGAAGTTTCTAGTACCAATAATGATGCTTATAAATCAGGAACTTATTAGTAATGAATTTCTAACCTAAGTTTTATATTAAATGGAGATAATTTTATTTCGAAATACTAGAACTACCTGATCTGGGCGCCAATGCACCTTTTAATAGACTTGAAGGAGTCTCTTATCAAGAATTGCAAATATTTGTACTATGAATGGTGAAAATTTGGTTTGGATTTGTCAAATATTCTTTTATAAATGAATTGATAAGATTACAGAGAGTAAATTATATATAATATATATATAATATATATTATATCTATATATATATATATGATATATTTATATACCTTATATATATATATAATAATATATATATTATATATATATATATAATATATATATATATGTGTGTGTGTGTGTGTGTTTTATAAATATGTATGAACAGTATAACTTAGATACGATATTACTTCGGATACCCATTGAACTAAATAGCTCTTTTCAAATCATTTTTAGTTGCAGTATTAGGCCCTATTTAGTGCCATTATCAATAAAGTGTAAATATTATTGCAACCTCAGTATTCCAGCGCACATTACAGTTAAACATGGTAAAAGGCCTACATAGGCCTACTACATACCTCAAGGCTGCCGAGGCGGTCTCTTTCAGTCCCGTCGCTTGGTTGATGATCCTTTCTCTCGTCGATTTGGAGAATTCGCTGAACGTCAGCCTGTGCTCCAGGAAGCTTCCTTTAGTCTCATTCTTCACTTGGCCGCCTTTCTGACATTCGTTTTTGCCGGGTTCCGTGCTCTTGCTGCTGCTGCTAGGCCTAGTCGCTTTGTCGCCCTTCTTGTCGCTTTCTTGGCTAGCTTCTAGGCCCCGGAGGAGCTCTGTAGGTTGGAGGACCACCGGAGTCCGTGGTCGCTCGGTGCTTCGAGCTCCTTGGTCTAGGACTCCCGGATACATGGTCTCGTAGGATGGGGGATTCTCGTCAATCGCAGCAGCGCTGTGGTGTGTCGCCATGTAGGCGGCGACTGGGTCGTAGGTATTCTCGCTCTTATTTCTTTGGCTCATCACCCTCTGTTGGCAATGGAGAGGCCGGTGCAGAACAGTCGTTTCCAAAGTATTTGTTGATATCGTTTTGTGAAACCTTCCCACAGAGGAAAACTGTATTTATACAATTGTAACTTTACTTCAGGTAATCATCCGCTTGATGGGGAACCATCTCGATAGATTACAGAACAGAGAACAGTTTCTCTTGGAGTAATCTATCGCAGTCTTCTGTGGAGTCTGAACGACCAGTGTTTCCAGTACGCTTACGGCTGGAAGTCTGGAATGGAAGAGATAATACTGAGAGTTACTGAGAGCGCACACACCTATGTGTGTGTGTGTGTGTCTTCCCGCTTAATTATGATAAAGCAGACAAGTGCGTCATATCTTCATTGTATAGGTCCGCCAAGGTTCCTGGAACAGTGGCGTTTACACTCTCTCTCTCTCTCTCTCTCTCTCTATCTATCTATCTGTTCTGTGGAAACTTGCTTTGCAAGTCGGTAAGCTTTTAGCAATTCCTTGTCATTATTTATATAGTGTTGATGAACATTTAAGATAATTGTAACACTCCCTACAGTGTTTATTTAGCCATAATAAAGTGAAAATACCCGCAATACACCACTTATTGTTAAAAAAAGATATTTATTCCATGCATATTAAAGGAATAACATGGCGATTTTACTAGTGAGTGAATATTGCTAGAAGATAGGCCTACCCATTTCCTCACTTCAAGAAACCTTAGTACCATTAGTAACGACGGACTGACGAGACAAATGAACTTCCTCTCTAGGTAATATTATGGCGGTGACGATCAAAAAGATAGCGGATCTGTATATATACACCACTTAACGACAGCGATTTCATAAAGGCGAATAACTGGCCATAAAATCGTCGTAGAGTCAACAGCTCTCATGAGATTAATAGCGGCAACCGCGCTGGTAGTAGAGAAAGAAATAACAGATTCTCTATTCATTCCAGAATGACCGTAAAATAAAATGTATTATATGTAATGTATATGTAAATATAAATATATATCTATATATTATGTATACACAATGGGTATATAAATATGCATTTTTATATACATATATTGTTATATATAATACATACATTATATGTCTGTGTGGATGTGTGTAGTACTCATAACTGCATATATAAATAAATACGCTCTGCACCATGTTATTTGATGAACTACCATTCTTATTCAGTGTAAGTATATCGATAAGTTATTTTATGGTCATTCTGATACATGCATATATATATAATATATATATATATATATATATATATATATATATGATATATATAATATATATATGTATACTATATATATATATCATATATATATATATATGACGTACGTTGTACAGATCTATCAATGTTAACCCGTTTTTTGTTGAGAATATAATCCCAGCATGCGATTTATGTCATTATATTCAGCGCCGTATAATGAAATAAACCTCCCAATATTTCTGTATCATTATATTTGTGATGAACTGGTGATTTATACCAAGCGATTATCATGTTCCTGCTTTTTATGACTTAATGATGGTCTTGAGTCCTGACTTCAAAGGGCTTCTTTGGGACCGGCTGATAAAGCTGGTAGTATACAGCTTTAGCAGGACTTTATAACCTCCTTTTCCCCGTAGGAAGGTAATGTCGTTTGTGCACCTCTCGCGGTGCACTGTAGGCATGACTTAGAGTAAGGTTCTTTCATTCCTTTTAGCTGTACCTCCGTTCGTATTCTCTTTCATCTTACTCTCCACCCTCTACTACAGTAGATCCACATCAACCGTGCTATCTGATGTCTAGGCCAGTCCCTTACGACGCTCCTGATTGACTGTTGATAAGCCAATGACAGAGCTGGAAACTCTCAGTCTCTCGAGAGAGTTCACATAGGCAGGATGTACGTTAGACTCCTCCTGTGGGATACTTTTGAAAGACGTATCCTTCAGGAAAGGTGGAACATAAATCCTGACTATGTGAACGCTCTTGAGAGACTGTCATTGGCTTATCAACATTCAATCAGGGGCGTCGTAAGGGACTGGCCTAGACATCAGATGCACGGTTGATGTGGATCTACTACAGTAGAGGGTGGAGAGTAAGATGAAAGAGAATATGAACGGAGGTACAGTTAACAGGAATGGAAGAGGCTGTAGCTAGGGGCCGAAGGGACGTTGCAAAGAACCTTACGTAAGTCATGTCTACGGGGAAAAGTGAGGTCATTCTAAGACTATATTACCAGCTTTATCAGCCGTTCCGAATTCCCTTTGAAGTCAAGATACCATCATTAAGTCATAAAGCAGGAACACGTAAATCGCTAAGTATAAACCACCACCTTATACTTTTTACTTTCAACTTCCCCTCTGGTATACCCAATCCCCCTTCACTCTTTCCCTCTCACCCATTATTACCACATGATCCTACCATTTCAGTCTCAACCCTCTTATCACACTGCAGCTCTTCTCATGATTTCTTCATTGTCCAGCTTCTCATAAAGCAAGATCCCCAGAAACCACCCCAGTAGCCTTTTATTTCTGTTCACTAAGTTCTGTTGTTCCTTCCTTCTTAATTTCTATGTTTGTGAGCTATACTACATCATCATCACAGGCCTGGTTACGGTACAATAGTAGTACTTTGTTTTTGTAGATTTGGCATTTCTTTTATCATGCGCTGCCCCTGTCACCTTCCTACATTTCCCCAAAGATGCGTTTATGCTATTTTCAACATCAGCTTCGCGCCCTCCCTCTTTGTTTAAAGTATTATTATTAGTGTATTCATAAGATGGAACCTGCTTATGCGGAAAAAGCCCACTAGGACAATTGACTTTTAAGTTAAACTTTCAATGAACATGGATATTACTGCTAAGACCCTAGTAATGACAGTTGATCCTACTGTCAGGTTTCTGTTCACACCTGCGTTTCAGCAAAACGCCCTCGAATTCTGTGTCTAATTGCAGACTCGCAGCTAAAAGATTAACCGAAATAAAATGTAATTGAATAGTTACCCATAAGAATATAAAAACCATTTTCTTTGAAGTAGGTCCGTTTTCTTTGTCATCAGCTCTATAACGAATTGTAGCGTGATATGTATGGACTGTGAAGTTGAAAAGGGAAAGAAAAACCAAAGGTAAAGGGTAAAGGGAATAAGGAAAATTAAATGGTACGAATTACAGAAGGAAGGGGCTAAGAATAAGAAGAGTTTGAAGTCTAAGGAGGGGGTTTTGGAGGATATTGATATAGGGATTGAAGATGTTCAAGAATGGTTGGCACGAAATGCAGCAGTAATAAGAAGGCCATGGAAATGGAGCTGCTATAGGAGGCGACATCTGGTATCAATATGGGGAAGAAAAGGATAGTTGGTGGTGGGATGAAGAAATTGATTGAAAAGTCGGTGAAAAATCAACGAAGGAGGCAAAGAAAAGATGGGAAGAAGTCACAGTCAGTGGAAGACAGAAATAAGGTACAGAGAGAAAAACAAGGTGGCTGAAAAAGGGGTAGGTAGCCCAAGCTAAAGCAAAGATCGTATGAGCGGGGGTGGGTGGGATGTGTATAATGCTGCTGGGGGACAAAAGGAATGATTTAAAGAAGATGATGAAGCTATCCAAAGGCTATAAGAAATGAAGCAGCCAACCAAAGATATTAACAACAACATCCAAACAAATAAAGAATCAAGAGGGTGTAGGTGCTTAGAAAGGAGGAAGACATTGTGAAGAGGTGGAAAGAAAATTATTTCGAACCAGTTTTTGTTAAATGAAGAAAATAATAGACTAACTAAGAGAGGATGGGCAAGTGAAACAATTGGCCATGGTAATGAGGTTTTTCTAGGCAAGAGGTACTAAATGCACTGAAGCAAGATGAAGAATTGGGAAGGCAACCGGACCAGACATGATCCCGGTGGCAGGCATGGAAAGGCATTTAGGAGGATGAAGGAGTTGGATATAATGTTACGATCTTATGATAAAAGATCCTTGAACAGGAAAAGATACCAAATGAGGGCGTGGGCGTGGGGTAATTGGATCCCAATTTTTCTTAAAGGGAAAGGCGAAGTGTTCCAAGAGTGTGGTCAATTAAATAGGGGCATTAATTGATGTCCCACACTTTGGAAGATCCTTTTTGGAAACGGAAAGGATGATAGATGCTAGAACCTGAGAGAAGAAGTCTCAAATATGGTAAAGGAGCAGGATGGGATTTATGAAGGGAAGGGGAAAAAACAACAGGATGGGTTATTTTATTTTGTCTGAGGTGGCAAATAATGGAGAAATTCGGGGAAAACCAAGGGACCTGGGACCAAAATCTGGTATTCATTGACCTTGAAAAGGCTTATGACAGAGTCCCACGAGAACAATAGGGTATGGAGGAGAGCCTTGAGGGAGAAGGATGGGGTGCCAAGAGAAAGTATGTGCGATTGATACCAAGAGATGTCCCAACCGGAATAGTATTTACCAGCGTGAGGAGCAGTGTTTGGGGAGACAGAAGGTTTTGGGAGGTTGAGAAGTAAGGATTACACCAGGGGTCGGCTCTGAGCCCATTTATCTTTCTAACACTCGTGATGGATGTTATAATAGAGGAAGTAAGGGAGACAGTACCATGGAAACATATTGTATGCGGATGATATTGTTCTGTTGAGGCAGAGAGCAGGGTTGAATCTGGAAGTGAAATTGGAAAGCTGGAGACAAGTACTGGGAGGACAGATGGAATGAGGAATAAGTAGATCCAAGACAGAATATATGTGTAACTCACCACTGAGGGGGAGGGGTGATAGAGAAAAGTATTCAGCTTGGTGGAGAGCAAATAAACGGAGAGTTGATAAGTTTAAGTATTTGGGAGGGTCTTTTGTTAACGCTGGAGGAAGTTGGAATGGAAGAAGAATTTTAAAACCACATCGGGTACAGGCAGGCTGGAACAACTGGAAGGAGCGGCCTCGGGAGTTTTATTTGTGACCAAAAAGAGTCGACCGACTTAGTGTTAAAAGGAAAATTTCAAATACAAGACGGTGGTAAAAGACAGCAATGCTGTATGGTACGGAAAGGAAACAGCAAGCATGAGAAAAAGCCAGAGCCCGAAAGAAGATGGATGTGGCAGAAATGCGAATGCTTAGGTGGATTGTCTGGGGCGGGTAACAAGAAGTGGATAGGAATCAGAAATGAACTACATAAGGGGGTCCAACTAAGGTGGTAGGAAGTTTATCAAAGAAAGTGCATGGAGGGGAGGCTGAAGATGGTATGGACACCATGTTGAGGAGAGATGATGGACCACGCTGGGAGACATACTATTGGGATTGGAGGTTGGCAAGAAGAAGGAAAAGAGAGGAGGGAGACCAAGAAAGAGATGGGAAGGACTGTGTGAGAGGAGATTTACATGAAAGGTAAGGAATTGATGAGGCAGAATCGCAAGGATAGAAATAGATGGAAACTGGCTCATCCGAAACGGCGACCCCATATAAAAATGGGAAAAACAAAAGCTGGGAAGAAGAAGAAGAAGAGCGGGTGATATTTCTTGTTAATTACGTAATAACTTGAAATATAGTTAATTGTTTTTGCCTTGTTGCAGTAAAAGTATTGCACAGAGGCATATGATTTTTGAACGATGCTTTTCCATAAATTTTTATTTCTTTAGGCGAGAGTAAGACAGATTCTTTTTATTTTTTTTTTTAATATTAACAATCGATACAAAAAATAAACAATTCAGAATATCCGGGACTATTGTTTAAAATATATAAATTGGTGTTATTTATCATGTGTTTTTTGTCGTCTGTTGCTTTACAATCCTCTTAGTATTTACTGTAAAATTGTATTGTTGTCTCTGATTTTGGTGTATACTCAAAATAAACTGTTTTCTGGGTTATTAATGACTAACGTTTTCTTACGGGCCTGGAATTGTCCAGGCGATGCACAAATTTACTTCTCTGTTGCTAGTAAGCTGACCACCCTCCAGCTTACTCGCAGCGCGTGCCAGAATGTGCTGTCAATTAGCCTGTTTATTCACCAATGAAAATCAAAATAAATACCTATATTTTATTAGAATTTTTTCTCTGCACTGTTCAAAATGCACATTATTTGTTACATTTAAATATAATAACCTAGAATTCCTGTATCTTTAACGCAACGCGAAACACTTTTCTAGGTTCTAACTTAAACCTTTCCTAACACCCCCCCCCCCTCTCCAACAAGAACAACAACAAAGTAGATAGTAAGCGAAAAAGTAGCATGAGGTAATCGGAAATACAAAAAGATGTAAATGATAAAATTCGAAAGTTGATATGCCCTAACTGTTTCCACATTTGATCAGCCTAGGTTTGTGGTAAAAAAATATCAAATCTTTGGAAGCTTTAGGCCAGGGGGGGGGGGTGTTATTGTCTTACCTTATAAGCCTTAATTTGATGAAGCTTTTGTATAGGTTGACACTTTAAGTGTTTAAGCGCCTCAGTGGCGTGTTCGGTATGGTCTTGGCCTGCCACCTCAGTGGCCGCGAGTTCAATTCTCGAGCATTCCATTGAGGAGTGAGAGATGTGTATGTCTGGTGATAGAAGTTCACTCTCGACGTGGTTCGGAAGTCACGTAAAGCAGTTAGTTGGTCCCGTTACTGAATAACCACTGGTTCCATGCAACGTAAAAACACCATACAAACAAACTAAAAGAGTACGAGGTAAGGTTAGGTCAACGTTCAGTATGTCATGACATAGGACACACCGCATTTAATATGTATATTGGAATCTTCTTTTTCTAGGAGGCTTAGTAAGTTCATTCTTACCTGAACCTGTTTTCAAGAAGTATATTACATTAATTACACCATAAGAAAGTAATACACTGCTCGTGTTTGTTGTTTACAGGTAAATTTAGTTCACACGAACACTTAGACTACCCATAAGATTTGTAAGTCCATTTAAGGGTGAAACTGGCTGTATGAGGAAGCACTATGTCTTTTCAGAATCTTTGTTTAGCTATATATAATAAACAAGTAAAACAGTTACCCTTAATAACTAAATCGCATTGTTCAAGTGTAACTGTACGGATCGGTTAGTATGTGTGTCCGTGGATGTAGTCTCCAACATATATATTTGCGATGAACAACTGTTGGGTAGTTAGGAGTTTCCGAGGATGTATATTTGAGTGGAACGGCCCCTGGGTTGCTAGGAGTTTCCGAGGATGTATATTTGAGTGGAACGGTCCCTGGGTTGCTAGGAGTTTCTGAGGATGTATATTTGCGGGGAACAGACGTTGGGTAGTTAGGAGTTTCCGAGGATGTATATTTGTGGGGAACAGCCCTTGGGGTAGGTAGGAGTTTCCGAGGATGTATGTTTGCGAGAAACAGCAGTAGCTAGGAGTTTCTGAGGATGTATATTTGTGGGGAACAGGCCTTGGGTAGGTAGAATCTAGCCACCTGTGGGGGCAAGACAGCCTCAATGGGTGCCGGTCTGAAGCCCGGATAAAAAGGGAGGGTTGGTGTCAGGAAGGGCATCCGACTGTAAAAACCCACGCCAGAACCAATGAAATGAGTTGTGATATTGATGAGAATAGTGCTAGGGCGTACTCCGTAAACGACGCACAGGCACATCGCCCTAACTCTGTGACAAGGTGAGGGCTACTGCATCATGAGTGGATGCAGCTAAAGAAGCGAGCTCTAAATGTGATCAGAATAGGCCACCTCAATATTGGGTCTATGACAGGAAGAGGAAGGGAGTTGGAGGAGTTGATGAGGATAAAGAGAGTGGATATTTTGTGTGTGCAGGAAACTCAATGGAAGGGTTATAAAGCCAAAGAACTGGTGGATGGATACAAGCTAATCTATAGTGGAGCAAATGAGAGGGTAGGAATGGCGTTGGTGTAGTGTTGTCGTGGGAAAGGAAGAATGCAGTGACGGAAGTGAGTAGAAAGAATGATCACATTATGAGAGTGAAGATATGTTGTGGAGGGGAAACAATGAACATTATTAGCGCTTATGCTCCACAAGTGGGCTGCACATAGGAAGAAAAGAGCCGTTTTTGGAACGAAGTGAGTGAGGTAACGCAAGAACTGGAAGAGCAGGAGAGGATTGTAGTGGGGGCAGACTTTAATGGACATGTCAGAAATGAAAAGGATGTAATTGAACGTGTGCATGGAGGACATGGGATTGGGGAGAGAAACCCAGGAGGAGAGAGTATAGTAGACTTTGCCGTGTCCTTTGATATGGCAATAGTGAACACATTCTTCAAAAAGAAGAGGGAGCACTTGATAACATACAGGAGTGGCGGTAGACGCACACAAATAGATTACCTCCTTTACAATAGATCAAGGCTGGTGGAAGTTAGGAATTGTAAAGTTATCCCAGGTGACCACGTGGCCCCCCAAAATAGGCTCCTTTGTATGATTTAAAGATGAAAAGAGAAAAGAAAACGAAAACGAATGGGGTAAAGAAAATAATCAAGTGGTATTAAATTCTTAGGGAGGGATATAATAAGAGAGAGAGTTCAGAAGAAGAGTGCTGGGAGAGGTTGATCTGGGAATTGAAGATGTGGGAGAATGGTGGAGGCATAATGCATCAGTGATTAGAAAACATAGAAAGGAGATACTAGGGGAAAGATCTGGAATAGTATGGGAGGAAAAGAATAGCTGGTGGTGGGGGGAAGAGGTGGGGGAAGTGGTGAAGGGTAAAAGGGAGGCAAAGAAGAGATTTGAAGTCACAGCTGGAGGAGGACAGAGTAAAGATAAGAGAAAGAAAAGAAGAAGTAAAAAGGGTGTAGCACAAGCTAAGGCAATGGGCATATGAAGAGGTTTATAATGAACTGGAAACCAAGGAAGGGTTGAGTAAGATGCTCAAAACTGTCAAAAGTAAGAAATAAAAGAACAAAGGACATCACCCATATTAAGCAAATGAAAAGATAGGAATGGTACGGTCATAAAAAAGAAGAAGACATCCTGAAAAGATGGAAAGAGTATTTCGAAGAACTGCTAATGAAGAAAAAAATGAAAGACTTGTAAGAGAGGATGGACAAGTAAACATGGGAATGGTAATGGGGATATCTAGGGAATGAAGTGATACGAGCCTTAAAAAGAATGAGGAATGGGGGGAAGGCAACAGGACCTGACTTAATCCCAGTCGAAGTTTGGAAAGCCTTAGGAGAAGGAAGGGTAGACATCTTGTATGATCTGATGGTAATTATTCGAACAGGAAAAGATACCAGAAGAATGGCGTGAAAGCATAGTGATACCTAAATTTAAAGGTAAAGGTGATGTCCACCCCCGGAATGCAGTAATTATGAGGTATAAAACTAATGTCTCACACGTTGAAGATTTTGGAAAGAATAATAGATAGCAGGCTGAGAGAGGAAGTGAGAATAGGAAGGAACAGTTAGGATTTTATGAAAGGGAAGCAGTACAACGGGATGGGATATTTTGCATAAGGCAAGCTGATGGAGGAAATTTCAGAGAAAAACAACGAAAACCTGCATCTGGTTTTCATAAGATCTTGGAAAGGCCTATGACAGAGTTCCAAGGCAAGAAATATGGAGATGTTTGAGGGAGAAGATGGTACTGGAAAAAGTATGTCAGAATTATTCAGGAGATGTACAGGAATGTGTGTACTAGAATGAGGGAGCAGTGTTGGAGACGGATGGATTTGAGATAGGAGTTGGATACACCAGCAGTCAGCACTTAGCCCATTCATCATTCAACAACATCGTGATGGATGTAATGACAGGGATGTTAGAGAAGCAATGCCATGGGTGCATATTATACGCGGACGACATTGTGTTGTGTTAGAGAGGGGGGGATGGAGGAGTTGGAGGGGAGGTTGGAGAGGTGGAGAGCAGCTCTTGAGGAGAGAGGAATGAGAATAAGCAGATAAAAACGAAAATATGTGTTCCAGTATAACTGAGGACGGTGTAAGTAGCATAAGATTGGGTGGTGAAGAAATAAAGTACAGAAGTTCAAGTACTTAGGGTCCGTATTGAAAGGATAGTGGAAGCATGGACCAAGAGGTGAGACACCGAATTCAGGCAGGATGGGAATAACTGGAGGTCTGCATCAGGGGTCCTCTGTGACAAGAAGGTCCCTCTGAATTGAAAGGAAAGTTTCATAGGACGGTGGTCAGACCAGCAATGTTATTATTGGCACAGAAACAGCAAGTATGAGGAAAACAGAGAAGATGGATGTCGGAGTAACAAGGGAAGATATGGATTAGAAATGAGTAAATAAGAGGATCGACTTAGTTAGTTGAAATATCGAAGAAAATACGGAAGGGGAGGGAAGGTTTCGATGGTATGGACACCTGTTACGAAGGGAGGAACGTCATGTTGGAAGACATGATGGAAATGGAAGTGCGGGGTAGAAGGAAGAAGGGAAGACCAAGAGATGGCGTGATTGTGTAGTAGAAGATATGGTATTGAAAGGTATACATGAGAACGAGGCACAGGACAGAAATCGATGGAGACGACTCATTCCAATGGCGACCCCATATAAAAATGGGTTTAAGCTAGGAAAAGGCCTCGGGTAGGTAGAAGGATGTGTGTATTTGCAAAGGACAAGTCTTGATTAACTTGAAGTTTCCGAGAATGTGTGCTTGCGAGGAACAGCCCTTAATAGCTAGTTCCTGTACAAAAATAACCGCGAAAGTTTTGAAATTCTGCCGTGGTAGAACCTACAGCTAACCACTATCGCAGCAGCACCCGCCCCAAAGACGAAAAATTCTAAACGCCAAATCTGGAGCTTTATTATGTAATGGTTGCATATATGATAAATTTCACGTAATTTGCATATTTTATTTATATATAATTATATATTTTTAATTTATTAATGTTTACCAATAAATTTTCCACTTCGAGAGAAATAAAATAGGTAGGGTGTTTGTGCAGAGCGTATGTTGTTGTTGTTGTATTAAGCCAACACTTCTTGTTGCCTGTTGGCACGGGCCTTTCCCTTGTTCGGCCCGTAGGTGATCTGAAAAGATTCTTTAGGTACATGGTTAGTTTTTTGAAATTGGAAATATCTCTAGTTGTAGAGATAGGAGTGGACAGGGGAAGGATGATGGTGTCAGTAAGAGAGGGCCATCATGTCATATTATAGAAGAAGTTTGAATGAGTGTAAGGCTTTCGAAAATCGGAGAAGCGGTGCAGGTGGGGTTGTCCAACCCTTTACTCCCTTGGGTCCCTGCCGGAGGATTTCAATTGTAGGTAAAGTTTTTAAAAGAATGATAGTGGATGATGTGGATAGAGCCTTACAATGAGGGGATGTGATGAGGGAGGATGATTGATTTCACTTATTATTTATTGTTCCTGGGCTTCTTGGCTTCTTGCTATAACCAGTACTTTGCATAAATAGATCAACAAGGGCATATGAGATCATCTAGAAATTAATAATCAGGGCTGCCACTCCTGAGTTTTTTGTCTCTCGTCTGGGTTCTGGTTGTTTCTTCGTAAATTTTGTTTTTTTTTTTTTTTTAAATTTACACTGAAGATATTTTTTAAAATTATGTATCTATGGTC
>NC_087200.1:195176962-195359119 GCF_015104395.2 Macrobrachium nipponense | reverse complement strand
AGTGGAAGATATGGTATTGAAAGGTATAATGAGAACGAGGCCGACGGACAAATGAAATGGAGAATACTCATTCGCAATGGCGACCCACCATAAAATGAAAAATGGGTTTAAGCAAGGAAGAAGAGGCCTTGGGGCTTGGGTTAGGAAGGTGGATATGTATTTTGCATGGAACAAGCCAAAACCCTTGGATAGCTAAAAAGTTTAGTTTTCCGTGCATATAATATTTGCGAGGAAGCATTGCCCATTAATAATAGTTCCTGTACAAAAGTAAACCGCGAAGTTTTGAATTTTGATCTGCCGAGGTAGAACCTACAGCTATACTTTAATGCAGCAGCACCCGCGCCTACGACAAAAAATTCTAAACGCCAAATCTGGAGCTTTATTATGTAATGGTTGCATATATGATAAATTTCACGTAATTTGCATATGTTATTTATATATAATTATATATTTTTAATTTATTAATGTTCACCAATAAATTTTCCACTTCAAGAGAAATAAAATAGGTAGGGTGTTTGTGCAGAGCGTAGAGACCAGGGTCCTTATATGACCTGGTGGGTGGGGTGGGGTGGGAGTCCCATTATGGCTCCCAACGTTTAGAAAGCCGTACTTTTCCATGTAATAATGCTTCTAAACCTGTGAGTGAAAGCGACGATATCTGATGACTTCTATCCAGTTTCTAATGAGCAAGAAACGCCCCTCCCATCTCCCCCCCCCAACACATTTTACAAGGTAAATACTAACAGCAACACCTTTGTTCTATCAGCGGAGAAACATGGCATCCAATATGTTTTTTATGATGGATATGATAATGGCTTCAACATTTAAAATACACATACAATAATAGATTTCTCCAGAGAACTCGCAACGCAGTAAAATAGACAACGCAGCCATGTTTCTTGATTAAAGTTAATCCCTTAATTGTTTATCGGTTTGCCTGACGCCTGCCATGAAGTCTCCTTTCCTCTATTTCTCGTAAAAGAAGGTACAGGTGTCTTGCTCATTAGAAAAGGGATATTAATTTAAAAGCACGTTGTTTGACGTCATAATGGGACCGCCACCCCATTATGTAGACCCTGGTACGTGCGTTTTACACAACACCCTATATTTATTATTTAGCTGAAGAAGAAAATGTATTAGCGAAGACTACTTAATAAATAATATATAATTATATATAAAAAATGTATGCAAAACCCATGATATTCGTTAATTTTGCAACCATTGCATAAAAGCTTCAGATTTGGTGTGTAGAATTTTTCGTGTAAGCCGGTTGTAGGTAATGCCGTATACCCAAAATACTTTGAACACATTATTTGGGATTTTTAAGGAGGAACTTGTCATCTGATGGCTGTTCCTTGTCATTTTAATGTTTACTGTTCATGCTGCCTATAACCATTACATTGCATTTTCAAGTCAAGTCAAAGTCAAAAACCTTTATTCCATTATAAAATGGTTATTCTGCTACATTACAATATAAATTATTTACATAAAATTCACAATAATTGGATTGTAAAAGTCTAGGATATATATACATTCAAGTAAAATTTAAGAAGTATTGCTTAAGTTTCCTTTTGAATAAATTAGAACTATCATCTTTACATTTTCTTATTTCCAGAGGTAGTTTATTCCAGCAGGCTGGGACCCTTATTGCCATCGAGCGTGAACCCAAATCTGTTCGATAGCTGTCTACATATAGATTTTCATTCTGTCTTGTTAATGTATTCCATCAATTACCAACTGTAGGAAATGTGTATAGCCAGTTGGGATATTCTTTTCTCAAACTTTTAAAAACAACAGGGGCATATGAGATAATCTAGAAATAATTCCTTGCAAATATACATCATTGGGGACATCTAGAAACAGTTCCTTGCAAATATACATCAAATCAATGATCAATGGGGGATATCTAGGAACAGTTCCTTGCAATAATACATTAATGGGGACATCTAAAAACAGTTCCTTGCAATTATACATTAATGGGGACATCTAGAAACAGTTCCTTGCAATTATACATTAATGGGACATAGAAACAGTTCCTTGCAATGATACAATCAATGGGGATCTCTAGGAACAGTTTCTTGCAATTATACATCAACATAGATATTATCTAGTAACTTATATATAAACAAAATAGAATCTGAAAGGAAATGCTTACTTATATGGCCAGTTTTGTGCCTAAATATCTTCACAATGCTTAAGAGCAGTTGTAAACTTTCAAAGTTTTTATGTGAACTAAATTTACTTAGTAGGTTCCTAGAGAAAGAATGATCCAATACTATACATAGTAAATACTGAACGTTGACCTTACCGGACCAGCTCCACCTTGACCTAACCTTACCTTGGACACCAGCCTGAGAAAGAACCCCCTACTCCATAACCTAAACCATACCCCGTGTCCACAAGTAGTCCTAAAAAGGGAACTTATGGTTGCATTTTGCTGTTCCACACGTAGTATTATTCTATTTAAGTACCCCTGGTGAAAAAAGTTTTTTGAAAGGGGCGTTTTCTTATTTTTTATAATCAATTTTCTATTGCATCATGGGCGCCGCCATTTTGTGTGGCTCATCTGTTATGAGTGACGTCATGTAGCAGTAGGCTGAGACAGGAGGAACTATTCCAAGGGAACAGCATCTTTAGATATTATCCTTTTTGGTTTGTATTTGTCAGCTGAAAATATATGATTGAAATGGTAAATGAAGAAGTACCCTGAAGTATGCCTAGTTAGGCATATACAGCCCTAAATTCTAAAACCCTATTAATTAAACTAGTTAACAAGGACTAAGTGAAGGCCCTCGTCAATTCATAGACACACACACGTTTAGAAAACTGCTGTTCACCCCATCACACTACGCACATGGCAATTGACAAGAGTAAATTTCAATTTAAATGCATACAAGTGGAGGCACCATAGGAAATTAAGTTCCTAAAACATCATTATATAAATAAATTTCATAGCCATACCTAATACCCTGCTCCTAATGTCATCTTTTAAATCTATTGGCAAGAAATGGTCCGAACAGACAATGGTTTGTGTCGTAGGTCGAAAGATTTTATGTTGACATCCTCCCTTCGAAGAGCCATCAGCGAACGACTTGACTTTTCTTTACTTGACGGAATCCTGAGGAATGTTATGTCTTTTGGACACTTGCCAGAAGTATTGGGACAACCAAACGCCATACAAGTTGGCATAATTGACGCTATTTGAATGGCAATTGACCTAAAACACGAAGACATTGAGGCGACCGCGGCTTCACGTCATCGTTACTAATCTGCCAGATGGCAACATGGTCGAATCCAAGAGAAATGGTCGCTCTCCACTGAAGTATCTCGGCGCTACTTTGAAATTAAATTGTAAAACAATGGGGGGATTACGTACATATTTGAGCAATGGCTCATGTTTTAGCTTATTAAACGTTCTGTTTGACGAAATTAATTATCTATTAATCATAAGTTCCCCTTTAAACAAGAAAGTACTGAATCTGGGTCAGAGCATGGATCGTAGTGATGAGAATCGATTTTGATTGGCTGGATTAAAAAAAAAAGGAAGGAAGAAAAAAAAGAAGGCCAGCTGGCTAAAAAATTAAATATATTGTATAACGAAGCTTATGCTGTCGTAGGTCTACAACATTTTTTTTTCTCGAGCAGCGAGCCGTTGCTGCCGAGAATGAAAAACCGGGAGCTTTTAGCTCGAGATTCTAGCTTCCCAATAGGACGGGACAGCAGCAACCGCGCGTATTGTAAACAAACAAGATGGCTGCTGCTGATAGGACGTACTCTCAGACCTTTTGCTTCTCTTCTCCTGAGCCACTCTCGAACCCACAAATGTTTTTTGTTACTCTTGCATTCACGTAAGTTTCCGAGAAATACACCACTGCAGCACATCTTGCAACAGCCCAACAATTTCTGGGCGCCATGATGATTATCAGCTGATCAGTTTTGTTTACTATTTCCTACGGCTCCTCGAAACCACGAGTTCCTAGTGTGATAATACAACAATTGTGCTCGCGACCATCGGCTGGATGCTGGCCAAAACCACGAGCAAGAAATGACTAGTGTGATACCAGCTTTACTGTGTTAATTAGTTGTGTAAATGTACTTATTTTATTAACATTTGTTGATGATGCGTATCAAAACTTCTGATTGATAACATTGTTAATTATTACACTATACACTTAAGGTACAAAATGTTATGAGAGAGAGAGAGAGAGAGAGAGAGATTTATGCAACATAAACATTTACTCTGTCAGTGGTGATTTGTTGTCAAAAGTCATTTTGGTGGGAGGGGGTTGGTAGCAATGGCATTAACATACGGATTTTTACCCCGAGCCAGAAGTTGCCTTGGTTATTTAGCGGGTGGGGGGTTGGTAGCAAAGGCATTAACTTAAGCTGGTATCACACTAGTCATTTCTTGCTCGCGGTTTTGGCTAGCATCCAGCCGATGCTCGCGAGCAAAAGTGTTGTATCGTCACACTAGGAACTCGTGGTTTCGAGGAGCCGCAGGAAAAAGTAAACAAAACTGATCAGCTGATACCATCATGCCGGCCAGAAATTGTCGGACTGTGGCAAAATGTGCTGCAGTGGTGTATTTCTCGGAAACTTACGTGAATGCAAGAGTAACAAAAAACGTTTGTGGGTTCGAGCGTGGCCCAGGAGAAGAGAAGCTAAAGGTCTGAGAGTACGTCCTATCAGCAGCAGCCATCTTGTTTGTTGACACTACGCTGTGGGTCGCGGCTCGTGTTGGCTGCTTCCCGTTCTGTTGGAAAGCTAAAATCTCGAGCTAACAGCTCGAGGTTTTCGATTTTCGGCAGCAACGGCTCGCTGCTCGAGAAAAAAAGGCCTAGTGTGAGGCCAGCTTTATGAGTTTTTACACCTTGCCAGAGGTTGCCTTGGCTCTCAGGGGGGGAGGGGGTTGGTAGCAAAGGCATTAACTTACGGGTTTTTACGCCGCGCCAGAGGTTGCCTTGGCTCTCAGGGAGGGAGGGGGGTTGGTAGCAAAGGTATTAACTTGCGGGTTTTTACGCCGCGCCAGAGGTTGCCTTGGCTCTCAGGAGGGAGGGGGTTGCGAGCAAAGGCATTAACTTACGGGTTTTTACGCCGCGCCAGAGGTTGCCTTGGCTCTCAGGGAGGGAGGGGGTTTGGTAGCAAAGGCATTAACTTACGGGTTTTACGCCGCGCAGAGGTTCCTTGCTCTCAGGGAGGGAGGGGGAGTTGGAGCAAAGGCAGTTAACTTGCGGTTTTTTACGCCGCGCCAGAGGTTGCTTGGCATCTAGGGAGGAGGGGAGGGGGTTGGGTAGCAAAAAGGCATTAACTTGCGGGTTTTTACGCCGCCCGCAGAGGTTGCCTTGGCTCTCAGGGAGCGGGGGGTCTGGTAGGCAAAGGCCATTAACTTGCGGGTTTTTTACGCCGCGCGAGGTTGCCTTGCTCTCAGGGAGGAGGGGGGTTGGTTAGCAAAGTCATTAACTTGCGGGGTTTTTACGCCGCGCCAGAGGTTGCCTTGGGCCTCTCAGGAGAGGGAGGGGGGTTGGGTAGCAAGGCATTAACTTTGCGGGTTTTTACGCCGCCGCCAGAGGTTGCCCTTGCTTCTCAGGAGAGAGGGGGGTTGGTAGCAAAGGCATTAACTTACGGGTTTTTACGCCGCGCCAGAGGTTGCCTTGGCTCTCAGGGAGGGAGGAGGTTGGTAGCAAAGCATTAACTTACGGGTCTTACGCCGCGCCAGAGGTTGGGAGGTTTCTCTTGTTGGCATAATGGTGGTAGTCTAAACGTACAGTACTATTTCTATGTTGTCTTTCAGAAGTTTCTTTAACTCACACAGCCACTCATTCGGCAGCTTACCATTCAACTCTTTATATAATTCATACATTACTTGTTTGTTCTTTTCCCTCATTGCTTTCCTTCTGTCCTTTGCTATATTTTCTCGAAATGTTGTCGATATTTCAGCTATTCTCCTTGCGTAGTCCTTCTTGTATTCATAATACTGATCTTTTCCTTGCAGATGTGCAGCTTGGAGATTGAACAGCTCCCTGTCAATAACTGAGACTCCTGCATTCTTCTTTTTCAGCTTCATTATCATCCGAGACTCATCGAAATAGTAGTTGTCATCTAACAGGTCGTCGCATTTGCTCTGGAAATTATCATATGCTTGTTGTTCTAATTTGTCAAGTCTCCATTTGTATTTTTTTTCGATATGATTAAAAGCTCCCTCTATTAGTTCTTTCTCTTTCCTAGCAGCAGCGTGTGCGACTTCTAGGCATGTCTTCAAGTACTGTAAGGCCGTGTCATGCCGAAGCTTAAGTATTTTCATGTGCCTCCTCTGGTCCAAGTTTTGTTGATAAAGCTCTTCTATAATTTCCCTGTGCTCTTTCCTCTGCTGTTTTAGTTGTCTTTCCAGGTCAGCAATCCTCTTATCTTTCTTGTCGTGTCTCCTGGTGTCGTCGAAGGTCATTTTTCTGGCAATTCTGAAATCATTCATCCTTGTCGAATCCACGTCTTCTCTTTTATTCTCTTCTGATTTTATCGCGTCTAACTTCAGCGTATCGTCTTCCTCCTCTTCGCACTCAGTAGTGATTTCTTCGGAGGTATCATCTACAGTCCAACCACCCGAGTCGTCAGCAACATCCGTTTGGCCTCCAGAATAAACTATGGCGTGTTCTGTTTGTGTATCACTTTCTTCCAGCGCACTTTTGAAGTACCTGTGTGCAAGGTCGAACTTTCCAACGCCTTCGGTGTTCACACTTTCCAATTCTTGTTCCAGTTCTTGAGACATTCGTTGCTTCAGACGTTTGTATTTCTTGAAAGCCGTTAGTCCTATAGCTATGGCCGCTCCACCAACGGCAGCGGCGATGAAGGCAGGCGCCCCTGGGAGCCATATACCGGCCCTAGGAGGGCTATCAAATGCCTTCAATGCTGTCCTGGAAATGGAGCCCTCTGGTCCAGGCATTGCATTATCAGGTGAAACGAGTAAATCCATAAACCTAGCGGCAATTTCATTGCCAACTAGTCCAAACAATGTAAATCCAACCACTGTCACTATTCTGGAGAACATCTTTTTATGTTGCCCTTCAATCGTGTTTACGAAAATCATTGTTTTTAGAATCTTCCATCTGCTCTAGGTGACTGGAGGACTTTGATCCGTTGAGGATTCAGAGTCTTAGTTCTTTTCCCAGAGGAAGCCTCCAAGAGACACATTTGGCTTCCGAGGAACGGATGGATTCCTGGATCGGCTTCAAATGAGTCCTCCTCGTTCTAAGTTGGGAATCCCTTCAACATTCCCAGGGAATATCGGAACATGTAATACTGAGTCCCTCTCGTCCTATGCTTGGAATCCCTTCAAGGGAATATCAGGAACTTGGAATACTGAAGATGTTTGGAAGGCTGAAGACTTTGCCTCGACAATACTGGAGATTTTTCCTTGACGGGAGGAATCAATTATTCTCGAAAGATTTGCACTGGCCGACAAACATACGTACAAACCGATGGAGAGTCAGACAGAAAGAGGAGTAAGAAACACGGAGAGAATATATATATATATATATATATATATATATATATACTATATATCTATATATATATATATGTAATATGTATGTATATATGTATGCATGTATGTAAGTTATATTTGAAATTATGCAAAAGAAAGACATCTTTACAAAGTATAACAGAAGAATGGTGCAGAATACTGGGATAATTTTAGTTCTTATCAGTTGCTTGAGTATAAAGTACAGCTTGGTCAATTCACAAGTTTCAAAGTTTGTTTTATGTGTCAGTGAATAGGTATGTATATACATATACATTTCTTCGTGCTTAAATATACATAAAATTATATACTTGTTTTTGTATATATTCATGCATATAAATATAATTACATTTACATTTATAAATAAATACTAAATATATATATGTATATACATATATATATATATATATATATATAATATATATATATATATATATATGTATGTATATATATACACACACATATGTATATATAATCATATATATATTTATATAATATAATATATATATATATATATATATGATGATTTGGATCCCAAATCATTTATCGTTTATAATTCCCATTCTGTGATAGTCCCTAAGTAGCGCCAATTGGGTATTGAACCACATTTGTAGCCTAATGTTATATACAAAATGTTATGTGTGTGTGTTTGTATAAGCAGAGTTTGTTAAAACCAAAGCCTCTCTCGGCCAAAAAATCATCACGCTAATGGGCCCCATATACT
The DNA here is from genome assembly GCF_015104395.2 of Macrobrachium nipponense. Classification (NCBI taxonomy): domain Eukaryota; kingdom Metazoa; phylum Arthropoda; class Malacostraca; order Decapoda; family Palaemonidae; genus Macrobrachium; species Macrobrachium nipponense. Next base: position 195,350,882 of record NC_087200.1, on the reverse strand, counting down.
GACGATTGTTTGTATCGTTAGCAAAAATATTGTATATGGGGTTCATTTCACTTCAGTACTTTCTTCTCCCAACAGATTACGAATTAATTCTTCATTTCCTTCATAATTCTTATTCTCCTTCCTAATTTAAAGGCTGCAGTGAATTCGCGTCAGACATTTCATACTTATTCTCCTTCAAATAAATTTTAAAAAATTTCGGGGGCTGCAGAGGGTGATTCGCGTTCAGACATTTCATCATTTCTCTTTCATTAATCTCTGGTAGTCACGACGCCAGATAATTATTAATTATTCATTCATTCTTTCATTAATCTTAACCGAGACTCCTGTATCCCTCACGAACTATTTTCTAATATCAATATTATCAATTTAGACAACTTTCCTTCTTCTGGTTTCAATCGCCAATATTTTGCAATAATCTGCGTGCTAGGTGTTGCTAGGGTTATAGGACCTGTTCAACGAACCTGTATGGATTTTTGAGAATAGTGCATATTAATTCATTACTGTTGGAAGTCCTAAACGTTCCGTGGCCTCATATCAGTGTTTTTGGTGTGAGATTTGTGCGACAGATCTTGTTGTGTTACTGAATAAGATGACGTGCAACACGAAAATAGTGTGTACCCTTTGTATCCTTGTAAGGCTCTCTCTCTCTCTCTCTCTCTCTCTCTCTCTCTCTCTCTCTCTCTCTCTCCCCTCGTCTATATCTATATCATCCTGTGACAGTGTACTTCACAGCCCTTTTATATCTCGTTTCTCATTCCAGTAAGACCCAAAAAAGGCTTCGCCCCCTACTTTCCCTGGCCAAGGTCCCTTCCAGCCCAGTTTCCTCGCCTCCTCTTACCTGGAACGACCTGGAAACAGATTCCAGCATCATATTCCATTATTCCAGGATCCGGGTGATTACGCTTTCTTGAAAGTTAAAGGGAAGCTGATGTTTCATGTGATTACTTTGTGTGTCTTTTAATTCCATTGTCATTGCGTGGAATCTCTGAGCATCTAAACATGGAAGTAAGACAGTTCTTGTCGCGTGGTTCAAGTCCATGATTTGAGGAGCACAGTAATGTATGAATCTCCAATGATCCTGCATACTATATATATATATATAATATATATATATATATATATAATATATATTATATATATATATATTATATATAATATATATACATATATATTATATTATATATATATATATAATATATTATATATATATATATATATATAGTTCTTGTCAAGTGGTTGCAGTCCATGATTCGACGAGGCCAGTAGTGTATGAATCTCCAATGATCCTGCATACTATATATATATATATATATATATATATAATATATATATATATATATATATATATATAATATATAATATAATATATATATAATATACATATATACTATATATGTATATATATATAAACACACACATATGAATCTTATCACATCACTGTGATTCATATATACGCATTAAACTACAAATGTCCTGTAATATCTAATTTGCTCTTCCTCAGAATTATTATATTTTTTATATGTTAACCGAATGGGAATTTTTTAGTTGATAAGAAATTCGTCGGCTCATGGGCGTGAACCACGGAACCAAGAATTCAGGACGCACAGTGAAGTGCTCTAAACCACACGGCTATCACGAGAGGTATAAGTTATTGCCACCTCTCACCTACAAATCCCTGTTGCTCTCAGGTATTTGTACTTTTCGGGTTCGGCATTTTTGTCGCACGTAGCCATATTATGATTCTTATAACATCACTGTGATTCATACATATGTGATAGCCGTGTGGTTTAGAGTGCTTCACTGTGCATCCTTAATTCTTGGTTCCGTGGTTTGCGCCCATGATCTGACGAATTCCTTATTAATTAAAGAATTCCTCTTTGGTTAACATATATGAAAATATATTAATTCTGAAGTAGAGTGAATTAGATATTAAAGGAGATTTATATATATGTGTTTGTGCTAAGTATCTGAGAGGGTGTAAGGTAGCAGGTGTATCCTTTCAGCTGGATCTCGCAAGCTCTTACTTCACTTCTGTGTGAATGGCCACATACATGCAATAAATATTATGTTTAGCCTTGAAAAGACTTTCAATTTCCCTTCTTCATTCATTTTCATTTCTTTTTAGCGCAGTCTTGAAACTGACGGTAGGAAAGTATTTATAAGTTATTATATTAATTCTGAAGAAAGAGAAAGGACAGTCGCCTGGTTGAATATTGATCTATATAAACCGAAAGGATGACTAGACTTCCTGGATCAGGGCCGATGAACTTTCGTCGAGTCTCAAAATGCTATCGTATAATATTCATCTCAAAAAACCCCACTATTCATGAGAATTCAGCCTCACATTCGTCAGACACCCAGAAGTAAACTACAATGTCGCCGAGTGCCACCCTGAATTTGATTAGCTATTATATGCAAAGCAAAGGAGGTTGCCATAATATCGTCTGAACGTTCTGCATTCGGGAGCTTCTCAACTCTGGAGGCGCAGATGTTCTTGGAACGAACGTCGACTGCGCTCTATAATTATCGATGTTCCCAAAGGTGGCCATCAAATAACGCAAGCAAATGCTTGATATTAAAGTTGGTGCTGCTCTTTCGTATTTATTCTTTTTATTGGTATTTTAGCAATAAATGTCTATTTACCGTGAAATATATATTGATTTCATAATAATTCCTTTACTTCTAATTTAACAAAGTACAGCAATATGTTTGCTTTCCTGCGCTGAACTTGATATGATAGGTAAAATACTAAATGTATTTGGTTATCAGTGTCAAATAAAAAAGATTAGTAGCTGAATTAATTCAAATGAAATACATGCAGCTAGATGTTGACCTGTTGACTGCTAAGCTACTTCTTGGATCCATTCGTTTCTCATAAAAAATACACCTGTAAACTTAGAATCACTCATATCTATAAAAAGAGCAAAAAAAAAAAAAAAAAAAACTTCAGCGCAATAAAGTTTTCTGTATATAGTATAATGCAGCACGAGCTTTAGCCCATGAAACCTTCAGCCACGGCCCTGTGGTAGGGTGTCCAATAGCGTTGCCAGACAGACGATCATGGGTAACTTTAACCTTTAATAAAAAATTAAAACTGCTGAGACTAGAGGGCTGCAATTCGGTATGTTTGATGACTGGAGGGTGGATGATCAACATGCCAATTTGCAGCCCTCTAGCCTCAATAGTTTGTGAGAACTAAGGGCAGACAGAAAAAATACAGAAGGACAGACAAAGGTGGCACAATAGTGTTCTCTTACAGAAAACTAAAAGTGTACCAATTAAAAGTGAATCGGGATTTAAAGACAGAAGTGCTCTGGATCGACTAACTATTATGCTTTGAGTTTTAAAATGACTATAAGCTTAATGTCCTAAAGCAAGGTTTCCCAACCTGGAGTACATGTAACCCCAGTGGTACATTTGTACTCTTCTGGGGTACGTTAGATCTGAGAGAATAGCCAGTGCTGCACAATGCATGATGTAATCTGCACTGAGATTGCGCAATGTCGTGCTTGTTTTTATTGTTTCCTCATTTCAGTATGCAAAGCTTCTACTAAAGTTACATTAAAAGTAGGATTAATACCATTTGTGTTTCACTGATATGGATCCTCCTGCGGCTGCATAATCTGTACCAGTGATGAACCTAGAAAGAAGGGTTCCATCTTAATACTTAATTTGTTCTAGCTATTTGAATTTACACGAAGAATTGGAATTTCTAAGGTCACTCTTAAAAAACAATGGCTATCCGTTGAATTACGTGAATACATATATTGGTAAACAACTTTCAAAATTATATGTAAATAAAGGAAATCATAGTTACGATCTAAAATAGGAATTAATTTCTATTTTGTCCATTGGTTACCCTCAGCTAGATATAAAAATATATTTTACTTTACAAATAAATTAGGAAATTTCTTTAAAATTAAAGACCCTATACCAACAAGCCTTCGGTCCAATCTGATCTATAAATGGCAGTGCAGTGGTTGTGATGCCACTTACGTTGGAAAAACTACCAGATCAGCTTGGATGAGATGGTTTGAACACCTTGGTAAGTCATTTCGTATGGCAGTTATCTTTCAAGACCTAGTTATAGTGCAATTAGGGAACACAGCGAGGAGTCTGGTCACCCTTTACATATCGATGATTTTTCTATTTTAACCTCTGCCCAGTTTGCTACAGACCTCGACATTTTAGAAGTTTTATATTCTGTTAAGATAAAGCCTTCCTTGGCTAGAAATGTAGCTGTGACCTCACTTTTGTGTTTTTAGTCTGCATCCTGGTGGTTTGTATATCGACTTAATATATTTACTGTTCTCTTGTACCATCCGTTTTTGTGACTTGAATTTGCATTCTGCTTTATTTTATTTTATCTACTCAATTGTTTCATTTAGCCATTTTTCAATTGTCTTAAGTATTAGGTATCTTTTAACGTACTCTTGTCATTTTTATAAATGTCATTTTATTATTGTGAATTCAATTGCAAGAATTATAATGTCATTAATTTTAATTTTGTAGGTTGATAACGAGTGATAGTACTACTGGAAACATGTCCCAATAAAGTTGTACAATATATACATATATATATTATATTATATATATAATATAATATATATATATATATATCTATCCTATCTAATAATATAATATATATATAGAGTTATATATATATATTATATAAATATATATATATAATATATATATATATATATGTATATATATATATATATATATATATATATATATATATACACATATATATATATATATATATATACACTATATATATATATATATATATATATATATATATATATATATATATATATATCAATCTCCGTCAATGACATACGTTCAGGTACAAAATGGGACTAAAAATTGGGGTTTATACATATTAGGGTTTATATGATTTATATATAATATATATATATATATTATATATATAGATATTTATATATATATATATATAATATATATATATATTTTAATATTATATATATATAATATATATAAGTATATATGTATATCGTACTAATAGCTCCTTTTTACCTGATACGTGTGTCACTGTAATAACGCTCATAACTTTAAATTCTCGAATTCTTAGAAAAGGAAATAAAATAAAAAAAAAACTGCTTGAGACAGACTTCATGCACACTTGCGAAAGCAGTTGCAAGACCATTTGAGGTGTCAGGCATTGAGGAGATAAAGTTTATTTAGTGCCATCATGTTTCTAAATAGACCAAGGGAGCTTCGAGGCATAAATAAGTAGTGTGGTCAATGCCTCGCAGTTTTCTGGAGGACGTCAGTGGATCAGTGTTAAAATTTTTCGAGTGTCTTTGCTTCTATAAAGGTCAGCTAACGGATAAGATCGTGTTTGCACTGTGTGTTTGTGTGGGTTATCAGAGCAAAACTTGCAAGAAAAGGGGTTATACTATAAGCACTCTGAAATTTCCTAGCAAGTTGAGCTCTCTGAGCTCTTATAGTTCCTCACCTGTCAAGTCCAGGTTCTCCATTCTGTACTAGTTCATCGTTGGACGACTGGTTTTCGCACTCGGCTACCATTCCGGCGGTCTGAAGTTCGATTCTCGGCTCCGCCAACGCGGAATCAGAGGAATTTATTTCTGGTGATAGAAATTCATTTCTCGATCTAATGTGGTTCGGTACCCACAATAAGCTGTAGGTCCCGTTGCGAGGTGACCAATTGGTTCCTAGCCACGTAAAAATATCTAATCCTTCGGGCCAGCCATAAGAGAGCTGTTAATCAGGTCAGTGGTCTGGTTAAACTAAGATATACTTGACTCCATTCTCTATTGGAGTATAAAGTTTTAATTTTTTTTCAAGGATTTGACTACAGAGAACCAAAACAATATTTGACTTTCCAAAGAAACAAAACCCTAAAGAAACTGTCTTTCTCTCAGGGAGGAGGACCGAAGGACCGAGTATGAACCACGAAGAAGTGGGCTATCAGCTTCGTCAAGTTCTGGAGAAGGGAGAGTTGTTGACCCTCGCTGACAGAATCAAGGACAACTACCCCTATTGCCTGCAAGTATGAGAGGTGGACCCCTATTGTGATTCTTTTCAAAGCGTTCCTGCCATTGAATTATTGCTCGCAGTCACTCGAAATGTAGGTCTATCACTCATTTTCCTAACTAATATTTTCCTCAGTAAATTCAGGTATGTTCATGAGTTTCAATTGATTTCTTAATATGAATATTTTTCCTGACGCTTCTGATCTAGAAGAGACTCTTCTGCTAGGCTTAATATCTCTGTGAATAAATATCAAAACAAATGATATCATTATCATTATTATCATCAACAGAAGATGAATCCTATTCATATGGTGTGAGCCCACAGGGGCCACTGACTTGAAAGTCAAGCTTCCAAAGTATATTATGATGTTAATCAAAAAGGAGTAACAGAAGGTAACTGGAAATAAAGAAAGATCACTTATCAAAATAAAAAAATGATATAAATGTTAGTAAATATTAAAAAAAAAGGATAGCTGTATTAAAGTAGTAATGTATGGCAACTTCTCTTGACCTTTGAAGTTCTAGTTGGACGGCAATAGGAATAGAATAGCACTGAAATATGGCTTGCCACATGGAGTGCCTCCCGTAGGGGGGTAGTGCCGTCAGTGGACCTCATGCCGTGCACTGTGGGCATTACTTAAGGTTCTTTGTAGCGTCCCTTTGGCCCCCTAGCTGTAGCTCACTTTCATTCCTTTTACTGTACCTCCTTTCATACATTCTTTCTTCCATCTTACTCTCTACTCACACTTGATTCATAGTGCAACTGCTTTGAGGTTTCCCTCCTGTTACACCTTTAAAACCTTTTACTGTCATTTTCCATTTCAGCGCTAAATGACCTCATAGGTCCCAGTGCTTTAAATTTTATATTCAGCTCAACTCAACTCATGGAAGTGCCACCTTATCTATATCAGTAGGAATAGATATTACTGTAATAAGACTAGTTAAAAAAGTATTTGCCGGCAGATGTACAACACCTTGCTACTGACCGCCAGGGGACTGAATTCTTGCTTCCAGTACGAGATTTACGTCCTGAAAAATTACCAGAACTCTCATGTCATCATTTGGAGGTCACTGATAGAAGTAAGAGCTAAATATATATATATATATATATATATATATATATATATATATATATATATATATATATATCTTTTGTATGATGAATGACCCTTAAGGACTCTGGGATATGAAGTAAAGTGGAAAAATGTAAGACTGCTTAACTCCCACTTACAACTTTGTAGCAGTGGTCGATGGAGGTTTTAAATAACTAAGTGATGAATTGTTGCTTTCATCTTTCTGTTCTCCCAAGACAAGTGATAATGGATGATGGAGACATTTAAAGATGATCTCTTAAAATATACCCAAGTTCCTTGTTACATGACTGTGTGTAATATGAGGCTCTAGAGTGGAGAACATATAAAATATTTGCTATATTATCTTTTGTCAAACACTGACGTTTTTATTTTCACAGACATTAAGCTAGAAATGTCATTTAATATCAAATCCGCTTAACCTTGCAATAAACACTGAAGGGGAATTTATAAGTGATAAGTCCACCTGGTGAAGGATTGCTTAACCTTCGGCGTGTATTTCAAGGCTGAGCGAATTTGAAATGAAACGACATTATTCAGGCTAATGTTTACTACTTGTTTGTGATACATTATATAAAGCCTGAAGTTTGATTAGAAATGGAAGAGGAAACCTCTCGTACGAAGGTTTTGAAGATGTGCAGACTGGGTAGAAGATTTATCATTTTGGGCTCTAATTCAACCTTAGAGAGCACATTTTCTCTCATATCAGTATTGCTCAGTACGTAAAACAAAATTTGGTGAATATACCATTAAGAAGCTATATGTATGAAAGTTCTTTGGTCACGTCTTTATAAATTTACATCTATTTTATTTCCAGTGGAAGAACATGAGCATATATTGCAGAGAAGAAGAGGTTCCTCTTCTCATCAAGGTTATGAAGAGCAGTCATTTCTTGGATATAGTTAAAGAAGTGCCAGTCCTTTTCCTCTCAAAGTACCAAGCAGATCGAGTGTACCAGAGGCTTCAGGAGATTTCTGCGAAGCCCCTCGTGAGAAGGCCTTTTTTCTGTTACGTCTATGTCACACGACAAGAAAGTCCTCTGAGGTAGGTACTTCGTGGAATGCTTCTTACTTTCCATTTTTGCTTAGAAATATAACTGTCACATTTGTAGAATGAACTATTTCTTTCCTTGTGGGCAATGTAGTACAGTTAGGGCAGATAAGGGAAAGTTATAATATGGAATGGATATTCAGTTGGCCACTTAAAGTACATTGTAAGCTGTATCACCCTTAGTGTCCTTTGCCAAACAGACAATATTTTTGATGGTTATTTCCCACGCAACCTATTGTGACTAACTTCAGGTAGGTGGACAAAACCTCATGGTGTATGCATAAAACCTTTGCCTCTGTTGCAAGTGACACTTGGGAACTTGCAAAGAAAATAAACACGTCGCACAGGTGAGAGTATACAATGCTGAGATAAGTTGCAGGAGTATATTAGGAGGAATGTAATTTGTCACAAATGAAAAAGTTGCAGTCTAAATTAATGTCCAAAGGCTGAATGTAGACTGAGATCTAAAAAGTTGTAAAGAAAAAAGTAAGACAATAACAACTAGTAGAAATGCCGAGGTTATAGACAGAAACATAGGAAAAGTCCCATACCAGAAGAACGTTTAGATAGAAATTACCCATGACAGAAAAATATGAAGAGCACACTTCATAGCTAACCTAGTAGGAGAAAAATCAAAAGTACGACTTTGCGACTTTGATGTGTTGACGAAATCCCATGACGCAGACCAGACAGAAAAATAAAAGTCACATGATACTCAGAATACATTCCTTTCCTAATCTCTCCCTATTTTTGAATAGGTGTCCAGCAGGTATGAAGGTCCAGAGACTGGGGAGGGCAGGCATCCAAAAACTACTGGAAAACAACCAATACTGGAAGACGGCTTCTGGAGAGCTTGTTTGCCGACTGTCAGAAAACCTGCCAGCGCTAGGGATATTCTTAGACCCAGAAGTTGAGGACGAGACGGTCGTTGACTTAAACAACCTTAGTTTTGCAGAACCCGAAGAAGTCCCCATAGCACAGGCCTTCACAAGCCCTTATGGTTCTGTTGCTTCTTTGTGCACTGATGTTCAGTACAGGAAGCGTGGGCTAGGAAGTCTTCTGGTCTCGTTGATAGGTCGGCTCCTCATGGCCAAAGGATGGTGTATTCCTCATAGTGTTGTATATTGCAAGAATGAAGCCTCCAACGGATTATATGAGAAGCTGCCAGGCTGGAAGAAAACTCACTGTGCCAACAGGATATTCCCTGCTCAGTGAGGGGTCCTTTTGCGTGGTTGTTGTCTAAGCAATTCAATCCTCTCTTCATGTTTATGCATGAAACATGACTTGTTTTGATTTTAAGCCAAATATTGTAAATTGTATATTTATGGTGAATTATTAAATTTCGTCTTTATTGGAGTAACTTTTTCCTGCATCTCTGAAATCTCCAAATAGCTTTTGATACACAACACTCTGTCTACCAGTATTTCTGACATTTTTTCTCCCTGTCTCTTTCGATCTTCTTATCGTCATTCTTAGACAACTGATTTGTTGAATCAAAGACTCATCATTATCAAGCGAAAACATTTCAAAAGTCATGTTCCTCTTCTCATCAAACTCCACTTTTCATTGTTCACCTTTCATTTCTTCATTTTATTTCCATTGTCACAACGTTGAAGCATCGCTATCAGAGGAGGAATTCCCGAGTGAATTGAAACAAAAGCTTCGCAGTCGATAGATTTCTCCGCACCCAATTATCTTTACAGAGAGTGGTCCCTCCGGAATAGTATTTGTTCCCACTGAGGTTTCACTGATCACGAACCAATGCTCCATTTTATTTTGTTTCTCTACCCAGTTTAAGCAGTGCTTATGTATTCATTGTGTGTACTGTGATAAAATCTAGAATTCTCAAACTGCAATCCCTGACTTGGGGGAACCACATAAGTAACTGTTTCTAGCGCGAAAGATAGTTAACCTTGTTTGGCTGTTAATGATGTTATCAACATCATCGCTGATTGGTCCCTCTAGTTTTTACTATTTTACTATGGTGGAAAGATGCCAAAGGTCGCTGGTAATTACTTATCAATATATTTTTTTAGAAGGATCAGACTTCATGCACTTTTAATGAACATATATCAAGAGAATCTTTTTGGTGTTTATAGGAATATCAGTCTAAAGGTGAGTTTACACTAGGCTTCACCGCATGCTGCATATGTAAGACTCATCACCAACTACTCCCAAATTCTTGTTAGCCCCACCTACTGGACTGCTCATCAAGACTCACGCGCACCACTAACTCTCCCTTATGAGCAGTCCAGTAGGCGGGGTTAAGAATTTGGGAGGAGTTGGTGATGAGTCTTACGTATGCAGCGTGTGGTGAAGCCTAGTGTAAACCTACCTGTTTATTTGACAGCGGTAACAAGGTTCAAGATTAACATATTAATGAGGGACATATCCATCCTAATGGCTAATTAGCCTTTCGATATGATATATTCATAAACTTTTAAAGTTTTCTTGACAAAAAACATACAGAACCCAGTTGTCCAGTAAGGAACTTTTAGAGTACAGTTTATCTATGTTTGTATATATATATATATATATATATATATATATATATATATATATACTATATATAATATATATATATATATATATATATATATATATATATATATATATATATATATATATATATATATATATATATATATACCTTATTGGACGAGTGAGTTTCATACTAGTGTATCAAGCTGGTTGCCTGAGTTCGCTTCGATTGGCCGCCAGAGGAATCTATTTATGCTGATTAGAAATTAATTTCACGATATTATGTGGTTTGGATAACGCAATGAGCTGGAGGACCCGTTGCTAAGAAACCAGTTTGTAACTAGCCACGTAAAAAAAATCTAATCCTTTGGGCAAGCCCTAGGAGAGCTGTTGATCAGCTCAGTGGTCTGGTAAAACCAAGATATGCTTAATACAAACACACACACACATATATATAATATATATATATATATATATATATATATATATATATATATATATATTATATATATATGTATATATATATATATATATATATATATCATATATATATATATATATATATATATATATTATATATATATATTATATATATATAAATCAGCCGATTTTTAGGCGGGAAACCAAAACACGCCAGCCAGAGATAGGGAGTTCCTGTTGGAAGGGGGAAAATATAGACTCTTGTCAGCTTTAGGGACGTATCCCAAAGGGAAGGATGTAGGTAGCCTGGTACTTATTAGGCCTACGTCTTAAGCCCTTTTTCATGTGAACCCTCTGCTGGCTGTATGTTCTGTTTCCAGGATTGCCCTGCTCTTGGGGGGTTAAGCTGACCCCCAACACCCAGGAAACACACCTGCCCTCGCTCTCAGTCTCCTCCAGTCGTGACCTCGGACGGATGTCCAGCCAGCCAGCCTTCCACACTTAAGCCTATCCATGGTGTTACTGGCGCGCCCAGAGCCCCAGACCTGAGACAAAAGCCGATGCCGCATTTCTACAAAGGTCCATTGATCATGGCATCCAGGTACATCTTGTGAAACAGCATATTGCCAGTTCCTTACCTCCTAATTTTCACAAATCAAGCTTCTAACTCATCCCTTTGTTCCTCTCACTGCCTCATGGCCGCATGCTTCCCCTGTGTGATCGTCCCAGACAAATGAAGTCATTGCATACCTCAGTTAAACACTAGAGTTCCTTTTCCCCAGTGTTAGAGAACTGAATAATCGTAACTTGTGCAAGAGTCCTTTTTTTTTTATCTTGTCTAATCTGGGATCTTTTCCAGATTCCCTGAGTCACGTGCCCAAGTCTTGGCGCCCGCAAGTGTTGCATTACCGCAAGATTTCGAAACCAGCTTTTACGTGAATCTCATTTTGAGCCAACTATCATCCCCTTGAGAGATATTATTAGTCCACGTGTGGACCAGTTGCATTTACTTTCCCAGGCTGTTAAGCAGCCTCTTGTAAATAAATAGATGTAAAGTAATTAGCTGAGTTTCTGGCGACCTTTTCCTCTAGAGTAAATTATCACTATAAATCCTTTTTATGGTAAGTTCAAGTAATTTAGTCTGCTTTTCCCTCCACTATTTCTGTTTACGTATTTGAGCCCCTTCAAGGCCGAGGCCCATACGTAACAATATATATCTATATATATATTATATGATATATATATATATCTATATATATATATCTATATATATATCGTGCGCATGTGTGTACTACTGTTAAAACTCATAATTCTCTCTCTCTCTCTGTTTCTGTTTGGGTAAAGCTAAAGGTTTAGAGACGAACATTAAAGGTATTTATAAACCTATAGAGCAATCCTAAATTACTGAATACATCACACACATCCAAAGTTCTCAAGGACACGTATTATTAGAGAATGAGTTTTAACTGTATAATTATTTGTGTATTTATATATATATATATATATATATATATATATATATATATATATATCTCACACAATTTTAATTTTTCATTGATGGTCCGTTTATTTGCGTCAGATGAAAAGGATAGGTACTTTCTCGAGATTGATTATAAACAGAGTAAGACTGATTAATCAATTAAAAATGCTGGTATAATCATATATCGCAGTTTGCTTCTGGCATCTAAATGGAATCATATTGTAACCCTGCAAGCTGCTGCTGCTGCCACCTGTCGTCAGCCGGGAGAAACATAAGCAACATGTGTGCCTGCGTCACCTTTTTTTTTCTCGTAACAGTTCGTTCGGGTTTTCGTTCGCTCATTTAGAGTTGAACCAAACAAGTAAAAGACAAAATTGATATGTTTTGAAGATAGTTAAGTTTTGATGATAGTTAAGTGGCGCTAAGTAGAACTACATTAAAAGTGATTTAAAGATTAATATTGACATTTATGATTCTGTACTTCGTAGCTGATTCATTAGAGTGCGTCTAATATGAATATATATATATATATATATATATATATATATATATATATATTATATATATATATATATATATTTAAAATCAAACAATAAAAGACAAAATTGATATGTTTTGAAGACAGGGAGCTCGTTTTGTTGGTAGTTAAGTGGTGCTAAGTAGAACTACATTAAAAATGATTTAAGGATTAATATTGACACTTATGATTCTGTACTTCGTATCAAATTCATTAGGATGCGTCTAATATGAATGTAAAAAAAATAAGAATTAAATATCACTCGCTCAAGGCAAATAAGGAACTCGTCAGTATTTGTTAAATGGTGCTGATGCATTTTTATGGCAGAATCCATAGAGCTTAATTATTAACAAAATGTGAATCTTGCACAACAAATATTGTATATATCAGACAGACAATGAGTAAAGACAGATTGAAGGAGAAGTAACACAGTGGAGCAGATCCATAAATCATATACTGTAATGACGGTTCAATTTGACGTTTAAGAATGTTATAGCTCTTACGAAATAAATAAATAAATTGAAACCAAACGTAAGTGGATTCCCATACATATAAAATTCCCACGAAGAAGGTGTGACGTCATGAAATTCAATGCAAAATTGACAGTGTTGATGAAGATGTAAAGACATGACAAATAGGAGAGATTCTGTTTGTAAACAAAGGAACTGGCGCATGCGCAGTACGCCGGTGGGCAAAAGTTAACTATGGCAAACAACGATCTCACCTAATTTAACTTTGTCGAGGGTTTTGTACACACTGCACATGTTTCTTTCGTGCATATTACATTGTATACGAGTCTTCTAGATTATTCCAAATTAATTACCAGATATCCGACTATTTTTGCGCTTTGAGATCTTCATATATAACCATTCCGCGGTCATCTTTATAGCTTTTTTTAATAATTAGTGGGATCTCTTCTTTCTGCATTTCCCTTGACCTCTTCTTGCATCTTCCTGATGAACACCAGTATTCTTTGGAAGCTTCAATTTCAAGTCATTGGTTCTTTGGTGGACTTGTTCCATATGTATAGGGGTCTTGACCTTCTAATAAATAAAAATAATAATTCATTTACGCCCCTCCATGAGCAAGAATTGGTGCTGGTATAAGGCTTTTTTTACCTCCAGTAAAAGCAGACTCATTTCAAGAATGCGTGCTGGCATAAGGCTTTCACCTCCAATAATAGCAGACTCATTTCTGACCCGACAAAAGCAGTGATTATTATCAGGTCGTTTTCAGAATTACATGGAAACGCTACCTGCTGTAATTCCATGTGCTTGTACAGACTTGCTTGGAAGGAGTAGCTTTCAGTTTGAGACAACTATTCGTAACAGCACTGATAAGAAAAATTGATAAGCAAATAATAATAATAATAATAATAATTGTGTCTGCTTTAATTGACATATTTAATCACCTTTCCTGGACATCCTATAGAATCTGTATAAAAGTATAAAAAACATGATTCAAAATGACTTTAGATACCTTAGGATGTCTTTGAAATAATAGGAAATAAATTTAGAATGCTGCCTTCCCCCAACAGATGGCACTAGTGGCATGTATTGACAATGCATTAGTAGTAGTACATATCACTTCCAGAGTGACCTCTAGACTAGACATAGTGGTTATGTTCAGAAGCAAGATGGTTTCAAAAATATCAAGACGTTCGTAATCGCAAGTGTGGTTGATTATTATCAAGAGGCCCACCCATAAAATTTAGGCTGTTCCTTTAGACCTAAGGTATGTTGCTTATAAGTTAACAGTATGATGCATTGCTTTCAGGCCTAGAATAAGCCAATATTTCTTTCCACTAGCGACTACAATAGCATAATTTTACCTCAGGTTTTCTCTATATTAATTTATTTTGTACATTATAACTCCTTCACAACTTGGCGCAAAAAACATTTCTTAAACACAGGTCTATTACCTCAGTGGAAGCCACTTAATATAGTGATTGACGAAACAAATGGATGAAAACGAGTCACAATAATCTCTAGATCCTACAGACTCTCACTAATATCCGATAACCTCAAAAACCATGTTACTCTTGGGGACAAACTCTCTGATGTCACAAAAATCCCCAATAAAAATATTTCAGTAAATTAACAATATTCGTATCGCCCCTAAAGGTTGACGTAGACACGAATGACAATACAGTTTTTGTCTTCGTTATTTCATCATTTTATCTGTTCGGTCTTTCATTCGACGTTGTATTTTCTCTCTCTGAGAGTTTGCTAAACCGTAACCTAATTCGGCCTTGGTAGAAATAACTGGTTTTATCGCTAATTTAAGGTTCCGGTCGGAGTTTTGTGCAAATTCTAGAGATGGCACCAAGTGTGCAGAACTACTACGATGTTGGGTTAACTAAAACAGAATTTAACCTTATTATATCTTGACCTTTAGAATTTTTCAATATATTGTAATTCACGCGTGAGATTTTACTATGTATTTTATCTTACAAATGGAATTTTTGCGTATATTGTATCTTAATTGCTTGAGTGTGGAATCTTTCCCAAAATTTTGTCTAACAGACGGAATTTTTCCACATCTTGTATCATACTATGGATTTTTTTTCCATAATAAGAAAATCCATTTTTCCCATAGTATTAGCTAATTCCATTTTTTCCATAATAACTAAATCCATTTTTTCTTTTATGGGTAGAAGAAAGACTGAAATGGAAATTTACTGTTAACATAAATATTCTATTCAACCAACAAGATACTCTCGTAGGTAATCGTTTGTGTAGAGTCATAGACAAGAGTCTATGTATATAATTTATTAAAGCCGATATTTCTTTGCCATAGACAAATATATTTATTTCCTGGACACCAGAATTCTTTCAGCCACTCCAGTCGTTGGAGTGACTGAAAGAATTCTGGCATCCAGAAAATAAATAAATTTTTCTATGGTAAAGAAATATCGACTTTGATAAATTATATACGTAGACTCTTGTCTATGACTACATATATTAAGGTTACGGTTTAGCAAACTCTCAGAGAGAGAAAAGGTAAAATTGAATGCAAGACCGAACATAAAAAATGATGAAATAAACTAAGACAAGAACTGTATTGTCATTCGTGTCTACGTCAACCTTCAGGGGCGATACGAATATTCCTTAATTTACTGAAATATTTTTATTAGGAATTTTTGTGACATCAGAGTTTGTCCCGAAGAGTAACATGGTTTTTGAGGTCATCAGATCTTTGTGAAAATTTGTAGGGTCTAGAGATTATTGTGAATTTCGTTTTCATAATTTTGTTACTAAATCACTACATTAAGTGGATTTCCTGCTGAGGTAATAGACCTGTGTTTAAGCAATATTTTTGCTTCAAATTGTGGAGGAGTCGTAATGTACAACATAAATAAATACTATAGAGAATAACTGAAGTTATGGTTTTACGGATACATGAAAATTTAGGGATACTGAAAATAAATGTTAGCTTATTCTGGGCCTAAAGCGATACATCATACTGTTAACTTATAAGCAACATACCTTAGGCCTATAGGAACAGCCTAAAATTGATGAGTGGGCAAAAATGTAAACCTCGGATGAAAATACCTATTGTAGTCTCCTGAAAATAATCAACCACTCTTGCAATTACGAATGCCTTGATATCTTGGAAACCATCTTATTTCTGAAGAGAACTAGTAGTATTATGTGTAGAGGTCATTCTATAGGTGGTAGTAGTATTGTCAACACATGCTGCTAGTACCATGGATACTAATCAAAGAGTCTGTTCTTTAAGACGTCCATGAAAGTCGATTAAATATGTCAATTAAACCGGGCAAAATGATGTCACATAGTAACTGAGAGGAAGTTGGCGACTTCTGTTTTCAAACGAGTGATGACGCAGTAGAGAAGTTTGAAATCAAACTTCTCTAAGTAAACTGTAAAGAAATTAAGCTTCCTCTTAAGCTAAGGGAAGAAAGTGTTAAATTACAATAAATTATCACTAAACGACTTTATTCACCTCCATAACAGCGATACAGCATAAATAAAAGAGCTATCTATAATCATTTTCACGTCGAAATCAGCTCGATTCCTCTGACTCGGACTTGGATTCGGTTTCGTTCGATTGGGGATACTGAGTTTCGCCCTCTTAAGTGACCTCAGCCACGTAACCTGAGTCGCCTTCGATGAAGTACCTGACCTGACCTGCAGACGCCAGTCGGGGAGGTGGGCGTAGTATTACGACTCCTGAGTGTCGTCTCCTTCGCGGGAATCCTTGTGTCCGAACTCGTTGCTGGGTGAGGAGGCGGAGGAGTCTTTCACGGCCCAGTTCAAGCTGTATAACTTGGCTTCGCTGGATTCGTAGGATTCTTATGAGGAGAATTCTTGGAATGCAGATATTTGTAATTTATTATTATTATATTAATGGAGTGAATGAACCTTATTCATAAGGAACAATCCCACAAAAGTGGCCATTGACTTGAAATTCAAGCTTTCAATTTCTTCTTCTTCTTATTATTATTCAGAAGACGAACCCTATTCATGTAACAAGCAAGTGTCAGGACCAGAAGGATACAGAGATCAAAGAACTAAGGGAAGAGAACCAGACGCTTAAAGGTAGACTTCTGCAAATAGAAATAACCCTTAAGGACATTAAAGAGTCCCTAGTCAAAGACATAAAGGAAGAGATTAAGGACATTAAAGAAACCCTAGAAAAAGACATAAAGGAAGAGATCCTCAACAGCAGTAGAATAAGGGAAACAATTCAGGAAGTAATAAGAGAGGCCCAGGACAAAGACAGAAGGAAGGAAAACCTAATCATATTCAACCTGCCAGAGCATATAGCAGGAGAGGAAACAGAAAACTTGAAGCTAGATGAAGAGAGGTGCAACGAAATATTCACAAAAGAACTTAACCTTAATAAAGATGAATGGAATATTAAAAATGTAGTAAGGTTAGGTAGACCACGACTGCAACAAGGTCAAAACAATGAGGCGATAGGCAGATCAAGGCCCAGACCACTTCTAGTGAAACTCAGCCATGAGAGGGAAAAGTGGAACATTAAAAAGTGCCAGACTGCTAAGGAATGCAAAGAAGGATATTTACAAAAAAATATCTATAGTTCCAGACATGACTGCTAAAGAAAGAGAAAAAGATAGCATATTAAGATCTGAATTAAAGAAAAAGCAGGATAACAAAGAGGAAGGATGGTTCATAAGTAAGGGAGAACTGAAGAGAAGAGAAAACTTTCAGACGACTAGAATGCTCTAAAAAGGAAGTCCAGAGGAATATAGATAGAAACAAAAGAATTGTTAGAAGTGTAAATGAGTTAGAGGTAGGAAAATGTAAAGTAGATAGAATTGTAAATAATTTAGAGATAGGGAGTAATAATATTTTTAGGAGTGTAAATAAATTAGATTTAGGAGAAAATAGAATATCTAGTAGTAATGTTAAGAGCTGTGAGCGAGGAAGTAGAAGGGAAATTAGTTTCGGGCAGGTAGGTGAAGGAAGTAACTTTAGTAACAATCTTAGACTATTAGACCTAGAAGAAAAAAGTGGTTTGCAAAAGATAGATAAAGGGTTAGATGGTAGAAGCATTTTTGTAAATAGAGAAAGTGAAAAATTAGTGAGCAAGACAGAAGATATATCAAGAAATCTTGAAATAAAGCTTATAAACACCCAAGGACTGACAAAAGCAAAAATAATCTAGCTAGTGGAGATAACAAAAGAAAACACAATTATGTGCAATCACAGAACAAACACACCTTAACAGCAAAAATTACTATTCCCAACAAGCATCAGAGTGGTAGACTCAATGAGAGATGAAGACGACACCAAGGGAGGAGGCCTACTAATAATGTATAGAACCAAAGGAGAGATCCAGATAGAAAAAGAAAAGTCGGAACACAAAGACATTCTAATAGTAAAGGTTAATTATGAAACAACAATATTCAACATAATTCTGGTCTACATGTCAACTAGTGATAAAGAAAGAAATAAACGAATAATAAGCGCCTTACATGTAGCCATAGAAAAATCCACAGACCTGCCTATGATAGTCCTTGGGGATTTCAATGGGCATTTAGGTTTCATAGGGACACAAGAACCTGACCAAAATGGAAAATATGTTATGGACCTGATGGAAAAATATGATCTAATGCTGTTAAATGGAGATCTCAGCTGCAAAGGAGAGATAACCTGGAGTAGAGGAGATCAGAACAGTGCCATAGACTTTGCCCTAGTCAACCAAAATATGTATAAAAAATATGAATGTATGGAGATAGACGAGGGAAAATATGAATATGATCTATCAGACCATCACCTCATAAAGGTACAATTCAAAATGAACACTAAAGTAAGGAAAAAATTCAGAAATGAAACAAAAGAAATCAAATATTTGAAAGTTACAGAAGAGTCTACCAGGAAATACCTTGAATATATAGAGTATAAAGTAAGCCAACAAGACAGAAAAGGAGATCTAACCCAGTTGGAAGAAACAATGAGTGAAGCAAAAACAAATAACTTAGAGAAGATAATCAAAAGAAGGTTAAAGACAGGAAAGCAAGAAGAAATAGAACCAGTATGGGTCACCAAAGAAATAAAGAAAGAAATAGGCCAAAGAAGGGTATATAACAAATTAAAAAGGAAAGCCACAAGTATAGAAGAAAAAAGATACTATGAAGAAGCATATCTTAAACAAAAACAAAAAGTTCAGATAATAATAAAGAAAGCATATGAAGAATATGAAGAAAAGATTAGAAATGAGATAATGAATGATAAAAACAGACACAGGAAAATCTGGGCATATATAGACATGCTGAGAGGAAAGACCACATCAGAAAGAGAATGGATAAGAATACTCGATGAAAATAAGCAAGAGATGAAGGACGAAACCCTAGGGAAAGAGCTGGTAAAATTCTGGGAAACAATATACCAAAAAGAAGAAAACAAAATAGGAGAGATATGGAATGAAAGCAAGAAAGAACAGCACAAACATGACATGGAAGAAATGGTGAAAAGATTAGGACAGCAGATGAAATGCCATATATCTTTAAGAGAACATATGCATGGAGTGTATGACCCAACAGAGACAGAGATTAGACCCATGGAAGAAATCAACATAACAGAAGAAGATGTAAAAAATCAACTTGAGAAAATGAAGACAAATAAAGCACCAGGACCAGATGGAATGAAGCCAGTACTGTTCAAATTACTCTTACAAAGTAACAACCTTCAAAAAGAATTGGCAGAATGTTTAAATGACATACTGAAGGGCAGAAAAACGCAGAAAAGCTGGTTTAAGTAAAAAACAACACTTACGCCCAAAAAAACAAAACCCCACAGTCAAAGATCTAAGGCCAATTGCTCTAACAAATGTATCATATAAAATCTTCATGGGGATCCTGAGAACCAAAATAGAAAAACATATTAGAAATATAGGAAAAATGAATGAACTGCAATCAGGCTTTACCGCACAAAGGAGAGGAATCGATAATTTATATATCTTGCAATACTGCATACAAGAAACTTACAGAAGAAAGGACCCATTATTTGTAGTATCAATAGACTTCCAAAAAGCATTTGACTCAGTTAATAGGAAAAAGCTCATTGAGGTCATGATGAAATACAGGCTACATGCAGAAGTAATAAATACAGTTGCAAAGATATATACAAATGATGTAACAAGCCTATGCCTTAACAATACAGAACAAAAAGAACTAAATGTAACTAATGGAATAAGGCAGGGATGCAATGGCTCAACCATA
Organism: Macrobrachium nipponense; assembly: GCF_015104395.2. NCBI lineage: Eukaryota > Metazoa > Arthropoda > Malacostraca > Decapoda > Palaemonidae > Macrobrachium > Macrobrachium nipponense. Next base: position 195,330,109 of record NC_087200.1, on the reverse strand, counting down.
TTCTTTCTATTAATAACGTACCTGATAATAGAAAAATTAGAAAATACAACAGAAGGTTTCAGAAATGAAGTAAGAAGGATAGTGGCACTACTATATGCAGACGACGGGTTAATACTAGGGCACACACTAGAAGAAATAACAAAATCAATAAAAACCCTTCTGGAAATCGCAGGTGAATGTGGCCTAAACATAAACAAGGACAAGAGTAACATACTAATATACAACGACTGGTACAGTATCGATGATGTGGAGAATATGGAGCACATAGAAGGAATAAAAATAGTTAAGAATATTAAATACCTAGGAGTAACAATCAACAACATGAAAGACTGCTTCAGAGAACAGATAAAAAGGGCCCAAATTAAAGCAAAACAGATGGCAAATATGGCTAATGCAGTCATCAATAATAGCTGTAGCAGGGTAAAAATAGGAAAATTGTACTGGAAAGGACTAGCGATGCCTTCATTCATGTATGCAATGGAAGTCATGAAACTTCACAGGAAAACAATAAATGAATTGCAGAAGATAGATAATAAAGTATACAGAGCAATTTTGAAAGCGCCTAGTTACACAGCAAGTTGTGCGTAAGATCTGAAATAGGGGCCTCTTCCTGCCAATCTAGAGATATAAAGAATAAACTTTTTTACCTAAAACATACACTGAAGAATGGTGGAAATAGGCTCCTATATGAGATAACCATAGATCAGTATGAAAAAAAAAAACCCTGGATAATGCAAGTAAAAGAGTATATGAAAGAACTAAACATAAACTTAAGTAAAATTGAAGCAGTTAAAGACAAACAGGTAAGAGAAATAATAAACAATTGGGACAGGAAAACATGGCAGAAAGAAATGAATGAAAAGTCAACGTTAAGAACCTACAGAAAATATAAAGAAAACATAAGAGAATAAATCTGGAATGATAACACTGAAAAAACAATGCTGATCAGTAGGGCCAGACTAGGTATACTAGGATTAAATGACAGAAATAGGATAAAAGGAGAAGATACAAAATGTTTATACTGTGAGGAACAAAATGAAAATTTAGAACATTTCTTACTTTACTGTCCAGCATACAATGCAATTAGAAATAGATATAGCTTTATGCAGCAACCATATCAAGAAAATATGGAGGAATTAGTAGCAAATATAATCTTACTGGTAGTTCTAATTAGGGAGGAAGTGGAGAATAGGAAAGATTTTATAAAAGAAATGTGGTATTTCAGAGAGAAGAAACTCAAACAAACACAAACAAAGGAGGAATAAAAGAAGCAAGGGAGCCGTTTCAAAGGCATATCCCACCCACTACTACTACTACTACAAGCCCACAAAAGTGGCCATTGACTTCAAGCTTCCAAAGATTATTATTATTACTAGTAGTAGTAGTAGTAGGGAGGAGGCCTTCTCTGAGGGGAGTAGCATTGAATAATATTATAGCTGTTTCAGCGGCATTTAATTCATATAGAATCTTCTCAATTCTTCTTCTTATCTTTTTTCTCATCAGCACGTAGCTGGTATATCAGGTTTCCTAAGGACATTTAATGTAACGATATTATTCAGGCATGTGGCATTTAGCCCATCATCGTCAAGGTACCGCCCACTTTTGAGTGTAATTTACATCATTAAAGAATTCAAATAGAGTATAGAATGAAAACATCGTTGTGTTAACTGTTGTCAGTAAGTTGAAAATATGTTGGCAACAACCTTAGGTGACAAATTTTTTTATTGAGCTCATTGCAGAGCCTGTCACAATCTTGAAACTGGCAATGTTTGCAAGAGACACTTGCTGTAAAGTTGCAGCTTCTGGTGACAACCAGTCAGTCAGCGAGATAGTATCAAGTATCACCAATGTGCTCATAGGATCACTCCAGTTGCCCAACATATCGTCTCGTCCACACTTGTTGTCAACTCGCATTGGTTACCGAGTTGTTAACCTGTGGTCGTGGCTTGACAATATGAGTCTTGACCATCTCGTGGTGGTGATTGGGAGCGAATGGAGATAGGTGTCAGGGCTACTCTAGGCCAAGTAAGCATTTTTGTAGTAGTCATTTAAGATGGGATAAAACCTAGCCAAACTTACCATTACCTAACCTAACCTTGGACGTCATATCCTAACCTGGCAGCGGGGGTGGGGGCAGCTTTACCCCCTTTGGACCCCAACCCCCAAAGTACAGACACAACCCTACTTTCAAATAGTTACGTTTTGGAAATGCCATTTGCAAATTAGTATTGCACTTTTCATGCCTGTTTAAGTCCAATATACAATCAGTACAGTACAGTACTGTATGCTTTATTTTCATCCTGAAACAGTACATTGCATGTACAGTACTGTATGTACATAATAGGTACACAAAGCAAAATTTGAACTTATGGATGGCAAAGGGGAGCGCTCTAAACACAATTTCAATTCGCACTCCTATTTGTTTGTATCTCTGAATGTACAATTTATTGAACCCTATTCTGCATATTCAGTAACTCTGCTGTTCATTACAGCCAAACCAAAATGACGACAAACATGGCTGCTGCTGTCAGTAAGGTTGCCAAACGTCTTCATGACTTACAATCTGACTGTAGTGAATCTGCTTCCCACAATTTGGAGTTCTTTAATCTGGCCTTAAAATCCTACTTATCCGTCCTTATGGCTGTCCAGAAGAAAGAGACCATTCAGGGACAAGGCCAACTTAATTGACAATCAAAACATCATTTGAGGGGCCAATAACTGTATTTTCTTCTTAGGTAGCATTGTCTCATTTATTTTCATCAGTGAATCTGGGCTAGACATTGAGCATATGTATGATTCATTTATATGATTAGAAGCTAAAACATCCTTATCCTAACATGTTATTAAAACAGTTTAACTCATGATTTCAATTCTTCATTTATTGTAATTTTTTGTTTTACTATAAAACACCCCTGACTCGTCATCAGATTTGATGGACCTGGAGGTTGATATGGAAGCCGTGACTATTGGTGTGTGACCTTCACAAAGAACGGTGACCTTGACCTCCCGAAAGGGTATCTGGTATCTGGACCTACGACGCTCTTAGGGTGAAAACAACGCCCTGTTTCCTGACCTCGTGGAAGAACATCACGTCATGGCGGGGCAGGAGGTCGACCTGGAGGCCGTTTGGGGCGGAGACGTTGAACTTCTGGAAGATCGATGCCGTGAAGATGAAAATCTCTGTCCGAGCCAGACTCTCCCCTATGCACGCCCTTTTGCCTGCGTTTGATCCCACGAGAAAGGCACGATTTGATTAGGTTATGTTATATGGTGTTTGATGGATAATTTAGATTTTAAAAGAATTATTGCGTTAAGAAAATATTATTTAAGGAAAATATGTTTTTTTAAGAAAATAACTATTTTAAGATTTTTTAAGAAAAAGTTTATTTTAAGAAAATAATTTTTTGAATTAAGAAAATGGTTATTTTAAGAAAATATGATTTTGTTTTGAAGAAAATTATTATTTTGAGATATTTTTTGTTGGTAAGAAATTAATTTTGGTTTAACGCAACTAATTTTTACAAATTAATTTTGAATTATAAAAATAATTCTTAAGAAAATTATTTTTTTCAAGATTATTATTTTAAGAAAATAATCTTGTTTTTAAGAAAATATTTTTTAAGATGGTAATTCTTTTAATGAAACAATTTTGTTGTTAAGTAAATAATTGTTCTAAGAATATAATTTTGTTTTTGTGGAAAGAAAAATACTTGAGGGTCCTGAGTTCAGTCTTACAGGGAGAGTTTGATTTGACTAAATTATAAATAAGGATATGATGGACATTCCACTGTTATTGGTTGCAGCCATGTAGCAAAGGGCGTGGGGGTTAGCGATCCCATTCTCATTGTGTTGTTGAGTAGCCCGGGTTCAGTCCCATGGGTCAGGTATTATTTGGCTATATTTCCTAAGCAATGACTTATGTATCTGGTGGTTGGTTGGCTATTGGGAGTTTCAGTTAGGGTAGAGATGTTTTGGTCTCATGTCTTAGGAAGCAATTGATGTACTTGACGGCCGGCGAACATTGTGGGTTGCAGACAATTTGAATATTATATATATATATTATATATATATATATATATATATACATATATATATATATATATATATATATATATAGATATGATATACATTATATATATATATATATATATATATCGTAATATATCTATATATATATGTTATATAATAATATTTTATTAATATTATATATATACATTATTATTAAAAATTATATATATATATATTATATAATATATCTATATAAATCTAATATATAAATTATTTTTTCGTAGATGAAACCTATTCATCAGGAACTATCCCACGGGGGCAATTGACTTGAAATTCAAGCTTCCAAAGGTTATGGTGTTCATTAGAAAGAAGTAAGAGGAGGTAAAGGGAAATAGTTTGTATAAAGAAGAGATACCACTTATTAATAGAGATAAAATTGTAATAAATAGATAAAAATGTATCAAAATGAAAGAAGAATAGGAGTAAGGTTGTAATGCATTGTAGTTATGGTTGAACTTCTGAAATTCAAATTGCACGACATGATCGTCTGGGATGCTGTTCCACAGCATCCCTGTTGAGGGATATGATTTTATCCCATTTCTGTTGATTAGTTACAGGGAGTTACAAGGATTAGGATGTCTCAAAGACTTGTTAGTCCATCCGAGAAGACATCATGTGCTCACTTATCCCTAGGAGCAGGTTTTACTGTTCATTCACAGTGTCCCAATGATTTTGTCTAGCTTTCTTTTAACTCTTCCACACTGTTACTATTTGCAACTTCTGGTGGCAGTTTATTCCAGGTGTCACATATCTTCTCTGTGAAGAAGTTCCCGCAATGAGATGTGTTGTATCTCTTCAGCTCTAGTCGATTGGTTGAGGTTGCAGCCCAACGGAAAAGGGCATGGGAGCTAGTAATCACATCCTAAAGAGGCTCCGAGAGACCCAGGGTCAGTCCCGCACGAGGGAAAGGCGGTGAATTATGTATACCTGGTGGTTGGGTGACTCACCTGTCCCAAAAGGCAGGAACCCCTCCTTCTTCATGACGAACTTCCCTTCGGGGGACAGCCATCTCTCAGGTAGGAAACGATGAGGCTCCTCCCAGTATCTCTCGTCGTGGTGAATGGCCATGGAGGCTGAGGTCACTAGGGTATCCTGAAGAAGCACATAAGGTCAGCAAAAAGATCCTTTGAATAAATATTTAATCAGTTGTCAATGAAAAGTACAGGCATAGGTCTTAGGTCATGACCTTGTTAAAGTGTAGTGGAATCCTGTTCGCAGAGAGCGTAGTGGTTTTCATCATTAAACTAAAAATAAAATCAGCATTTAGCCCAAATTTTCACCATCTGTGGGCCAGCATATAGTTGGATCATAGGTCATCCTTACTAAAGCGTAGTAGGGCTTTGTCCATGACCCGTGACCTAGGATCTTTACTGTAGGAGGCTAAAGCGTAGTAGAGCTTGGTTCATTATCTGTGACCTAGGATCTTTACCGTAAGGAGTCTTGTACACAGGACTCCTTTAGATAAAAAATATAATCAGTTTCCAATCCCAATTTTCATCACCAGGGGGTTAAAGTACAGCCATAGGTCATCATAGTTCATGATCTGTGACCTAGGACCTTTATCTTAGATCATGCCCTGTGACCTAGGACCTTTACCTTTGGAATCCTGTATCCGGAAAGTGTTGTGTCCTTCACGGCCGAATGAGCGACGCCAATGTTGGTCAAGGAGGATTTTCTCAGGACTTCATTGACTACGGCCTCTGTGTAAGGCATACTGGAAGAAAGAGACTCGACATTCACTACTTTTGGTAAGTGTGACATCAAGATAGACAAATCCTTGAGCTGAGAGCTCTTCTGTTTTGTATTTTGAAGCACGAAGTTTTGTTGCTTAGTATTGTGAAGCACAAAGGTTTGTTGTTTTGTATTTTGAAGCTCAAAGCTTTGCTGTTTTGTATAGTGAAGCACAAAGGTTTTCTGTTTGGAATGGTGAAGCACAAAGCTTTGCTGTTTTGTATTTTGAAGCACAAAGCTCTTCTATTTTGTATTTTGAAGCACAAAGCTTTGGTGTTTTGTATTTTGAAGCACAAAGCTTTGCTGTTTTGTATTTAGAAGCCCAACCCTGCTGTTTTGTATTCTAAAGCACAAGGCTTTGCTGTTTAGTATCTTGAAGCTTAAAGTTTTACTGTTTTGTGTTTAGAAACCCAACTCTTTGCAGTTTCGTTTTCTAAGACTCATGGCATTGCTGTTTTGTATTGTGAAGCTCAAAACGTAGAAGTTTTTGTATTCTGAAACCCCAAGCTTTGCTGTTTTGTATTTAGAAGCACAAAGTTTGATGTTTTATGATTGGAAGAGCAGAATCTGATTGTTTTGTATTACGAAGCACAAAACATTTCTTCTCATATTTCTTTTTAATTCATATTACAAAACACAGCAAAGCATTGTGCGTCAAAATACAACACAGTAATACTTTGAGCTGAAAAATACAAAACAGCAAAGCTTTTGGCTTCAAAATACAAAACAACAATGCTATATGTACAGCAAAGGTTTTAGTTGTTTTCCTATATACAAACCAGCAAACTTTGTGCTTCAAAATACAAAACAGTAAAGCTTTGTACTTTTAAATACAAAGTAACAAAGCTTTGAACTTCAACATACAAAACAACAAAGTTTTGAGCTTCAACATACAAAACAATAAAGCTTCATGCTTCTAAATGCAAAACAGCAAAGCTTTGAGCTTCAGCATACTAAACATGTGAGCTTTGAGCTTCAACATACAAAACATAACCCCTTTTGTACATCAACATACAAAACATCAAAGCTTTGTTCTTCTAAATACAAAACCATGAAGCTTCGTTCTTCTAAATACAAAACAGCAGAGCTTTGTACTTCAAAATAGAAAACAGTAGAGCTTTGTTCTTTAACATACACAGCAGCAAAGCTTTGTTCTTCTAAATATAAAACAGCAAAGCTTTGTTCTTCTAAATACAAAACATTGAAGCTTTGTTCTTCTAAATACAAAACAACAAAGCTTTGTTCTTCTAAATACAAAACAGTGAACCTTCATTCTTCTAAATACAAAACAGCAAAGATTTGTACTTCAAAATACAAAACAGTAGAGCTTTGTTCTTTAACATACACAACAGCAAAGCTTTGTATTTCAAAGTACAAAAACAGCAAAGCTTTGTTCTTTAACATCAAAAACAGCAAAGCTTTGTTCTTCAACATACAAAACAGCAACGCTTCGAGCTTGAAAATACAAAACAACAATGCTTTATGCTTCAAAATACAGAACCATCAACGCCTTAGACTTCACAAGAGACAAATCTCAAACAATACCTCTGACGGTCCTCGAGCGTTGGCAAGACATCTTTCTGCAGGACCTTGTCAATTTCCTGCTGGAGCTTCCTTTGCACGTCGGGAAACGCAGCCATGTGCAGGACGAGCCACTTCATGGTATAGGTCGTCGTGTCTGATCCAGCAGAGAACATGTCGAAGATGAGGTACCTCAGGTCAGCGACTGTGGGACGATGAAGAGATGTTACGCAAAGTCCTGTACATACAGATTGCTATTATGGCTTGGGTATAGAAGTCTAAGTAATAGTTGAGAGTAATCTTTACTCATGTCAAGTTCCAGTTTCTAGTAATAGTCACAAGTAGTCTTCTTACTCCAGTTTCCAGGAAGAGTCACAAGTAGTAATACGACTAAGCCAGTTTCCAGTAATAGTCACGAGAGTCTTACCTTTCAAGTTTCCAGTTAGTCACAAGAAGTCTTACTTTTCATGTTTCCAGTAAGAGTCACAAGTCTTACGAAACTTTTCCAGTAATAGTCACAAGAAGTCTTACTTTTCAAGTTTTCAGTAAGAGTCACAAGAAGTCTTATATTTAAAGAGTCCAGCAAGTGTCACAAGTAGCCTTAAGACTCCAGTGTCCAGTAAAGAGTCACAAGTAGTCTTATGAATCTAGTTTCTAGTAAGAGACAAAAGTAGACATAGAATTCAAATTTATAGTAAGAGTCACAAGCAGCCGTATGACTCCAGTTCCTGGTGACAGTCACAAAGAAGTCTTCCGGCTCCAACTTCCAGAAATAGTCACAGAGTCTTACCACTCTTATTAATAAGTCTTACCACTCCAGGTTCCATTCTCCTGTGTCTTATTCTTCATCTCGATCAAGTAAGCATCTATCAAATCCTTTGGGTCATCAGGATTCAGGTTCATCTGATGTTCTTCAATCAGCTCCTGAAAAAGAGGCGATGGTTGTGATCAAAGCAGAAGGAAAAATTGTTACTGTTTACTGCCAAGAAGTCATCGACCATTGCACTGTGAATAATTGCGGGAATTAAATGATTTATGGCGTAATTTAATGGAAAAATTGTGTATTAAATTCAAAATATTAAAATCAGAGTATCAGGGAATGTCAGCCCTGTAGTTTCGTGCCCAGACAACTGCTTGAATAGTCACCCCCACTGACCTTAAGAATTGTATTAGGTTAAATTACACTCCTATTAAAAGAATTAAGGCTTATTATTCAAAATTACAATCTCCTATACGGAGCTTAGCCAAGGTATTCGTAGAGCCTGGTCATTGACACAAATCACTATTTATTATTGTTTGAGTTTTCTCATTATTTCACTTATATTTATCAGGTCATCATTACAATCTACTTAAGAATTAGAAGTGGTACAGTCACTCAAAAATGTTTTGCAACATGTTCCAGAGGGTATTGCGAACGGCGCGTGAAAAATCCGTATTGTGTAGAATGTTGAAGCATTTTCAGAAATATCGCTCATGATGGCAGGTTTAAAGGAGTCAAATAAAAAATTCTACTTATTCATCCACTCAATTCTTATAGGAGTAAATTCAGAGACATTCTTCTTCATACATAAATAACCCAGTGGAAAAGTATAGGCAGAAAATCTGGTAACATCCAAAGGATATTTAGTGGCAGTGAGAGAGAGAGAAAACAAATGATTAAATAAAGGAATTATAATAATGATGAAGAAAGAAAGAAATGAATTATAATAATGACAGAGAGAAAAAAATTTGTTTAAGGGAAACGGAAGGTAATTTCTATAATGGACCAGTTGTGTCTGTGGTGGTTTTTTGCGTTTATGACAGAGTTGCCATGTGTCGCTATTATACGCTGCTGTTCGAAAAGTTTTGATGTTGCAAAACATATTAGAGCAACTGTACCTACCAATAAATTAGAATATCAACAGAACATATTCCTATCCCTTTAGAATCCTTTCACTTTTTAACAAGTTTTATTCACAAAGTCAGTGTGACTTTTATTCAACAATTTTTTATCCATTGTCTTTCAAAATATTTATCTTTCACATAATTACATCTATCCAAAATTACCAATGGACCAGATTTGTCAGCTTTCATCAAGTGTATGTTTTTATATTCTAATTGAGTTGAAGTTAGCAATAGATTTTTGGGCAATTTAGAATGCCTCTATATGTATATGTATATGATATGTAGTATATACATATATATAATAATATATGTGTATATATAAGATGCTCCTGTGAATACGAACGAAGTACGTTCAGGACTGGTGTTCATATCTTGATTTGTTCTGAAGTCCAGTTTTAATAATACAAAAGATATTTGAAACTTAAATACAAGAATGAAGCCAATTATGATAATAATAGGCTACAGTAACCTACAGTTTTAATTTATGATCACATTCGTCTTATGTGTGTGTATATATATATTCGCTTTTGTGATAACAACACTTTTCACTTCACTTACAAAGATCAAATGAATATCCACCAATAACTTAAATGCACTTGTATTCAAACCTTATACACTTAACAAGTCAACTACATTTAGTTTGACACTTAAAAAAAGGACAGTCAGATAGAGACAGATGGATAGCCATCTATCAATCAACATTCAGGGGAATTTCTTACGTCAAAATACTTGAAAAACTTCTCCTCCGCTGCCTTCCCAACATCGAGTTTGAACCATCTGCGGAACACAGACTTAGGGATGAAGTACTGGAGCCAGGAAAACATGTCTGCGATGGTGGCGCTGTCGAAACTATCGTTGATGAGTGTCATCAACTGCTGGAGGTCCTTGTGTCGTGGGTCCTCGCTTCCGAATTGCTTGTCTGGGATGGGATTGAGTAGAACTCACTAACAAATATATATATATATATATATATATATATATATCTATATATATATATATATAAATATATAGTCTTTAAGTTTTAATTAAACAAATAAGGTAACATGTTCTTCATTATTGATGTCAAAACTTAACCCTTGTTGAAGGATGGCAAATAATACTTTGATAAGGACTCTTGAGAACTGAAGATTGGAATGATGAAACTATATATTTACTAATTTTTGCTTTCATATATAAATACCACAAACTTGTGTATCTCTCTCTTTTTCTCTCTCCTGCTCAGATATTAGTGGGTGACTCTAAATCCTGAGTAGAAGAGAATAAAGACTAACACAGGCCTTATTTCTGTGTAACCACAGAAGGATTTCATCTCTCTCTCTCTCTCTCTCTCTCTCTCAGAAGTCAGTGGTGAAAGTCTTTCCCTTCTGGACAGAAGAGAAAACAAGCTCTTTGCTGTCTTGTTGTCGCGGTGATTTCTGAGAAAACGACCAGTTTTACCACAAAGTACCCCTTATATTTTTTCAGACGACTAACCAGCAACCATCTTCCAGATGATGTTGATAATGGCCGTGTTGAGAGCAGATGTGATCTCCACTTCCTTCCCGGCGTCTCTTTCCAGGGCTTCCAGAACCACTGGAACCTGTTCGTGCATGGCCGTGATCAGACTGGCCTTGCCCATACCCAGGTCTCTCAGCTGACGGAGCGTGAATCTCCTGTTGGTGTGCCAGGGGGCGCCGTTTGTCATGACTATTCCTGTAGACGGAGACGTGATTGTGAAATTATTATTATTATTATTACTAGCAGACATTATAAATGCATCCATCTTAGGGGTCCCCACTATAAGCCTGCCAAGTTTCATGCACATTGGACAAGCCGTTTGGCCGTGATTGAATGACAGACGGACGGACAGACATAATGCCCAGTATAGTAAGCCCAGTATAGTAAGATTATTATTGAGGGAGCAGACCTTCTTTGATACATGTTTTGTTTTAAAATAATGGCAGTTTTCAACAAATTAATCTTATACAGGGTCTTTCAACGAATTAATCTTATACACGGTCTTTTCAATTTCTTCCGATAATTCGTTTGTCTGACTCAGCTAGGTTGTTGAGTAGAATTCCAATATTCATATTTGTCATAATTTGGATATTTGTCAAAAACATTTGATCAAACAGATATAAGCAAAATATATAGTGAAGTATTTTTGATTAGATATTTTTGACAAATATCCTAATTATGACAAATATGAATATTGGAATTTTACTCAACAACCTAGCTGAGTCAGACAAACGAATTATCAGAAGAAATTGAAAAGACCTTGTATAAGATTAATTCGTTCAAAACTGCTCCTATTTCCAAAAAAACATTATTTTATTTTTTGGTCTATCACGGTCCTCCAATTCGACTGGGTGTTATCTATTGTGTAGGGTTCCGGGTTGCATCCTGTCTCCTTAGGAGTCCATCACTTTTCTTACTATGTGCGCCGTTTCTAGGATCACACTCTTCTGCATGAGTCCTGGAGCTACTTCAGCCACTAGTTTTTCTAGATTCCTTTTCCGGGATCTTGGGATCCCTGGTCTATTATTATTTTTATTATTATTATAAATTATTATTATTTTTTGGTTCATCACAGTCCTCCAATTCGACTGAGTGTCATTTTCAGTGTGGGGTTCCGGGTTGCATCGTGCCTCCTTAGGAGTCCATCACTCTTCTTACTATGTGCGCCGTTTCTAGGATCACACTCTTCTGCATGAGTCCTGGAGCTACTTCAGCCTCTAGTTTTTCCAGATTCCTTTTCAGGGATCTTGGGATCGTGCCTAGTGTTCCTATGATTATGGGTACAATTTCCACTGGCATATCCCATATCCTTCTTATTTCTATTTTCAGATCTTGATACTTTTCCATTTTTTCCCTCTCTTTCTCTTCAACTCTGGTGTCCCATGGTATTGCGACATCAATGAGTGATACTTTCTTCTTGATTTTGTCAATCAACGTCACGTCTGGTCTATTTGCACGCATCACCCTATCTGTTCTGATACCATAGTCCCAGAGGATCTTTGCCTGATCGTTTTCTATCACTCCCTCAGGTTGGTGCTCGTACCACTTATTACTGCAAGGTAGCTGGTGTTTCTTGCACAGGCTCCAGTGGAGGGCTTTTGCCACTAAATCATGCCTCTTTTTGTACAGGTTCTGTGCAAGTGCCGGACATTCGCTTGCTATGTGGTTTATGGTCTCATTTTTCGTATAGCACTTCCTACATATGGGAGAGATGTTATTTCCATCTATCGTTCTTTGGATATATCTGGTTCGTAGGGCCTGATCTTGTGCCGTTGTTATCATTCCTTCAGTTTCCTTCTTGAGCTCTCCCCTCTGTAACTATTGCCATGTATCATAGCTGGCTAGTTCCTTAGTCTGTCTCATGTATTGTCCGTGCATTGGTTTGTTGTGCCATTCCTCTGTTCTGTTTGTCATTCTCCTGTCTGTATATTTCTGGGTCTTCATCTACTTTTATCAGTCCTTCTTCCCATGCACGCTTGAGCCACTCGTCTTCACTGATTTTCAGATATTGCCCCAGTGCTCTGTTCTCGATGTTGACGCAGTCCTCTATGCTTAGTAGTCCTCTCCCTCCTTCCTTTCATGTTATGTATAGTCTGTCCGTATTTGCTCCTGGGTGTAGTGCTTTGTGTATTGTCATATGTTTCCTCGTTTTCTGGTCTATGTTGCGAAGTTCTGCCTTCGTCCATTCGACTATTCCTGCGCTGTATCTGATTACTGGCACTGCTCATGTATTATGGTTTTTATCGTATTTCCAGCGTTGAGTTTTGACTTGAGTATCGCCTTGAGTCTCTGCATATATTCTTTCCTGATCGTGTCCTTCATCTCTTGGTGTGTTATGTCCCCTCCTTCCATTATTCCCAAGTATTTGTATCCCGTCTTGTCTATGTGTTTGATGTTGCTCCCATCTGGTAGCTTTATCCCTTCAGTCCTTGTTGCTTTGCCCATTTGTATGATTTCCTTGATGCTCTTACCATACAGCTTGATGTCGTTCATGAACATCAGATGATTAATTCTGTTGCCTCTTTTCTTGAGTTGGTACTCAGAATCCGTCTTCTTCAGTACTTTTGTCATGGGAATCACGGCTACTACAAAGAGAAGTGGGGACAGTGAGTCGCCCTGGAAGATCCCTCTCCTGATATTAACCTCTGCGCATTGTATTTTTGAGGAAGCTGATGATGGTGTTTTCCTCTGCCCCATATATTTTCAGGCATTCTATTAGCCATGTGTGTGGTATCATGTCGAAGGCTTTCTTATAGTCATCCATGCCATGCTTAGGTTGGTTTTCCTTCTCTTAATGTTCTTCATTACCATTTTGTCTATCAGGAGCTGGTCTTTTGTGCCCCTACACTTCCTTCTGCAACCTTTCTGTTGGTGGGGGATGGTGATTATATCATCTAGGTAGTTGTATAGCCTTTCGCTGATGATACCTGTTAGTAACTTCCACATTATTGGTAGACAGGTGATAGGCCTGTAGTTACTGGCTATATTTCCCTTATTCTTGTCTTTCTGGACTAAGGATGTTCTTCCTGTGGTCATCCATTTGGGCGCATGGTGATTTGTGATACAATGCTGGAGTAGGGCCTTGAAGTTTTTGAGTCAGTACCCATGGACTTTATCGGGACCTGGGGCTTTCCAGTTGGGCATTTTCTCTAGTTGGTGTCGTGATATCAGTGAAGCTTTGTTTTATTCTCCCTGTTTCTTCTGCCTTGACTTCCTGGAGCCATGTTGCATGTTTGTTGTCTGATACTGGATTGCTCCATATGTTTTCCCAGAGTCTCTTACTTGGTTCGGCTTCAGGAATTTCTTGGTGGTTGTCTTCCCCTCTTAGTTGGCTGTATAGTCTTTTCTGGTTGGTTCCGAATAGTTTGTTTTGTTGGTATCCCTTATTCCTGTTCATGTACCATTGGATCTTATGTGCTTTGGCCTTAAACCTCTGTTTTACATCTTCTATTGTGTTGTTTAGTCCCCTCTCCTGTACTTTGTATTTCTTGTTCAGTTCTTCCCTTGTTTTCTTGCTTCTTAGCCTTTTTTCTGCCATCTCTTTCAGTTTACTTAAGTCAGATCTCATCACCATGATTTGCTTTTCCAGGCGCCTTTTCCAAGGCGGTTGCTGTTTTTGTTTCTGTTTGGTTGGTTGTGCTGGTGGTGTTGGTGTTCGTATCCCCATCAGTTCTGCTACTAATCTTGTTCCTGCTTATGTCAAGTTATTTGTTTTTGTGATATTGGTGGTGTGCATTAGTCTCATTATTTCATTGACCTCACTTGTTTTCTCCCTTAATTTCTTGGTGTTGTAGGCTTTCATGAAGGGGATCTTTGTTCTCTCTGTGTCTGGCTTCATCCATTGTCTGATCTTTTCTACCCATTCCGTCCTCTCTGTTACTTCGTCGGTGTTTCTTCGTGTATTGTTATTTGATACCTCATCATCCCTGTCGTCTTCTGTGGCATCGTCTCTCAATGTAATTCTTCTTGTAATTCTTTGCCGTGTGTCATTTCCCTTTCCAGTTCCTCTCTTTCTGTTGGGGGAGAGCCAGTTCTTTTTCTTTATGCTTCTTACTTGGTCTGCCAGCCTCTGCTCTGTTTGGGGGGTGTTATTCCTCTCATTCCAGATGTTGACCAACCTTCTTCTATGTCCTCTCTCCGTGCTTCTGATGTAGCATCTCCATATTTCCATATTTTCTTCTCTTGTCCATTTCTTCCTCTGGTTTGCTTCTGTAGCTCCAGTCTCTGGTTGTTGGTTACTGTCGTTGTGGTGGTCAGTTGCTGGATGACGACCTTCAAGTACCTGACCGTCTTTCCTTTCAATTGGGCTGAATACCTGGCTGCCGGACGAAGCTCCTCTGTTGCCAGAGGTTCCATTTACGTCGTTGTCATTTATTTAATTCTTCATTTCTTTCCATCATTGCTGAATTTTGCTATTTAACCCATAGCTGGACCCTACCCCATCAGGAATAGATACTCATTTACAGCTGAGTAGACTGAGGAAATTATGGTAAAGATACTTTCCCGAGGAATCAACGCCGAGGAGAGTGGTCACCCATCCAATGGCTGACCAGCCCCAATGTTGCTTAACCAGTCAACTGAGGATTATTATTATTATTATTATTATCATTATTATTATTATTATTAGAAGATGAACTCCTATTCATATGGAACAAGCACACCACAGGGACCATGGACTTGAAATTCAAGCTTTCAAAGAATATTATGGTGTTTATTTCGAAAGGAGTAACGGAAGGTAATAGGACATACAGGTAATAGGACATACAGAAAGATGAGAAATCTGTTATTTGGAAAGATGATTTAATAAATAAGTAGACAAAGATGTGAGTAAATGATCTAAAGTATTAAAACTAATATCAAGTGATTAGATCAGTCTGTCAAACCAAGCACCTGGGTGGGGTGATTGGGTGACAAGATAAAGAGAAACACAAAATAAGGGAGATGAAGTATAAAGATTAAAGGTGGAAATGATAGAAAAACCACATCAGTTACACTCAAGTGGTTGAAGAGCAAGATTGAAGCAAAGTAAAAGTCTTAGAAACAAAAAGGGTGCAGTTATGGGCCGTGGGGACGCCGCAAGCACTGAAGACCTCTTCCTGTTACATTTTTTGGTAAATGTGCAACAGATAAGGACATAACTTATTGTTAAAGCTTAAAGGAGAGAATGTGAAACTGATTACAATAACTGACCCTTTCATACACAATACCCATAGCAGGGTAGTGCCGTCAGTGCACCTCAGACACAGTGCACTGTAGGCATTGCTTAAGGTTCTTGTCACAGTCCCTTCGGCCCCTAGCTGCAACCTCTTTCAGTCCTTTTACTTTGTCTCCATTCTTCCATCTTACTTTCCACCATCTTCCAGCAATTGTTTCATGGTCCCAGTGTGAGGTTTTCCACACGTTACACCTTTGTAAACTTTTCCTCTTAATTTCTCTTTCAGCGCAGAATGACCACCCAGGTCCCGGCACTTGTTTTATTTTCTATTCTTTCTTTCATACCAAACGACTTTGTGACAGAACCTACAATACAGAATGAAATTAAAACCTAATAGCTTGAATAACCAGCGAGTTATTTAAGGCCAAACCCCAGTATAGTTACAGCATAATGCTTTCACTCACCGAGGATCTCTCCAGAGTCGTCAGTCATCGAGGGCAGGTAAGGCCTGTTGACGAATTCTGCGTTGCCAAACATCTGTTTGCAGATGCCGTAGTCGTGGACGAACACCTGCACCTGTGTTCCGAATTTCCACCTGAAAGACATTTGTTATTGAAATATATATATATATAATATATATATATATATATAATATATATATAGATATATATATATATATATATATATATTATATATATATCTATATATATATATATATATATATATAATATATAATATATATATAATATAAGGCTTTAACTACTGACTGAGAGATAGGTCAAAGTTATGTAGGTCTAGGGTGAATAGAAAGTGAATTTTCATTTGCAAATTGGAAAGTATTTGAGTATATAAGCCAACAAAATGTCTTTCCCAAAAGGAGTCCTCAACTTTATTCCTTTTCGTCTTTTGTCGAGGTCCTTTTTTGACCCACTTTTGTCCTCTGGCCCCCTAAAAAGTGACAAAAAGCTGTGACTTATGTCAGTGACATCTAAAACCTATTGTTATTATTATTATTGCTTCAAAGCGTTCTACTTATTTTATTTGGAGAAGATACTAATTAAACTTACAAATAGATGTCGCCAAATTGTTTCTGCATATCCTTTAGCTGTTCATCGATGTACTTGCCATCACGTGGGATGTGTCCTATTAGGGGCAGTCCCCATTTCCCTAAAGAAGACAAAGAATTATTGCTATTAAACATAATATACATATTTATACAGAACATATAGTGCTCTTGTGCATGTGTGTGTGTAAATGCACATTTGAATGTAGCTCTGCGAGTCTTCTGTTTCCATTTTTCGTAGGTTTAAAATCATAAATCAAGTAATAGACACAAAGTTATCCATATGCAAAGGATGACGCCAGTAAACTAGATCACGAGAAGGTTATTGGGAACTGATAGAAATAAAGAAATAAAGTGACACTTCAAAAAGGATTCCTCAAAATGTGGAGTGCTTCATGGTGGGGAGCTGTGAGTCCAAATAGTTGTCTAGTACCACAGGGTCAGTCAGTGCAGGTTCGGGCAGAGAGAATCCTGATTGGGGGTCCTATAGGGATACCATCTTTTTGGGTACCCACATGCCCCCCGGGGTTGGTGAAGGATGCCTTCTTTGCTTAAATCACGGGAGGAGATCCCAGGGTGTCCTAAGGGAAGCCCAAATGAGGGATAGACTTGATCCTATACATAGACAAGAAAAAAATGCGCCGAAGGTTCTTCGGCACAGTCGAGTTTTGTGTACAGCGTATAATGCTGTATGAAACTCTCAGCCGCGGCCCAGTGGTGGCCTGTGTGCCAGCTGCACGATCATGGCTAAATTTAACCTTGAATAAAATAAAAACTACTGTGGCTAGAGGGCTGCAATTTGATATGTTTGATGATATGTAGGTAAATGATCAACATAGCAATTTGCAGCCCTCTAGCCTCAGTAGGTTTTAAGATCTGAGGATAGACATGTAGCTATTTCAATAGTTTTCTTTTACAGAAAACCAAAATCGATGGTTTCATTCACAGGTACATAAATAAACAAGAACTATGAATGGGTAATAATACATTTACAATTAACTTCTGTATTTAACGATAAATAATTTCTTAACTGCACTCTTCCTATGGCTTGTTAATTAAGCAACATAGGCCTATGGATTAGGCCTATAGCAGCCGGAATACCTATCTCATTGTATGAGGGATACAGCTCTCACTTCTGTTATCATTAAACTTTAGGAAAAATTGATAATTATTTATTTACATATACTGTGATTAAGTGCGTTGTCTCAATCTGAACTAATGCTAAACTTGATTAGGTTACCTCTCTCTCTCACTCTCTCTAAGAAAATTTTTTCTCTCAAAGTTATAGAGTATGCTGCCTTCTTCTCCGAGTCCTTAAAGAACTCTCTCTAATAAGCATATATTTTCTCGCAAGGATGAAGATTAGGTTACATTCTCTAAGTAGTAATGAAAATAATTTAAATTCCGGCGCCTCAGTGGCGTGGTTGGTATGGTGTTGGCGTCCCAACTCGGTGGTCGCGAGTACGATTCTCGGCCATTCCACTGAAGAGTGAGAGACGTGTATTTCTGGTGATAGAAGTTCACTCTCGAAGTGGTTCGGAAGTCACGTAAAGCCGTTGGTCCCGTTGCTGGATAACCACTGGTTCCATGCAACGTAAAAACACCATACAAACAAAAAGCAAACAAAATAATTTCTCTCTCTCTCTCTCCTTACCTGGTGGGAGACCAGCTGGCTTCGTGAAGAACGCCCAAGCAGTCACCAAGATGATCGTCAGAACAAGAAGTGTTTCAGTCAACATTTTCTATTCTCTTTTAACTGAAACGGAGAATAATTGAATCTGTATTAGTAGTTATATTTTGTTAATAAGTTTTTTCATTTTTCAGTTATGTTAATTATTGAGTCCTTTTACAGTTATATTTTGTTAATTATTCTTTCATACTTCAGTTATTTCATTAGTTATTCGGTCATAATTCTGTTTTATTTTTATAACTTTCGTCACTTTCCATTATATTAAATATTCCGCCCTTTTTCAGTTATGTTTTGTTAATTATTTTCTTTAATTTTCATTCATAATTTTAGTTATATTTTGTTAATTATTCTGTCATTTTCCTGTTATAATATATATTTTTTTAATATTCAGCCATCTTGCCGTTATATTTTGTTGAATATATCACCATTTTGCTGTTATATATTTTTAATTATTGAGACATTTGGCAGTTACATAATGTTGAATACATCACCATTTTGCAGTTACATAATGTTGAATATATCACCATTTTGTAATTATATTTTCTTAATTATTCGGTCAATTTCTCAACAAGAATATCAGCCGTTAATAACAAATACTCACGTGTAATAATTTGCAGTGACCTTGTTAATAAAAAGCGTTCCGTGTACGGCTTCTGGCACTCCTTCGACTGTGTAATATTTCTTGGACTGGGGAAAGGGACACCCTTACTGAATGAATCATGAATGATCCCATTGTCTTATTTGCGTTGTTTACAACCTGCCCAAACATCGTACGGCAACGCGCCTGCCAGACGCATCGCCCCTGTAGATGCACTATCACATGATAAGGCTTAAAGTATCTGTATAAGAGTATTACGACGTGGAGAAGTGGCTTTAAAATGATTGTTTTTTTTTTCTCATTCTACATCCTGTAATTTAAATGTCATGATGCATAACAGTTTTAGAACAACGAAAATGAGTTTTTTTTTTTTTTCTTGTATGGTGTGTGGTGTAAAACAGCTTCGTCATCGTGACTGCTGTATTAAAGCCAGTGGATTTGCCACTGTTGATAACGGGCTTAATTCTTTTCGTTTGGTTGTTGTGGAACCTATATATTTCAAGTCACTGTGAATGTGCGAAGATCAGAGGATATTTGCCAGTAATGTGCTGAATCATTTTATGACAATTATCCTCTCCAATTTCCTCGTCTTTAAAAAGGATTTTGTTACTCTACTTACACGGTTCTCTGCTGATATTGAAGCTGTATGGATGTATATTATTGTTGACAGTTGGCGCTATATATATAATATGTTCTAAATATGCCGCTAAATGTTTCTCCATAAAGCAGACATAACCTTGCATATAGGTAGTACACACAATGATCATGCCCAGGTTTACACACTAAAACAGTAAATTAATTTAGTTTTGATGTGGTTTCATGACTTTAGTTATATTCATCTCATGAAACACTTTTGAAAGAGGAGTACCTCAAGGAAGTGTTAGTTCATATTCATCTTCATCTTATGAAACACTTAAGGAGAAGGGTGTGTTAAATGTGTGCTGTCCAAGAGAATGCTTTCGATTTGTGTTTACGTTTTGTTTGAAATGTACGTTTAGAGTTCAAAAGAACGCTCCCTATTTGTTTACATTGGATATATAATTGAAAAATTACGTATTTCATTACTAAATATTGCTAAACATTCCTTACATGACAATTGTAGTGTGTGTTTAATCAAGTAAATTGTGTTTTTGTCGCAAAACATATTGTTTTCCCCTTTGCTGAGATGATGCCTTTGAAATTTGCCCATCCCCTGTTCCTTTTCACCCACACCCTGTGCTGTGTCGTATTTATGCCCTCCCTTTTTCAGTTTATTGCTATTTTTATATAGAGACTGTAAATTGTACCAATTGGTCTATGTATCTTGTCTGCACCATTTCTGTGAATTTTGAGTGCACTGAGATTTATCAAAAAAAGAACTGTGGAACCTGTTGAATTTCTTGTGAGAGAAATAAAGTTCTCGAGTACGCTACGATTTTCCTTCTCTCCCGTGAGAAATTTGAGGATTCGCGGATATAATGTCTCACGTAGACGGGCCAGTGGCCCACACTAATCTACAGGGTAGCTACCTCAAGGAGGTGTATTAGGTCCAATCCTATTTCCGTCCACACGACTAGATCGTCAGTCTACTGAGAAGACAATGGGTCATGCTCAAGCTGTTTGCTGATGATACCCAATTTTATTTTTTACATCTACATCTGAGAGTCAAATGAAGAACTAAATTGTATTTGTACCATCATCAAGGAATGGATGACGTAATCAGTTGAAATAGACATGAAATAAAACTGAGTTTATGTTGGAAGGAAGGAAAAATAACAAACCTTGGTGATTTTTGGCTGAATATAGATAGTAACGCAATAGTTCGGATTGCTGGGAAAGTAAGTAACCTTGGTTTACTATTGAACTGTCATTAATTTTCATGGTACTCAAATCAATAATATTTAATGCCTTGGGCTGTAAGCATTACTTTTTTTTTTTTTTTTTTTTTTGGCAACTGCGAGGTTTTTTCTGCCTGTTAAACCTTTGTAACCTCTGGCTCTCAATGTTCCTTTCAACGCTGAATGAACCTCATAGGTCCCAGGGCTTGGCCTTTGGCCTAAATTGTATATTCTATTCTACTTGCTGGACAAACATCACGAATTCGTAATGAAATTAGATTGTAATCAGTAATTGGAGAGACAATGGGTAAAAGTCACTAAATCCTTGCTGAATCATCACGAAATTGCAGCATACTGTTGAAAGTAGGTGAACAACTGTGATCACGGGTATGTTGCCTGCTTGGGGATTGTGAACGTAGGTTTTGTAGCGAGACCCATATATTTTTTTTTTTTTTTTAAATCATTTCAAGGTACTGACATTAAGCTAGGACAAACACACACATATTATATGTAGGATCGATGAATATTGTCCGATAGGTATGGAAGGCTTACGCATGCACAAACACACCCGCACAAAGCGAGTAAACATACACACTTCAAAAACACGCTCTCTGCATTCGTGCAGTTGGCTGTGTTACTAGTATAGTCTTTCATGGACCTCTGTCAAATTTGTTTGACAGCTCGAAGCCTCAGCCACGGCCACCAGTTTACTTGGATTGACACAGAAAATGAATTAAGGATTATCTCTCTCTCTCAGGATTAAAATTTTAACTTCATTAGTAACTCAGTAAGCTAGCTCTCTCTCTCTCTCTCTCTCTCTTCCAGGATTAAAGTTTCTGCTTAATTAGTAACTTGGTAAGCTCTTTCTCTCTCTCTCTCTTCCAAGATTAAGGTTTCTGCTTAATTAGTAACTTGGTAAGCTCTTTCTCTCTCTCTCTCTCTCAGGATTAAAATTTGTGCTTAATTAGTTACTCAGTAAGCTCTCTCTCTCTCTCTCTCTCTCCACGCCCCCTCGAGAAGGTTCCTTCACTTGGTGATGAGATAAGGGATCCTGCCTTCGATCTTGCGAAGGTCCTGACGACTTCTAGCTTGAACAAAGACCATTCTTTAAACTCCCCAAATGCCAATGATAGAGCAATGCATTGGAAAGTTCTACATGTAGAAAATATTCCACTACAGTGTAACTAAGAGGAGATCTCGACCACTTTGAATACGTTTGGTATAGCTGAGATTCGTAAGAATTTTCATGATACAAGAGGGAAAGTGGGAAGCTTGGGTAATATTTGACAAAAATGAAGATGCTTTTGAAGCAAGGTGTAGTTTTGATACTTGGAAGATATATAACACATTAGTTAAAGGAGCCTTAACAGATAAGAGCTCCAAGATATCTGGTTATTTCTAAACCAGCAGAATGGAATCTTATATATCCTTATAGCAGTATTGGCAAAGTTAAGAATCCCCGAACCTCCTAGATGGCTGTTAGCAAAAGCCAAGGACGAGAATTTTACCTATCATAAGTTTAGTTGAGAACTTCAGCGAAAAGTAGGTGGCATAAAGAGTGGTGATATTACTACGTAGATTTGGTAAGAGCTCTGTGCTAATTCGTGCAAAATCTATAACTCTGTCACAAATGCTAATAATGATGAAAGCTGAAAACAAAGATGTATTGGAGAAAATTAGTCCTCGCCTAAATTTTAGCTATGGAAGAGTTGCTGTTTTTGATGAAGACTTATACGAGTTTACCGAAGAAGAAATTTTAGATATTTGCCCACCAACTGTATGGAAAGTCAAAATGGTCACAAATGTCAATTGACCTACCACCTCGGTGGCCGCGAATTCGATTTTCGGCCATTCCAATAAGGTGTTAGAAATGTGTATTTCTGGTAACAGAAATTCACTCTCGACGTGGGTCTGAAGTCACGTAAAGCCGTTGGTCCCGTTGCTGAATAACCACCGGTTCCATGCAACGTAAAAACACCATACAAACAATATACAGAGCATACCAGTATTGGACATGCACAACGACTCTTGGGAAGAGCCAAGAGTTATTCAAAAGTTCTCACTACTACAACGGCTCCTTCAGCTTGCAGCCACTCCTTCCTTATCCTCAGTGAAGGATGCTTCTATTCCTGCGGCCAGACATTCTACGCCAAATGTCAGCCTAGTAATGTTACAGTACAAACCACCAAGGCTGATATTCTGTCTCCAGATTGTGAAAACACTCCATGTAGTAAATTGAATATCTCCATCTACTCCTTTTGTGTTATCTCAGGCAGTCTCCGCCTGATTTAATGGAATTAGAGGAAAAAACAAATGAAGAGAGTAAGCGCCCCCTCATCCTCTCCTCCATCAACTCCAAACTAGTGTGTAAACTTAAATAATAGACATGATAAAATCAAATTCAACGAGCTAGCTGGTGAAGAAAAACTATTTGTTATCAAAATCTTACAAACAAAGTCTCCCACCCACTAAGCATCCAAAGACGACCTTGATTAGAGGACTATCTTCCCAAAAAATGGACACCTCTTCAATTAAAAAAATGGAATTGTCAGGGACCTCGCGCAAAATATGAGGATTTTAAAGTCTTACTCTATAAATACTCTATTGCTGTATGTTTACAAGAAATAATGCTTGATGTCCACACACCCTGCCCAAGAGACTATGTACTATATTTCATACAGAACACAATATAATTTGGACGAGGGAAGACATGGAAGTTGTCTTAGATACATACACAATTATCTTCTTCATTTTCCAATCCCTTTAAATATACCTTTACAGGCTGTTGCTGTCGAAATTTACTTAGGGTGGAATTACACACTTCTCTTTGTCTTTTACCTAATAATCCCATCACTCGAAAAGAGCTAATTGATTTACTTCATCGGCTTCCTCGACCATTTTTTCTCGTTGGAGACCTAAATGGCTGACGTCCTTTGTGGGGAGATGTGATGACATCAAATAGAAAAGTGAGTATTATAGCTTCCATAATAGAAAATGAAGATCTGGGACTTTTGAATACTGGGGAACCCACTCATTAATTATCACATCCAGACAGGTACTACAGTCTCATGCTTAGACCTTACAGTTTCTAGTTCTACTTCCACAATGGATTTTGGACGGAATACAAGTGATGACTGCCAAAGCAATGACCATGCTCCCATACTAATCAATTCCAATGATGACCCACCAGTTCAAACATCTCCACGGTGGAGCACTGAAAAAGCAGCTTGGAACGAATTTAAAGAGTAAAGCAAAACAAAATGATGCAAATAACTCACCGTAGGGGGCTAGTGCTGTCAGTGCACCTCATATGATGCACTGTAGGCATTACTTATGGTTCTTTGCAGCGTGCCCTCAGCCCCTAGCTGCAACCCCTTTCGTTCCTTTTACTGCATCTCCTATCATATTGTCTTTCTTCCATCCTACTTTCCACCCTCTCCTAACAATTGCTTCATAGTGCAACTGCAAGGTTTTCCTCCTGTTACACCTATTAACCCTTTCACTGTCAGTTTCCATTTCAATTCAATGACTTCCCAATCTCTTTATTTAAATGGGGTATTTCATACAGCAGGGATGCATTCTATACCAAAAACTACAAGTCTTTTTAGGCGACGCCCAGTGCCGTGCTGGTCTGAAGAGCTTCCACTGTTACACCGAGTTACAAGAACATCACTTAAGGCGAGTTTGCACTAGGCTTCACCGCACGCTGCATACGTAAAACTCGTCACCAACTCCTCCCAAATTCTTGTTAGCTCCGCCTACTGGACTGCCCATCAAGACTCACACCACACCACTAACCCTAATGAGCAGTCCAGTAGGCGGGGCTAACAAGAATTTGGGAGGAGTTGGCGACGAGTCTTACATAAGCGGCGTGCACTGAAGCCTAGTGTAAACTCACCTTTACACGTCATCGTAGACAGCGAACCATAGCAAATATGATAATATATAAACAGAATATGGCTCGTTTTTGAAAGGCAATGAAAGCTGCAAGAAGGCAGTCGTGGGCATCATTTTCATCCCCCATTAACCATTTAACATCTATCTGCAGCACATGGAAGATAATAAAAAAGGTTCCTGGAAAATTGACACTTAATCTCCAAACCTCATTGCCAATGCAAAAGGTGTGATAAACTTGCCAATCTTTTTACTCAAGTTTAAACAAAAATCTGATACTACTAGTTTCCCTGGATATCGTTATAGAAGAAGAGAAGAAGATCAACTGCTTTTGGACTTTTCCACAGATAGAGTTGAGCCGTATAATATACCCTTTACAGGAAGGGCATTTGTTGCTGCCCTAGCCAGCCGCACTGGGCATATTTAAAAAAATACAAAACTTTTTGTAATATAATAAGTTTCATGACAGTAGCTAACCAACCAAACGGGAATTAGCTTTTGTTCTACTTTTGTTAAACCAGGTAAATACCCTTTTTCAGTGGCTAGCCATTGACCAATAGCATGAACTCACTGTTTATGTAAGCTAATGGAGAGAATGGTGAATACAAGATTTGTTTGGTATTTGGAGTGTAATAATATTTTCTCACCCTCACAATGTGGATTTGGAGAAATGCACTCGGCAGTAGATATCCAAATGCAGTTGAAAACATCCATAGGTGAAGCATTTGTCTCCAAGCAGCATCATATAACTATTTTTTATTAATATTAACAAAGGTTATGACTGTGGTCTACGAGGAGAACTGCCTCTTTTCAATAAAGCATTCTTGAAATGTAGATATTTTCAAGTTAAAGTAGGCAGCACATTATCAGACAGAATATGCTAAGAAGCAGGTGTCCCGCTAGGGAGGGTGCTTAGTCTCACACTTTTTTCATTAGCAATAAATGGCGTTCCATCTGTTATACCCAAGGATGTATTGAGTACTCTGTTCGTAGATGATCTTTATAATATCTGTTGCTGCATCACAAATGTCTGTTTCAGAAAGGAAATTACAGGTGACTTTAAATAAGATAGTAAATTAGGCAGAACAACAGGGATTTAAGATGTGAACCAGTAAGACTATACTGTTATGCATTTCTCCACATTCGAGTGCATACTCGTATGTACCCTGGCCTCTATCTGTATGACCACACAATACCCAGTGTTGTAGAGAAAACGCTTCATGGGCCTCATATTTGGCAGAAAACTCAAGCAATTGGCTCCCATCTGAAACATTAAAACTAAATGCCTTGAAACTTTAAGTATTTTGAAACTATTATCTAATACTAACTGTGGTAGCAGACAGGCAGACAAACAGGCAGACAACTATAAAACCGCACAAATCTCTTATTATTTCAGAGTTGCTCATTGGATGTGAAATATATTCTTTGGCATCATCTAATCATCTAGCTATCCTAGATTCAGTGCACCATGCTTATCTGGTATTGGTTTAGCATTCAGAGAATCCCCAATTCTAAAGCCTTTGATGCAACGAATAGAAATTCTTTCAACAACTTCTATCACCCAAAGTTTTCTAAGCCTTTTAGTTTTAGAGTAAAAAAAATGTCTTCGAAACAATGAACATGTTAAGAAATCCTGTATGTCCAGTTAATTTACCAATTACCCCAGCATGGAAATGACTTGTTATTAAAATTTTTAAAACATTTTAAAAGTACTAAAAGAGGCAAATCAGATGCAGAAATGAGAGCATTATTTTTAGTACATACTGCAGAGCACTCAGGCTCTACATTTATTTTACCCGATGGCTCCAAAACTGATGATAGTGTCGAGTATGGAGTTTTTAGAGATGACTTCAGCCATAGAGAAGCACTAGCCATCACAGCATCGAACTTCACGTCGGAACTGTATGGAATTTGAACAGCATGGGAACATATTGCAGAATTCTACTAATTTTCATTGCTAATCATACAGTTACACTGAAAATCTCACAGAGGGTATTTCTACACCAGCCTAGAGGGATTACTATATCTTTTTTGCTGGGTCGCAGCAAATGTAAATATTTATCAATCAGCAGTAACCAATCTGATACCAAGACCAATTGCAGTATAGCATACAGACTTTTTTTTCCTAGTATCTCGAAGTTCATGTTGGATTATGGCAACAGCATTGGAACGAAGTAGAACCAAATAAAATTAAAGAGATTACCGCATATACACGCCCAGATAATTTTTAATTAGTTCATTCATTCACTCCTCACCCACATATCTATACCCCTGTATCCACCTCCTCGCCAACATATCAATACCCACCCACCGTATCCACATCCTCGCCCGCATATCTATACCCACTGTATCCTCATCCTCGCCCACATATCTATACCCACCATATCCACATCCTCACCCACATATCTATACCCACTGTATCCACATCCTCACCCACATATCCACATCCATCTCTTAATCTCAAAGGGAAGCTGGTTTTCTCCCAGAGAAAAATTCTGAAAGAAAAGGCTATCAGGAAAACAATAAAGGAAAATGTCCCCCCACTGCAGAAGGGGATCAAATTAGCCTTGTAATTTATCATAAAAACATGAAAACCAGCCAGCTGCTTCTTCAAAACAACCCGGCACCCCCAGAACCATCTTTGAAGAGAAGGAGTGTAATCTACAAATTCACATGCCTGGTGGAAGATTGCCACCACTCTTATGTCGGGATGACCACTCCCAGACTCTTTAATTGTCTCTCCTGCCACCTTCAAGAAGGGGCCATTTTCGATCAGATTTCGTCACCAACCTATAAATACCTGTAAACCACGTATCTTGATTGACTTACGTTTAAAATCTCTTAGATGACTGCCTGTGTGCTGTCGACACGTTAGAGGATATAAATCTATGACAACTGAAATCTTTATATGTCCTTAGGAAACCTGATATACCAGCTACATGCTGATGAGAAAAAGATAAGAAGGAGAATTGAGAAGATTCTATATGAATCAAATGCCGTTGAAACAGCTATAAGCAATATTCAATGCTACTGCCCTCAGAGAAGACCTCCTCCCTACTACTACTAGTAATAATAATAATCTTTGGAAACTTGAATTTCAAGTCAATGGCCACTATTGTGGGCTTGTTCCTTATGAATAGGGTTCATTCACTCAATAAAAATAATAATAAAACTGCAAATATCTCCATTCCAGAAATCCTCCTCATAAGAATCCTACGAATCCAGCAAAGCCAAGTTATACAGCTTCAAAAGGGCTGTGAAAGACTCCTCCTCCTCCTCCTCCCCCAGCAGCGAGTTTGGACACAAGGAATCCCGCTACGGAGAGGACACTCAGAAGTCATAATACTACGCCCACTCCCCGACGGGCGTCTGCAGAAGGTCAGGTAGTACTTCATCGAAGGTGACTAAGGTTACGTGGCTGAGGTCACTTAAGAAGGCGAAACTTAGTATCCCGAATGGAATGAAACCGAATCGAAGTCTGAGTCAGAGGAATCGGACTAGTCAGATGTCTGAAGAATCAAGCTGATTTCAACATGAAAATTATTATAGTTTAGCTCTTTTATTTATGTTGTATCGCTGTTATGGAGATGAATTAAGTTGTTTGATGATAGTTTATTGTAATTAAACACTTTCTTCCTTTAGGTTTAAGAGGAAGCTTGATTTCATTATAGTTAACTTAGAAATGACAACATTTAATACTAGGAAATCCATGAAACGGCTGTGTGGCTGACCTCCTACTCTACATTCGTTCGGTAAGCGGTTTGACTAGCTGAGCTGTCTTCCCACTGTACATTCGTAGTCCGAACATATGGGTTGTTAGCCTAAGTGAACGTTTGGGCATGAGATGCATGGCCTGGCTAACTAAACTGACCCTAACCAAACAAACCCACCTAACATGACTTAGGGCGTGTGCCCTAACCTGGGCGGGTGGGGCGGACCCCACTAGACACCCTGTGAACATAAAAAAACTGAACATTTCCGATAGCACCAGGTCCTGGCTCTGGCCGGGGGGGACTTTGCACCCCCCCCCCCTTGGACAACCCCCACCCACGAAAAAGTACGTAAAATTCATTGACTGAAAACTGTATAAAACTGCACTTGCTTAATTCAAAATTGAAGTCGTCGGAGAAGTCGAAAATTACAGATTCAGACAACTCAAGTCGTCCCTTCTTTGGGGCTAGATTGACTGTTTTTAGCAGGATCTGGACTAGTGGAATTGGGGGAACAAGCATGGGTGGAAATGACAAATCTGATTGTACGGCGGCATCTCATGATTGTTGGGTTTTGGTGAAATTAGACCGCATTTTGACGGGTGTTGAAAGCACTCTATTTAAGGAACAAGCACGTTTAACTAATTCTAGAAAAGCTTTGAAAGGACAATCTACATTTGACAGGTAACGCTTCTTAATGTAATACATAGAAAAATATGAATTATACAAACTTTTTACTATACCACTTCTAGGCAAAACATTACGCTTCAACACACGCCATGTACATTCTATCATGTTTGTGTGTATGCGTTTATCATTGGGATCAACAAAATGTAGCGAGTGATTAACGTTAAGGTGTGGTTTGAAATGTTGACTTAAAGTATGGTATACTTTCCAACAATCTGAAATTACGGTTGACTCTGGATGTATATTTTCTATTAAAATTGAAAGGAGTGTGTCTGTAGATTTATCAGGAACAACTTGAAAGAACGTGTCCTTATTTCGCGATCAATCCCGCCGAGAAACCAACAACTATCAACACGTCGACCTTTATGAAACTTTCTCTTGCCAAATTTAGACTTGTCAATTTCCACGACACATCCTGCCCTCCCAATTTTCCGGTTGTCCTGCACCAAAATCTCAATACAAACTTCCCGGCAGAAATTGTACTAATCTACTATGGTATTCTGGGACCCAATATTCAAAGTCATCCGTACATGTTTCTGGGGAAGTTCATGAATCCAGCTATGGATCAAGACTAAAATAGTCTTGAAGGACAGATGTGAACCCAAGAAGAAGGAGGTAGTCCGAATGGCTTTGAGTTTCCGGCAATGATGGACGCTACACCGCCATTGGTAACTGTCGCCATGTTTCACGAGGCTGACAGTGCCTTAATTCTTTACACTTTTCACAATTACCACAGAAATCGCCCAACAAGCCACTTTTCAATAAATAAACAAGTAACGACTTCTCGTCATTACACAGGACACCTAAATCAAGGAACAAGACCGGATTGGCGGCGGCAAATTGGAGATGCTCAGGATACGATGCGGACACAGCCATGTTGGGAAGCCGGGAAAGACTGAGATGGGTCGCAGGTCGTGGGAACAATGGTCAAGCGGTTATCAGCTGTATTGGGCGGAACTACTTACGTTGGCGGAGGGATTGGTGGCCCGGGCAGAGGGAGTTACACAGCCTGCCTGTCATGGTAATCGCTATATAGCAAGGAATTATATATTAAAGGAAAGGAAAACACATCTTCTTCGATAAGTTCTGCAGCAAGGAGGCATTTGTGCACGAGTTGGAGGCGCCTGTTCTCATGATTGTTCTAGAATCTCCCAGGTGTACTATGGAACTCAACAGGCGCCGATGTGTTGCCACGTATTATGATGAAACTATTCGCCTAGATCCTTCTAAAACATTCCTGTTGTCTCGGGAGTCTGTGACATTCACTGGTAGGCCCCACCCCCAGATTGCCATATGTATACGACTGGCGAAGTAGGAGAGATCAGATCATCAGAGAGAGATCATCAGTGAGAGATCCTCAGAGAGAGATAAGAGCAGAAGGAACAGACGAAGGATAAGAGAGGAAGAAGGCACACGAGAGTTTGATTGGAATCGGGTCAAGTCGTCCAGTTAGAGAGATAACGACAGAGGTATTCCGACGTTGAGCAAGCCTTCAGAGGAGAAACGTCCTACAAGGAGGTTTTGAGGAGTAACCTGCCCTTCGAGTATCAAGAATAGACATTGCTTTCTGCAGTACGGAGTCAACAAGACGTCTATGGCGAAAAAGATGGACTTATTGTGGACTGTATTATATGCTTAACGTTGTTACTTGGCCAAAAACCGCTCAAAGCCTTACGTAACAACTCCACAAAACTCCCTTTACGGTTCTAAATTACGGGGAGATATCTCTCAACCCAATTCATTATTAACGAGGATAACACACCAATATCATTCATGAATAGTACCACAATTAAGTACTTTCACTTCTGAGCAGTCCTTGTAGACATGAACTCAGATCATAAATCGCTAAACGAGATACGACGAGAGGTACGCCTCTCTCTCTCTCAAAATGTTGCGAGTACTACTCACGTGTTGATTTTCAGACCTTAGAGGACCGCTGTGTTATCTCGTTTGTAAAAGTTATTTGCATAACCTTAAAGTATGAATACAATGAAGGTTTATCAGATCAATTTATATTCACCATCCACAAAACTGAAACATAGGAAAAATGAAATAAAATCGAAGGATATTGAAACGCATTTGATAAACGTAAAGTGAAAATTAATTTATTAACTAAAAGTTAAACATATCAAAGGGAAATAACATATAAGCGACAAATGAAATTAATCACTCAGGGGGAATTGTAAATCAATGGCACTCAAATGAAACAAATTATGACAAAATTCAAAGAATCAGGGCAATCGCCCTTTCTAAATCCACACACACATCACTACACAACACTGGATCACAGGTCACCTCAAAAGTTGAGCCAAGAAGCGGTTCGTTTGGTCCTGCATTCGGGTTTTGTGGGGAAAAGAGACAAGTTATACAATTACCACGAATACAGAACTGACTTACAAGGTTTTCATGAACATAAAAAACTTTACAATAATTATCAAGTTCGTTGTCAAAAATAAATTAAAAATATAATAGTGTACAACTTCAACATATTTATTAAATGTAGTGAATTAATTGGTGGTGTGTATCAATACAATTTTGGGCTTTATCACGCCCATTAAGTGTACTACGCACATATGCATACACACCCCTAGAGGGGCACGCAAAGGAGCCTTCAGAGGGGCGAACTACCTCCCTTCCGATCTCTTGATCTCTCCTAATGGCTTCTCTGGCGAGAGGCACGAACAAGACTCAATAACACCTTCAACTCTTACCATACGTAATATGCGCAATACACTCACCAAGAGCAATTTCATATATATAAGGACAAATGAATTATCATAACTAAAACAGTAATTATACTTCGTTATTAAAATGTCTACTGACGTTTATGTCAAAAGACTTCGTCTGTGTATAACCATCTTTTCGGTGCTAAGCGCACCACAGATTCTACTTGCTAGAACATAGCAAAATCAGATAAAACAATGTTAAGGGTGTCATTTTCGAGTAGATGTGGTTCTTTCACCCTTATTATGTCATGCAATGTAGACGTACATATCTTTACAAAATATATGGGCATGCGAATACATTTGGTTTTCACATGAATACAAATACAGTAACATATAGTTCCTGTCTGTCGATTACCTGACAGACGGCAATACGCAGTGAAAATCAATCAATAATTTCTTATGAGACAGACACTATTAACTATAATAAAAGACAAATATCACGGAAACAAGTGAATACACAAAAACATTAGAAAATAAAATCGTTCCTCACAACGTCTAAAGTTCTACAGCTCTTCTTTGTGAAGCCGTCACTTTGAGCATTGATTTTCGACAGCTGCAAAACTGGCCAGCAATTACAAATATAAAGTATTTTTAGAGATAGTATAAGTGGCATTTTTTATAATTAACAGATTGTGTATTAAGTTTTAATTTTTTCAGAGTGATAGCTATAATATTGCATAGCTATCCGCAAACTTAGTATTTGAAAAGGTTATTGACATGGCATGGGGAAATTGAACGTCTGATTATGAAGCTTACGAACTGTTCCAGTTCGCTTACTTTTGAAAAGTACAACATTCATTGAATGATGTACTCGTAATATGAAACCATGTCGGGGCCTAATTTCATGACTAAGGCTCACTTAGTTAATGATTGAGGAGCCCAGTATTGTCAGCCGTGGGCTAAGTACCCAACGCGTAGGGTAACTCAAACTGAAATCCGGGTCTTTAGGGTATTGTCCTAAAATGTAGGGTAATATCAAGATTTGTTAGTCTTCAACTTTATTTTATATAATTTTACTTACTTATCTATTATGTGAAAAATGAATTGCCAACGGTTTTTTGGGGGGCAAATGCTACATATAACCAACACGGTTTCCAAAGTTCATCCATCAAATGTGGAACAACTTTTACCTCTACGTGAAATTCATCTTGGAAAAAACTGCTTAGAAATCATCATACAAGAAGAACTTAACTCTTCTGGTGTCAAAGAGTTCAAAACGAGATGTTTGTCATTTTATAAGACAGCTTTTGAGGAGATAAAGAGAATGCTGCCCTTAAATGATCCATTTTTTCGTGGGGTAGAATTTATTGAACCTACAGTAGCACTTGACTTTAAGAGTAAAAACCGACTTTCATCTCTTTGGCTTCTCAAAGGTAAATAAGCATTTGTTACATGATGATAGTGATAAAAATGAGGTATGGTGAAAGCTGCCTCTCTATTTCGATGAGACGGAAATTAAAGAACTAAAATTGAAATCTAATGTTGAATTTTGGGGTTTCCTTACCAATGTGAAGAATTGTGATGATGAGCCTGTGTTTAAAAATTTGGTTGCTTTGGTAAATTTAGTTTTCACTCCTCACTCAGAAGCAGACACAGAAAGAATATTTTCTTTTCTAACTGATACCAAGACAAAAAAATAAAATAAAATAAAATAAAATGGGACCTGAACTACTGAATGCCATTTTGGTTACCAAGTCAGCAATGAAGGGTAAAGAGGAAGACTACAGAACTAGAAATGTTACAACTGAGCTTATTGAACTACATAATGTGTCAATGTATGACTTCAAAAATTTAGGTGATGAATAAAATAACTATTGTACAATATTTTTCTGAATTCTTATATCTTAAGGCCAGTCGTAGGGTAATGGTAGGTAAAGTAGGGTAATTTCAGAGCCAAGGTAGAGTAATGAGGTGTGAGAGGGTTGACAACACTAGAGGAGCCAATATTTGTATTTTCTTTATGGTTTTGTATCAGTTATTTTCATCAGTGGATCTGGTTTAGGCATTTGTGTAAGGCATTTTAGATTCTTATAAACTAAATCATCCATATTCTACCCTGTTATCAAAAGACTTTAAGGTATGATTTACTGCATGTTTTTTTACTATGATTGATCCTTTATACTCTCTAAATCTGTTCTTTCGCCCACTTTACGTCTTCAGTTACAAACGCCTAACAATTATGTCAATTAAGGTGTTTTCCAATTTTACCTGAGTATAAGGAAGATATGGCAAAGATCCTGCCTCATTTACACGGCATCCGGGAGAAGTGCTGATGCTGAAAACATACTCCATGTTTGTAGTGATTTTAGCTTGACTATAAATATATATATAATTGCTAGTTGTGATGCTCAAGAAAAACAAAACACTAACTAATTGCATATAGTGTGTGAGAACCAGAGAGTAAGACAGGTAGCTGGGTACTGATAATTTATTACAGACGAACTGGGTTGACACAGGTGCAGACGGATAAGTAGTACAGACTCACATTGAGAGCAAAAATGACTCTGAGACAGTAGATTTGTGTTTTCTTACAGACATACATTTAAAGATAATAAAGTGTACAGATAATGAAATTACATATGTGTTATACATGGCGGAAAGGCCGCGGAACACTATAGAATGGCAAAAGGAGCAACGCAACTTGATGATTGGATACAATATTCTTTCAAAACTAATGCTGATTTGCTAATGAATGTAGTGCTTATATTCAGCGTACAGACCACAACATTCCACACAAGTGCTACAACCAAATAACCTCATTAAAAAAGCAAGCAAGAGTCCAGCCAAAGTTTAAGCAAGTAACTACAATTGTTAAATGCAAGGAGGTGATTAGAAGTTATTCTAGTTAAAGAAAAATATATATTGATTTTCATGATCACAATGACATATGCAGTCTCAGTTTAATCCACAAATAAAATTTCTTCAGGAAAGGAATCAAGAATCCTTAGCCTAGAGATATAGCTCTGAGGTATCAGAAGGGTGACCGGTAATGAAAGTTACAGGATAAAATGTCTTGGGAAAAATAATCACCACTTTGGCTAGGATGAAAAGCCACAATTAATTTATGGTGACCGGTAAAAGTTCACTGTAAAACTTTACTTTATTTTTGCACCCTATATCTCGGTAATTACCACCCTACGTGAAAGTCGTCATAAAAGAATACCCAGCAGAGCAACTTACCAAGCCAAAATGAAACTTATTACACCATTTGGGTACCATAAGAAATTTATTCTAAATTCCCATTAGCTCTTGTTGATGTCACGCATTTGTAGCTTTCCACTACTATTGACAGTGGTTGCGGTACGGCGTTACGATGGGAGGCTTAGTCATAAGATTGTGTGCATGCACCAACCTCCTTGAGAGTTACTGCACATGCACTTTTTTTTTTATAATTGACCTATCATATTCTCTGATTTTACCTTGATCCAATCTTATTCACTGGGAAAATGAGTGAGGTGTCATGTGAACATATCTACTTATTAATTTTGGGAGATTTACTCAGCTCAAGGTAAAACATGTTATCAAAACTTGTGAACAAACCATCAACGATTGGTACAACTTTTGCTGCGAGACCGTATTGAATCACATATAACAAACCAGTACTCCCATAGGGGGCCCAGAGAAAGTTGTAGAGATTGATGAGGCAAAGTTCGGCGAAAGAAAATCCAACAAAGAGAGGTTTATTGAAGGTGTGTGGGTGTTTGGAGGTATAGAACGCGAGTCCAAGAAATCGTTTACTGGCTGAAATTAAGAAGTGGATATTGCCAGATACGAAAATTATTAGAGATTGTTGGTCTTCATAAGCCCAATAAACCTAGAGGGCTAGTACATTTATGATTCAGTGAATGACTCCCGTCATTTTATGCACCCTGAAACTGGGATATCAACCCAGAACATTGAAACGTGCATGGAGGGACTTTAGGGCTGATGTCCCCAGATACAGCAGAAGGGACGAATCATTCAATAAGTACCTGGCTGATCACTTCTTCAAACGACAGCACCTTGTATCTGAAACCCGTTTCCACAAGTTTATGTGTCCCGTCGCCTCCTGCTACCCACCTCTAGTTTCTCCTGCTGAGAACAAATGTGATATATCCCTGTAATAAGGTAAGTTTATATACATATTTGTTAGTTAAGTAAAATGTATGTCAGGTATCCGTAAAAGCGCATAGGAATAATTTATCAGGTAATTGTTTTTCCTGGTATCTAGAAGACCTAGCTACTCATCATGTCCAAAGGTTAACTTAGGCTTGCCCAAAACCATGTTCTCAGACTGCTGACACACCGTATGGGGAGGTCCTAGAGCAAATTAGGTTTGTTTAATTATACGTTAGGCGAAGCCTTGGCCAGTTATGTCCGAACTTAATTATGTTTAACCCGTATGTACAAAGTAACTAGTTGAAATAAGTATTATTGCCATTTGTGGATGTCTTGGGCAAAATAGGTTTGTTTATGTAGGACACCTTAGACGACACCTAGGCCAGTCATGCCCGAACGTATGTTAAGCTCGTATCTTTGAAGATACGAATTGAACAGGGCCTATTATGCAGTGTAGCGAGTCAATGTCTCACTCACTAATATTTCTCATGTTCGCACATAAGGCTAGTCTGACCGACTTGATCCCATATACTGCATGAAGTACCCTTTTGTATGTAGAGTGGCAGGTCAATCTCAATAATTATTAATAATCATTATATAGGAAAGGAGTAGCCTAGGCTAGCCACATCAACAAGTAAATTAGAGTAGGGTAGTCTTACCGCACATTAATACTTGTGTATGCAGAGTAGGAGGTCAGCCTCTTACCATACTATAATGGGCGTAATGTCTGTCTGTCTGTCATTCAATCACGGCCAAACGGCTGGTCAGATGAGCATGAAACTTGGCAGGGTTATGGTGGGGACCCCTAAGATGGTTTGTAATGGGGTTTCATCCAACCTACCCCCCTCCTTTGTAGGGGGTGGGGGTGAGAAGGGATTACCTGAAACGGAGCTGTGTCTGGGCGTGAAACGAGGCTGGTTATTCGTAGACTTAGTTACTTTACCAATTTTCATACATAATTTCTGTACAACTTCCCTGGAGAAAGTCACGAATATTTCAGCTCGGACACAATAGAAGATGAAAATTATCATCAATATCCGCAAGATTTTTTGAATAACTTAAATCCATTGGGGCTGCCAGTGCACAAAATAACGTTGAAGTACTGCCCGGTAATGTTGCTTCGGAATTTCGATCCTGCCAATGGACATTGCAACAGAACAAGGTACACCGGTATGGAGCTAAACTCCCACGTCATCGAAGCAGTGATAGTAACGGGCCCTCTCACCGGCAAACGTCTGTTCATCCCCCGGATTCCTCTGATGCCTTCGGACAACCAGTTTCCGTTCCAGTTATGGCACAGGCAGTTTCCCATCAACCTCATCCCGTCATCCATGTTCACGCATGGCCAACTGTATGTGGCGATGAGCAGAGCAACTGACTCTGCCAACTTGAAATTAAGTTGTGGACAAACTGATGATATTGTGTACAAAGAGGTTCTGTAGTAGGTATGTATAAAAATCGTCCTTATTTTAATATTGCTGAACAAATAGTACATATAAATTTTTCACTTCTGCACCCGTATTTTATCACCAATTGTAGATGGGTAAGTTTGCTAGTATGTAGAATAGGTGGTCAGCCTCTTATATGTGTAGAGCAGGAGTTCAGCCTCTTATGTGTAGAGCAGGAGTTCAGCCTCTTATGTGTAGAGTAGGGAGTTAGTCTCTTATGTGTAGAGTAGGGAGTCAGTCTCTTATGTGTAGAGTAGGGGTTCAGCCTCTTATAGAATTCTCTTATAGGGAATTACTGCAATCGTGAACATCTCATCCCTATGGTTTTTTTTTTATGAAATTTGCGCCAAAATATTCATTTTATGTGAGTTTATTTAGCGAGATCTTGTGAGCGGCTATCCCCCACCCAAAATCCCTATTTCTCAAGAAGGCTGCCATTACTGTTTAATGTAGCCTTTTGTATATTCCTTTATTGTACTCCAAAGAGTACATAAGAAAAAAAAAAACCTTTTGTGGGGAGTTTTGGGCAATATAAAAGGTGCAAAACTAAAGTCAAGTAAATTCCCAATATTTCTTGGGGATCTTTCTGATATTTACAGTCTTTTGTTTATTTTTGAATGGTAACCCCCAACGGACTTGTACTAAACACGCCGCAAAGGTGTATAGCTACATACCAAGTTAAAACAGAAATATCCCCAACGGGCTTCTACTAAATACACCACAAAGATGGATACATGGATACATACAGGGTTAAAATTTACCAATAGGGGTTCACTATCAAGGAAAGATTAATGTGATTTACTTTCCTGTGTCTTTTTTTTTTCTTTGACTATAGTACCCGTGACACTCTTACCAGGATTCATGAGAAGAGATAAACAGTCGGACTCAGGAAGTCATATAGCACGATTTGACCAGATATCTTGATCTTACTTTTAGAATTTAATGGTTAGGTAACCAAATCAACATTTAAACATCTGTCTAGTTAATAACATTATTTTGATTAGGGAAGGTTATCATAACGATATATGTTGTTGATTCGGGGAAGTTTGCATATGTTGGCATGTGAACATGTTACAGCATTTTGTGAGCGAACTAGATTGCTCCACATTTGGTCACTGTTATCAGTAGATTGTACTGAAAGTCTTGTTATTTACTTATATCATTTAATAGAGGTGCCATTCTAAAGGTTAGATAAGTTCATTAATGCTTTGAAAAGTTCTTAATAGTTATGATACTGTAAAAAAAATCAGCAACCACAATTATTGATACGAGGCCGTTGTCACTTTAGACCCAGGGACTGGTGATATAGAAAGGTTAAACCTGAGATGTCTGATAGTCAATCCATATTGATATATTAAATTACAAAATCTCTTTGACCACATGGCACAAACATTTTTGTTGTTACTGTGGCTCAGCCTCCCTGTGGATGTCTTGCAATTGGAACTTCAGAAGGTCAATCGAAGATGCAAATTCTGCTTACATTTTTATTTATTTATATGATAATTTATTTCTCAATATCTGTTTTCTTAACTGACAATTTTCTCTTTCTGCATTTCCCTTTACATTCTGTTACTTCTTTCGAATGAACCCCATATTCTTTGCAAGCTTGAGTTTAGTCTGCTTGGGACCTATCGTGTGTTTGTTCATCTTCTGAAAAGTGATACAAATAATTTCCTCTTGAATATACTTTAATGAATATCACAGATACTTTGTAAGATTTTACCAGTTTCTTGACATAAGTTCTGAACAAGATTAGGAACTGTAAGATTTCACAAATTTTCTGACAGAAGTTCTGATGTCATAAAATGACACATTTAATTTTCCTTTCCATTAAAAGAAAAAGTTTTAATTTCTTTATCATTAACTTTACTTTAGATTTTGTGATTTACTAATTAATGATTATTAATTATTTTTAATTATAAGTGATATTTCTTCGCCTATATTTCGCAAATGCGACAAGAGTTTCCCTCCGGGTTTTTTTTTTTTTTTTCTTTTCCCCGCCTTAATGTTGGGGTAAATTGAATGTGTGCGTGTGGCTTTCTGGGTTACTGTGCACACATGGCAATTTAAGGGGACATTCTTGGATCCCAATAGTGGCGAGCACTGCTATTCTGTATTGGTTATACTATGTAATTAAGTGTACTTATCTTCCTGAAGATGACGAACCAGCTAAGTATCATATATAAGTTAATTTGCATGTTTGGCCAAATGTGTATAGGAGTTATATAAGAATGCTAGGTTAGTTCTCGTGTCTGAGTTTGGCGACTACCAACTAGTTTTAAGGTAAATACAAGTTGATTTCTGGTTCGTAATAAAATTCCAGTGCCTAAAATTCCTACCGTTGTTGCCTTCTTAAAGAAAATTATGTGCTGTGGACCATGTTGAGCAATTGGAGAATATAATATCACCACATCTGAACAAGATTAGGAACTGTAAGATTTCACCAATTTTCTGACACAAGTTCTGAAAAAGATTAAGAACTGTAAGATTTCACCAGTTTGCTAACAAGTTCTGAACAAGATTAGGAACTGTAAGATTTCACCAGTTTGCTAACAAGTTCTGAACAATATTAGGAGCTTCAGGTTTGAAGTAAACCTGTTTGGATCACCATTTCTGTTGAACCAAACTTTTCAAAATCATTCAAGAAACCGCCAGGTCACCTTTTTTAACCCTTTGAAATGTCGTTTCGTGCTGAGACCTTTATAAAGATTCAGTGGCAGACTGGATCTAAAAATCATGATTGACAGGTGACACCAGGGGCCTCACTCCAACCCTCAACCACAATAGGGGGTAGTACGCGGCAAACACATCATAAAATATTTGAAAAAGCATAGGTGGAAACACAGAGGACAAATTATTCGAACATTTATTTTTCAGTGAGTGTAAATCAGTATTGAAATTTTCCATAGTCTTATGTGTAAGGGGTCCCACGTGTAAGGGGGCTCACGTGTAAGGGGGCCCATGTGTAAGGGGACCATGTGTAAGGGGGCCCACTTGCCATCAGGCAAGCTGGCATTCTGATCAGTCTGCCACTGTGAATTAACCGGGCTAATGTGAAAAGGGCTATAATAGTAAATATGTGTCTAGTACTGTGTTTTCCTCTGTGTAGAATTTCTTGATCTCCTAGCTGTGAAGTATTTATGAAGTCTTCTTGTTATACCAA
Organism: Macrobrachium nipponense; assembly: GCF_015104395.2. Taxonomy (NCBI): domain Eukaryota; kingdom Metazoa; phylum Arthropoda; class Malacostraca; order Decapoda; family Palaemonidae; genus Macrobrachium; species Macrobrachium nipponense. The sequence continues at coordinate 195,289,359 of NC_087200.1, read as the reverse complement.
ATCAAAGCTATCATGCAATAAGGAGTCTTGATTTCTTTCCTGAAGAAAATTCATTTGTTGATTATATAGAATGCATAGGGTGATTGTGATAATGAAAATCAACATTTATTTTTAACCTAGAATAGCTTCTAATCACCATCTTGCATTTCATTATTTAATCGTTGTAGTTACTTGCTAAACTTTAGCTGGACGCGTGCTTGCTTGCCTTTCAATGAGGTTATTTGGTTTTAGTACTTGCGGGAAATGTGCTCTGAAGAGCACTACCACATTCATTAGCAGAGCAGCATTAGTTTTGGAAGAAAAGGTTCCCGCCACTATTTGCAAGTAGTTAGTGTTTTGTTTTTCTTGGGCATCACAACTAACAGTTATTTATGGTCAAACCAAAATGATCACGAATATGGAGTATACGTTTTCGATGTTGCCACTTCTCCTGGGTGCTGTACAGATGTGCAGGATCTTTGCCACGTCTTCCTTATGCCAGGTTAAAAAAAAGAAAAGAAAAAGTAAACACCTTGCCACTATCGTTCGGCGTTTCTAACTGAAGACATGAAATGAGAGTAAGAACAGAGATTTAAAGAGTAAAGAATGATTTATAGTAAGTCATGGTTTATTCAGTATATGATAATCTTAATGACTTATCTAAATGCCCAATATCTTGCGCAGATCCATTTCCACTGGTGATAATAACTCATACAATAAAGAAAATACTGATATTGGGTCTTCAAACGATATAAATTTATACAGGAAATTTCATTTGATTTCTTGGACAACGTGGCTTGTGAATTATGTTCACCTTAGATTTTGACTACAAGAGTAGCATTCTATTGCACTCTTTAGTCTTCAAAATTGCAGACGAAATTCAAATTTCAACATTTTAACATGAAAAATAAAAGACAACGTCAATATAAATGTTTATACACTAAGTCTGTGGACAAGTATGCAATATTACCGAACTTCAGTAAAAAGTTTTGACATTTGATACAAGAATTGTTTATATTAATAAAAACAATACTGCATGATTTATTCAAAAAATATGTTTATATATGTAATTTTTGCCAAATAGTCGATTTTATAAATAGATTGTCTTTCCATGCAAAGGAATGTAATATTTCCAAGTTGATATATTCAATAAAAAGTTTTGACGAATGAGAAGTCTTCAGTGCAAAATTATAATTGCGTAACAAATTATAGGTATATACTTTATTATGACTGATTATGCAAAATAAACATAAAAATACAGTCTTTGGTAGAGCTGTTGTTAAGAAAACGGACGTTTCTAAATAGAAACAACTTAGGGGTAACTATCAAGAAAAATTATCCCGAACCCTTATTCTTCTCTATAATATTCTTTCACAATTCACATTCTTGATCGTGAATGGTATTTTGTACATACACTTTCAGAAGCGAAATATGATGTATAGCTGTGTCAGGTTTAGTAATAAGACACTTGCTAGAATTAAAGGAAATATTGTGGTCTGTATGCCTAATGAATACTGTACTATTCTTTGGAAATTGCATTTCAAGTCAGTGGCTTCTTTTGTAGGTTTTGGTCAACATTAATAGGGCTTATCTCTAGAATAATAATAATTAGTTGTCGCGTGAGAATTTTCCCCAAGACATTGATACGTGAATAATAATACTATTAGTATACATATGCACTGTTGTCAGTCTTCTTGCCTGGAGACACGGGTCGGAGAATGGTACTGTGTCATAGTTGACACAGTGGGTATGAAGACTGACGTTTACGCTGCCTGGGAATTAGGGTAGACCTATCCTACCTGCTATTACATGATATTCCTTGTGTGTATGGGTCTTATTACTGATGAGGCCAGGTGATGTCTTCCCACGGGGAGGAAATTGAAGTGCTGATTTCCATTTTAGGGGTATTGAAGAAAATTCCTGGTACTCAGCTTGTTTCTTTGTTGCTCCTTACATCATGCCAAATTTCTCCTTGACTTGGTTAATTTACCTAGTCTTCAGAACTCCTGGACTAGATCCAGCAGGAATTCCCCGAAGTTTTCAAACCGGAACTTCGTCAGGTGGCGGGGACGCCGCCCAAGCACGGAATATTCCACCACATCACCACCATAGGGCCCCGACGCACGCAAAGTTCCAAAGACTCCCTCTGGCCGCCTTCAGGATGCAAAAAGAGCGATCTCGGAAATGGAATGAATGGGTATTTGCCGGAAAGCATCAAGCCCTTGGGCTTCGCCCCTCCACATGGTACGGAAACCTGACGGCACCTGGAGGCCCTGCGGAGACTACAGGAGACTCAACCTAGCTACGATCCCAGATCACTACCCCTTGCCAAACATGCAGGACTTGACTGGGGCCTTCCATGGAACAAAAATCTTCACAAAAATGGACCTTTTAACATTTTATTTTCAGGTTCCGGTGCATCCCGAGGACATTCCCAAGACCGCCATCATCACGCCCTTCGGCTCCTACGTCTTCCATTACTCCACCTTCGGCCTGACAAACACAGGGGCCACCTTCCAGCGCCTGATGGACAGCATCCTTGGGGACTGCCCTTCTGCGTCTGCTATGTCGACGATATTTTGATCTTTTCCAGATCCCCTGAGGAGCACCTACCCCAAGTACGAGCGGTTCTGAAACGCCTGCAAGAAAACAGGCTGGTCGTCCGATTCGACATGTGCACCTTCAGCGACCAGAGGGTGGACTTCTTTGGACACGAGATCTCTGCAGCAGGCGTGTGCCCTATGGCCTTGAAGGTGGACGCGGTGCAGAAGTTTCTGACCCTAACTACGGTCAAGGCCCTGCAAGAATTAATCAGGATGGTGAATTACTACCGCCGGTTCATCCCCGGCGTCGCCCGCACCATGTCCCCTCTAACACAGGTCCTGAAGTGCAAACCAAAGAACCTGATGTGGGAAGCTGAACAAGCGCAGGCCTTCCACGACACAAAGATGGCCCTCGCCAGAGCTGCAACCTTGTCCCACAGGACCCCACTGCGCCTTTACGCCTCACCACTGACTCCAGCAACGTCGCCTGCAGGGCCGTCCTCGAGCAGATGGTCCAGTGCTGGCCCCAGCAGCTCGCCTTCTACAGTAAAAAAACTGTTGCCTGCCAAGACGAGATACAGCACATTCGACCTCGAGCTCCTGGCGGTGTACCAAGCAGTGCGCCACTTCCGCTACCTCCTCGAGGGCGCCCCCTTCACTATCAAGACAGACCACCGCCCCTTGGTGCATGCCTTCACCAAGGCGGGCGACACCTGGTCAGTGAGACAACAGAGGCACTTGGCAGCCATCGCTGAGTTCGGCTGCACCATCCATTACGTCCCCGGCGAGAAGAACCCCGTGGCTGACGCCCTCTCTAGGATAGAGATTAATGCAGTGCACCTTGGGATCAATTACGAAGACCTCACCCGGGAACAGGCCACCGACCCGGAGACTGCCGCATATCACACAGCCATCATCGCCCTCAAGTGGGAGGACATGCCCTTTGGACCCGCAGGCACAACACTCCTCTGCGACATCAGCATGGGTCGCCTGCGCCCGCTGATTCCAGCCTCCCGCAGAAGAGCCGTATTCAACGTCATACATGGACTCTCACACCACTTGGGCCGGACGACGATGCGCCTCCTGACGGAAAAGTTCTTCTGGTACGGAATTCAGAAGGACTCCCTCGAGTGGGCCAGGACCTGCGTTCCGTGCCAATCAAGTAAAGTAAGTCAGCACATAGAATCAGGCGTGGGGGAGTTCCCACAGCCGAAACGAAGATTCGGCCACATTCACGTAGACATCGTGGGTCCCCTGCCCCAGTCGGAAGGCGCCAGATACCTCCTGACAATAATCGCCTGCTCCACCTGATGGCCTGAGGCGACGCTGATGTCGGAGGCAACCACCAAAGCATGAGCCGAAGCCCTTCTCGCCAGCTGGATCAGTCGATTCGGAGTGCCGGATGATATCATGACGGACAGCGGACCTGTTTTCCTGTCGGAGTTGTGGACCGCCCTGGCCCGCCTGATGGGGACATCGCTACATGCCACCACTGCCTACGACCTGGCGGCTAACGGCATGGTGGAAAGGGTCCACCGATCTCTCAAGGCTTCCCTAATGGCACGCTGCACCGGCGAGGTCTGGAAGAGCCAACTACCGTTTTTCCTCCTCGGCCTCCGGACCGCCCCTCGGGCGAACGGCGAAGCATCACCTGCGGAGAAGTTATACAGGGAACCATTGGCAGTCCCAGGCGAGTTCTTTCCAACCAACGCCGATGAAACAAACCTCTCCATCACCAGACTTCAGGAATCCGCCGAAAAATTCATGCCCTGCATCAAGACCTTCTCCGAAGGCCCTATCGTCCTGCAAACACATCTTCATCAGGGACGACGCCCGCCACCTGCCACTCGCCACTAACAAGACCCTACCGAGGCCTCTTCCACATCCTCCGACGCACCGACAAGGCGTACTTCATATCCATAAATGGTCACGAGGACTGGGTCACGATCGACCGACTGAAACCAGCTTTCCTGATGAACGAAGAGTACGCCGACGCAGATCCCATATGGCGTCTCACTCCTCCTCCTCGGCAAGAAGCGACTCCACTGATCGCCAAACCACCCAGTCGTAGCCGCAGCAGCCCCTTGGAAGACGGTTGAACCCCCCAAGGATCACCTCAAGGGAGGCATCCCGTCCCCAAAAATCCCCGAGGATTCTGAGGCCGAGGATCTACCACAGCAGCTGGTCTCACGCACCCAAGGACGCCTCCACCGGCCCGTTCGCTTCCGCGAGTAGCGATCAGAAGCACTAAATCATCCAACAATTATGCCCTAATTATTGTCTTAGGGGGGGAGTATTTGTAAGGACAACGCCTTATCGCAAATTCCTCTGTATATAATTCTACAATCGCATTGTTCTTACTTCCCTCCTCGAGAGCGTTCAGCGGCTTTCCACCAATGTATATATCTTATAAGATAATGTTTTGTGTACTTTTATATTCTAAGTTTTATGGCTCGCAAGAAACACAAATCGGCTCTCGCCGACCCACTTTTACTCTCTTCGCGGGTCGGATACCACATTTCCGCCCGCATGCTGTATATTTGAATTTCTTTACCTGTAATAAAGATCAGTACACTTCTACCTGCCTCTTTGTTCACACCTCACACCACCTTTCTCTCGGTAAAAGATCCTTATAAAATACACCTCCTCAGGATCATTATTTCATTCACTCCATCTTCTGTTCCTCTTTCTTTAATCCTGAGATGATCAACAACAGTTACTTACTTCGTTATAACGTGGAGTTTGAAGTGTGACATCAAATGCATCTGATGAATAAACTGAAAGTGGTGCCGGACGTCGATAAGTTGTCAGCAGGTAACAAATTAAGTAACACAAACGTAGCAATTTGCTGTAAGAGAAGGCTTTTATCAGTTTTTAATGAAGTAGAACCATTATTATTGCATATTATATTGTATTATAATTATTATTATTCAGAAGAAAGCCCATAAAAATGTCAGTGACTTGAAATTCAAGCTTCCAAAGATTATTAAGGTGTTCATTACAGGCATCAGACCTCAATATTTTGCTTAATTCTAACAAATGTCTTTTTAGTAAACCTAGCAAATAATCTATATCTGAGTCTGAAAGCATATTTCAAGGGAGCACCTACAGTTTCGTGGGCCAACCTTACCGCCGACCAATTTTCATGCCCAAAGCTACCAGTAGATGGCAGTTGGTCCAGACAATAAAATCGGCAGAAGAACACGACCAAAATTGCGGCGAAACAAAAACAATAACAAACCGTGTATAGTCGAAAGCTTAATAGAAACGGAAAAGGGGAACCCTCTTGGGATACTGGGGTTTTTGGGTGGGGGGAATGGATACGGTTGAGTGCGGGAGCATTCAACAGGTTGACCCTCTACTCTGCAAACGGGAAGCGGACTTAGCTAGCCTACTGCTTACCTACATTTGGTACTGCTTACTTACATTTAACATATTGACCCCCTACTCTACAAACGAACCCACCAAACCCGACTTGGGCACGTGCCCTAACCTGGACCCCCCCAGTATAGTAACAAAGATTGTGACCTAACCAAACGGACCAACCGACCCCCAAGATGGCAACAAAGGTTATGACCTAACCAAAAGAAACAACCTAACCTGAGATACCTTTAAAATGCCTTATTTTTTTAATGAATATTTTTGACGACCGCCGTAAAACCGATTCGCCGTTGAGTGATTGTGCCGTTAACCGCGGGCCGCCTGTAGTGTGAGTTTAATCAAGTAAATTGTGGTTTTGTTGTAAAACAAATGTTGGTTTCCCCTTTGTTGAGATGACGCCTTTGAAAATTGCCCATTCCCTGTTCCTTTTCACCCACACCCTGTGCTGTGTCATATTTATGCCCTTCCTTTTTCAGAGCTTATTGCTATTTTTATAAAGAAATTCAAATATACAGCATGCGGGCGGAAATGTGGTATCCGACCCGCGAGAGAGTAAAAGTGGGTCGGCGAGAGCCGATTTGTGTTTCTTGCGAGACATATAACTTAGAATATAAAAGTACACAAAACATTATCATATAAGATATATACATTGGTGGAAAGCCGCTGAACGCTCTCGAGGAGGGAAGTAAGAACAATGCGATTGTAGAATTATATACAGAGGAATTTGCAATAAGGTGTTGTCCTTACAAATACTCCCCCCCTAAGACAATAATTAGGGCATAATTGTTGGATGATTTAGTGCTTCTGATCGCTACTCGCGGAAGCGAACGGGCCGGTGGAGGCGTCCTTGGGTGCGTGAGACCAGCTACTGTGGTAGATCCTCGGCCTCAGAATCCTCAGGGATTTTTGCGGACGGGATGCCTCCCTTGAGGTGATCCTTGGGGGGTTCGACCGTCTTCCAAGGGGCTGCTGCGGCTACAACTGGGTGGTTTGGCAATCAGTGGAGTCGCTTCTTGCCGAGGAGGATGAGTAGACGCCATATGGGATCCACGTCGGCGTACTCTTCGTCCATCAGGAAAGCTGGTTTTAGTCGGTCGATCGTGACCCAGTCCTCGTGACCATTTATGGATATGAAGTACGCCTTGTCGGTGCGTCGGAGGAGTGGAAGAGGCCTCGGTAGGGTCTTGTTAGTGGCGGGTGGCGGGCGTCGTCACTGATGAAGATGTGTTTGCAGGATGATAGGGCCTTCGGAGAAGGTCTTGATGCAGGGCATGAATTTTTCGGTGGATTCCCGAAGTCTGGTGATGGAGAGGTTTGTTTCATCAGCGTTGGTTGGGAAGAACTCGCCTGGGACTGCCAATGGTTCCCTGTATAACTTCTCCGCAGGTGATGCTTCACCGTTCGCCTGAGGGGCGGTCCGGAGGCCGAGGAGGACCCACGGTAGTTGGCTCTTCCAGTCCTCGCCGGTGCAGCGTGCCATTAGGGAAGCCTTGAGAGATCGGTGGACCCTTTCCACCATGCCGTTAGCCGCCAGGTCGTAGGCAGTGGTGGCGTGTAGCGATGTCCCCATCAGGCGGGCCAGGGCGGTCCACAACTCCGACAGGAAAACAGGTCCGTGGTCCGTCATGATATCATCCGGCACTCCGAATCGACTGATCCAGCTGGCAAGAAGGGCCTCGGCGCACGCTTTGGTGGTTGCCCCCGACATCAGCGTCGCCTCAGGCCATCTGGTGGAGCGGTTGATTATCGTCAGGAGGTATCTGGCGCCTTCCGACTGGGGCAGGGGACCCACGACGTCTACGTGAATGTGGCCGAATCTTCATTTCGGCTGTGGGAACTCCCCCACGCCCGATTCTGTGTGCCGACTTACTTTACTTGATTGGCACGGAACGCAAGTCCTGGCCCACTCGAGGGAGTCCTTCCGAATTCCATGCCAGAAGAACTTCTCCGTCGGGAGGTGCATCGTCGTCCGGCCCGAGGGGTGCGAGAGTCCATGTATGACATTGAATACGGCTCTTCTGCGGGAGGCTGGAATCAGCGGGCGCAGGCGACCCCTGCTGATGTCGCAGAGGAGTGTCGTGCCTGCGGGTCCGAAGGGCATGTCCTCCCACTTGAGGGCTGTGATGGCTGTGTGATATACGGCAGTCTCCGGGTCGGTGGCCCGTTCCTGGGCGAGGTCTTCGTAATCGATCCCAAGGTGCACTGCGTTGATCTCTATCCTCGAGAGGGCGTCAGCCACGGGGTTCTTCTCGCCGGGGACGTAATGGATGGTGCAGCTGAACTCAGCGATGGCTGCCAGGTGCCTCTGTTGTCTCGCTGACCAGGCGTCGCCCGCCATGTAATAGCAGGTAGGATAGGTCTACCCTAATTCCCAGGCAGCGTAAACGTCAGTCTTCATACCCACTGTGTCAACTATGACACAGTACCATTCCCGACCCGTGTCTCTGGCAAAGAAGATGACAACAGTGCATGTTAAATGTATGTTTGTTGTCCAAGAGAATGCTCTTGATTTGGTGTTTACGTTTTGTTGAAATGTATGTTGTAGCATCCAAAAGAACGCTCCCTATTTGTTTACATTGGATATATATGTTTTGAAATTTACGTATTTTCATTACTAAATCTAAAAACATTTCTTATATGACACTTGTAGTGTGTTTAATCAAGTAAATTGTGGTTTGTTGTAAAACGAATGTTGTTTTCCCCTTTGTTGAGATGACGCCTTTGAAAATTGCCCATTCCCTGTTCCCTTTCACCCACACCCTGTGCTGTGTCGTATTTATGCCCTTCCTTTTTCAGAGTTAATTGCTATTTTTATATGAAGACTGTAAATTGTTGTACCAATTTGTCTATGTATCTTGTCTGTACCATTTCTGTGAATTTTGAGTGAACTGAGATTTATCAAAAAAGAACTGTGGAACCTGTTGGTATCTACCCTGAGCTGTTTGAAATTTGAATTGTTTGAGAAGGAGGAATAAAGTCTTGAAGTTCGGTACGAGTTTCCTTCGCTCGTCCGTGAGAATTTTGAGGATTCGCGGATATGATGTCTCACGTAGACGGGCCCTTGGCCCAAACTAATCCACATGGTGCCCAGAACCCGGGAGAAGAAGAAAGTGACGGAGAATTTCCCGGATTTCCCGACAACGCGAACAAATTCAGAAAGCTTACTCTAGAGAGAGTCGACGCCGAGACATGGCTGCGTTGTGCCGCGGAAAGTTTAAGTGCTCATCTACAAGGCCAACCAAGCTGGCGTGAGTTGACTACCCTAATAGATGAATTCGACCAGAGTAAGTCCAAGTGGGTGAGCTCAATGATAAGGTGCAAGGCTTGATCAATGATCCTGAAGAAGTCAAAAAAGGAGCCTACGAAGCCTACGGTTTTCTCAGTGAGTTACGCAAAACCCGCATCGCTTGCTGCAGATGTCCTAGAAAGGTTGGTTAGGTAATGATAGACTTGTGAACTCTAATAATTAAGGCTAGTGAGGGTAGTATCAGTTTCTGTGCAAGTGAGGCCAATAAAGTGAAGCACTAAGTGTGAAATTGGCCTAAGCTTGAGCTATTAAAATTTGGCGGGAAAATAACAGAGTGGATGCCGTTTTGGGATCAGTTTAGGCTATTGTCGATGACAAGCCTATGCCTCCTGTTAATAAATTCATGTACCTGCGCTCTGTGTTAGAGGGCGAGGCGAAGAGAGTTTATACAGGGTCTAGCTCAGACGGCAGCAATTATAAAGCTGCTTGTGAACTGTTAGAAGAGAGGTATGCTAAACCGAACAAGATCATTTCCGCCCACATTCAGGACCTGATGCAGATTGCGATGTCAAGGACCCCGAAGTACGACATCAACTCTCGGCGTTGCGTAGTTGAAAGATGACGTAATAGCCCACGTTCGCAGTTTAGCAGCTCTGAGGTAGGAGGGGACCAATATGGCGGGTATTGGCGCCCATGATCCTGTCCCTGCTTCCTCACGATGTCAGGCTGGAGTGGTCTCGCTCTACAAGACGAAGGAGACTGGATGGGCTGCTGGAATTCCTGCAACGAGAAGTAGAGGGGCGAGAAAGGGCCGAACGCCCTTAAGGGGCTGAACCAGCCGGAAGGCTGAGGATCCCTGGCGTAGAAAAAAGGCAGAAAAAGCTCGTCCAGAGTTCGGCCTCTGCCCTTCAAACTTCATCAGAAGATAGTGCTTCCAAGCAGCATTGTGCTTTCTGCGGAAAATTGCATCCTAGTGAAAAGTGTTTTGGTATAATGAAGCTCTCTCTTCAAGAAAGAGAAGAAGCTATCCGTGGGAAGCGGCTGTGCCTGAAGTGTTTATCTCCTGGCCATTATGCAAGGGGTTGCTGGGCCAGGTGTTCAAAGTGTAAGGGTGGCCATCACCATGCTCTATTTATGCCGTAGGTCCGAAGTGGTAAACCCCGTAGCAGCTAGTGAAAAAAAACCCCTTGAAGGAGAAAAGGTGCAGGGAGAGTGAATCTGTTACACATGTGGGAGTTAGCTCTTTGTGAGTCAAGGGCTAAGGCTATTAAGAAGTGTTGTGTATTACAAACAGCCAAGATAAAGGTTGTAGGCTATCAAGGTATTATTTCTGCCACTGTAATGTTTTGATACAGGATCGGATCGATCCTACATTTCAAGAGACTTAGTAAAAAAAGGTCAGGCCTAAGTGGTTGACCTCTGAGTATTTATCATTTTCTGCCTTTGGTGGGGGTAAAGCCTCCAAGGCAGATTTGTGTAGCATTTATGAGGTGATGAGTTTGGGGCAAATAACCACAAATATAGCTTTAAGGTTGCTGAGATTAATGTAATTTGTCCCCCTTTATGTAGGACCAAGGTGGATCCTAGGTGCGTAGAGCCTTTTCAACATGTAAATCTAGCAGATGAGTATGGATCCAACCGAAAGATACAGGTGGATATGTTGATTGGGCTAGATCTGTATTGGAAACTGATGATTCCTAACAAGGTTATATGTCATGAAGGGCTTGTAGCCCAAGAATCTGTTTTTGGTTAGGTTTTGTCTGGATCCTATAATAGGTCCGAAGATAACTGTGGTGCAGGTGTGCAACTGTTAACATTTTTCTAATTTTCAGGAGGATAATTTGACTGAATTTTGGGATTTAGAATCTGTAGGCATTCAAGCCCAGGAAACACGGTCTGGAGCTATAAGCCTGACCCTACCATGGTGCAATTTGAAAGGTTTGTAAGTTACAAGGAAGGCCGTTATGAGGTGGCCCTTCCGTGGAAATCAGAGTCTGTAAAGTTAGAGTTACTTAACAATGAACACCACGCTTTGAGAAGATTGGACAATCTTAGTCGTAAGTTAGATAGGGACCCTTGTCTGCAAGAACAATATTATAAGGTGTTTGAAGAGTATGAGAACGAGGGCATTATAGAAGAGATCCCACTCCATCAGTTGGAGGGTGGGTACCCAGTGTTCTATTTGCCACACAGACCTGTAGTGCGGGAGGCGAGTCTCTCCACAAAAAATCAGGGCCTGTGTTTGATGGGTCAGCTCGTGGCAGCAATGGTATATCCCTTAATGACTGTTTAGAAAGTGGTCCTTCCTTAAACCCTGATTTAGTAGAGGTTTTACTGAGATTCAGAAGGTGGAAGGTGGCCTTAACTGCTGATATTACAAAGGCTTTCCTTCAAATACAGGTGAGAAGGGAGGACCGTGATGTTCACAGGTTTTTGTTGAAGAAAAAAAAAATGACATTGTAAAACATTTTCGTTTTGTAAGAGTACCCTTTGGAAATAAGAGTAGTCCCTTTTTGTTGAATGCCACTTTGAAATTTCATTTAAAGAAATACCCTCCCTCAGAGGTGCTTCTGAATTGCTTGAAAAATCTGTATGTTGATGATTGGCTTTCTGGGGCTGATAGCCCTGCTGAGGCCTGTGTAAGATTTATTGAAGCCTGTGATATGTTGAAGAAGGCTGGTATGTCCCTGTCAAAGTGTACTTCTAATAATAAAACCATGCCCATGACAGAAAATTCTAGAGTAAAGATGTTTGTAAAGGTGTAGGCCTACACTGGGTTTCCTCCTCTGATTGTTTTACATTTAAGGTAGAGAATGTGGTACCCTTTTGGGGTATTGTTTTGTACCAAGAGAATGTATTAGCCCTTATTGCTCGATGTTTTGACCCCCTGGGTTCATATGTCCCTTTGTTATGCATGCAAAAAAAAATACTGTTCCAAGAAATCTGGAGATTAGGTCTTGACTGGGATGAACCATTACCTGAGGCTATGCAAGGCAGAGTTAAGTTGTGGGTTGTAGGACTTTCTGTGCTTGAATCATTGAGAATTAATCGTTACTTATTTTCAGAGTGTTCCTGGAGAGATATTCCTGCTATTGAACTTCATGCCTTTGGTGATGCCTCGGAAAGGGGATATGGTGCTTGTGTGTATGTGAGAGTGCCAGAAAGGGGTAATTTCAAGGTATCGCTGGTTGCTGCTAGAGGTAAGGTAGCCCCTATAAAGAAAGTTTCTCTCCCTAGGCTAGAATTACTTGGTGCCTTATTGTGTGCTAGACTGGTTGTATTTGTGAAATCGGCATTGCGGCTGGTCCAGGAGGTTTCAATTCGATGTTGGACAGATTCTACTGTTGCCCTAGCATGGATAAAGGGAGAACCAATAGATGGAAAACTTTCATTGCTAATAGGGTCGTGGAAATTCAAGCATTGACCCCACCATCTTGTTGGCAACATTGTCCTGGCAAGGACAACCCTGCAGATCTGATATCGAGAGGTGTGTATGCGGCGGAGCAACTCACGCAGTCTGAGGGGTTTGGTTAGTGGGTCCTGCTTGGCTCCGCACCTCATCTCACCCATCTCAGGAAGGTATGACAGAGGGATTCCCCTTAGAAGAGCAAGGTGAAATTGACACTGTGTGCAGTTGAGTCAGATCCGCCTTTGTTTGAGTTCTCCCGGTGGAGCTCCTTTCTGAAGGCGCTCAATGTAGTAGGTTGGGTGTTAAGATTTGTTGGTAACTGTAGAGCTTCATCCCTTAAAGCTGGTGGCCCCTTGACTTATGAAGAATTGACAAAAGCAAAGGTAAAACTGCTTTACTATGCTCAAAGAGATGCCTTTGCTCGAGAAATAAATGCGCTGGGTAAGTCTCAACCCCTCCCTAAGGGGTCACCCTGTCAAACTTGATCCTTATCTAGATGAGGAAGGACTACTAAGAAGAAGTGGTCGCTTAGAGAATGCAGATTTGAGTTTTGAGAGTAAGCACCCTATAATTGTCCCTGGCACTCATGTTGCTTTGTTGTTGGTTCGTTTCCAGCATAAATTGCTTAAACATGCTGGTGTTGCTGTGCTTGTTTCCACTCTGCGAAACAATTATTGGATCATTCGTCTTCGTCAGAATTGCTAAGAGGGTTTGCAGAGAATGTGTTGCTTGTCGTCGATGTGAAGCCAAGGCCTGTTCTCAGCCTGTGGCCCCCCTTCCTGAATTAAGAGTTAAATCTGCCCCTCCTTTCACTGTTACAGGTCTAGACTTTGCTGGTCCCTTATTTTGTCTTGATTTTCCCTCCAAGAAGTTGTATATCCTTCTTTTTACTTGTGCTGTTGTCAGAGCTGTCCACCTAGAGCTTACCGAGTCTCTTTCAGTTACTGATTGCAATTTGGCAATTCGGCGGTTTACGGCAAGACGTGGTGTCCCTTCTGTGTTCTACTCTGACAATGCTAAAACCTTTCTGGGTGCCTCCAACCTATTGAAACAACATTATGGCCCCATGGCACCCCTATGGAAGTTTATTGTACCTAATGCGCCTTGGTGGGGAGGTTGTGGGAACGCCTCATTAGATCAGTAAAGGTTGCATTGAGAAAGACGTTGGGCACTAAGACTTTGTCTAGAGTGATTAGAAACCACTCTCCATGAGGTGGAGGCATGTATCAATTCTAGACCCTTGACATTTGTAGGTGAAGAACCTGATGTTGCTAATCCCCTCACCCCACTCTCATTTTCTTATTGTCGTTCAGCAGGTTTTCAGGTGGAACTGGCTGATGACTCTGCCTCAGGGGTGACCTCGAAAGATTTGTGTGTAAGAGAGGCTGTGCGTCTGAGTCCAGTTGGAGAAATTCTGGAACATCTGGCAATCAGAGTACCTTAGGAATCTGCCTTGCATGGTAAAAGGGAATTCAAAGCTAATTGTAATTTAACAAAGGGTTCTGTTGTAATAGTAAAGGAAGAAAGAGTGCCTAGGCTGATGTGGCCACTTGGAGTTATTACTGAGTTATACCCTGGAAGGGATGGAATGGTGAGAAGTGCCAAGGTCAAAACGAGACGTGGATTTGTAATTAGACCTGTTCAAAACCTATACAATTTAGAGATATCTGATATCAGTGAGGAAAGTGTTTGTAATTCCCCTGATGAAATAAAGGACAATCCCATTGTAGATAACCTTTTGGACCCAGTTGAATCACCCACTGAGTCTACTGTAGGTAAAAACCCGAAAAGGGAGGTCTATTTAAGGTACCTGTTAAACTTGACTTGTAAATTTGAGGTTAAGAGATTGTAGTGGAGGTTGTTATGATGATAGGAGTGTTGACTCTCCTATGGTGGGGAGGATGTTAAATGTATGTTTGTTGTCCAAGAGAATGCTCTTGATTTGTGTTACGTTTTGTTGAAATGTATGTTGTAGCATCCAAAGAACGCTCCCTATTTGTTTACATTGGATATATATATTTGAAATTTACGTATTTTCATTACTAATCTAAAAACATTTCTTATATGACACTTGTAGTGTGTTTAATCAAGTAAATTGTGGTTTGTTGTAAAACGAATGTTGTTTTCCCCTTTGTTGAGATGACGCCTTTGAAAATTGCCCATTCCCTGTTCCCTTTCACCCACACCCTGTGCTGTGTCGTATTATAGCCCTTCCTTTTTCAGAGTTAATTGCTTATTTTTATATGAAGACTGTAAATTGTTGTACCAATTTGTCTATGTATCTTGTCTGTACCATTTCTGTGAATTTTGAGTGAACTGAGATTTATCAAAAAGAACTGTGGAACCTGTTGGTATCTCCCTGAGCTGTTTGAAATTTGAATTGTTTGAGAAGGAGGAATAAAGTCTTGAAGTTCGGTACGAGTTTCCTTCGCTCCCGTGAGAATTTTGAGGATTCGCGGATATGATGTCTCACTAGACGGGCCCTTGGCCCAAACTAATCCAGTGCCAATATGTATCTAATAGCATTATTATTCACGTATCTTAATGTCTTGGGGAAAAATTCTCACGCGACAACTAATTATTATTATTCTAGAGATAAGCCCTATTAATGTTGACCAAAACCTACAAAAGAAGCCACTGACTTGAAATGCAATTTCCAAAGAATAGTACACTATTCATTAGGCATACAGACCACAATATTTCCTTTAATTCTAGCAAGTGTCTTATTATTAAACCTGACACAGCTATACATCATATTTCGCTTCTGAAAGTGTATGTACAAAATACCATTCACGATCAAGAATGTGAATTGTGAAAGAATATTATAGAGAAGAATAAGGGTTCAGGATAATTTTTCTTGATAGTTACCCCTAAGTTGTTTCTATTTAGAAACGTCCGTTTTCTTAACAACAGCTCTACCAAAGACTGTATTTTTATGTTTATTTTGCATAATCAGTCATAATAAAGTATATACCTATAATTTGTTACGCAATTATATTTTTGCACTGAAGACTTCTCATTTGTCAACACTTTTTATTGAATATATCAACTTGGAAATATTACATTCCTTTGCATGGAAAGACAATCTATTTATAAAATTGACTATTTGGCAAAAATTCATTTATATATAAACATATTTTTTGAATAAATCATGCAGTATTGTTTTTATTAATATAAACAATTCTTGTATCAAATGTCAAAACTTTTTACTGAAGTTCTGTAATATTGCATACTTGTCCACAGACTTAGTGTATAAACAGTTATATTGACGTGGTCTTTTATTTTTCATAATAAAATGCTGAAATTTGAATTTCGTCTGCAATTTTGAAGACTAAAGAGTGCAATAGAATGCTACTCTTGTAGTCAAAATCTAAGGTGAACATAATTCACAAGCCACGTTGTCATTTTCTGTATAAATTTATATCGTTTGAAGACCCAATATCAGTATTTTCTTTATTGTATGAGTTATTATCACCAGTGGAAATGGATCTGGGCAAGATATTGGGCATTTAGATAAGTCATTAAGATTATCATATACTGAATAAACCATGACTTACTATAAATCATTCTTTACTCTTTAAATCTCTGTTCTTACTCTCATTTCATGTCTTCAGTTAGAAACGCCGAACGATAGTGGCAAGGTGTTTACTTTTTCTTTTTTTTTTTAACCTGGCATAAGGAAGACGTGGCAAAGATCCTGCACATCTGTACAGCACCCAGGAGAAGTGGCAACATCGAAAACGTATACTCCATGTTTGTGATCATTTTGGTTTGACCATAAATAACTGCTAGTTGTGATGCCCAAGAAAAACAAAACACTAACTACTTGCAAATAGTGGCGGGAACCTTTTCTTCCAAAACTAATGCTGCTCTGCTAATGAATGTGGTAGTGCTCTTCAGAGCACATTTCCCGCAAGTACTAAAACCAAATAACCTCATTGAAAGGTAAGCAAGCAAGTGTCCAGCTAAAGTTTAGCAAGTAACTACAACGATTAAATAATGAAATGCAAGATGGTGATTAGAAGCTATTCTAGGTTACAAATAAAAGTTGATTTTCATTATCACAATCACCCTATGCATTCTATATAATCAACAAATGAATTTTCTTCAGGAAAGAAATCAAGACTCCTTACTGCATGATAGCTTTGATTTGGTATAACAAGAAGACTTCATAAATACTTCACAGGAGATCAAGAAATTCTACACAGTACTAGACACATATTTACTATTATAGCCCTTTTCACATTAGCCCGGTTAAAAAATCTTCAGGATTCTTGTAAATCTTCACAGTGGCAGACTGGTCAGATTGGTAGCTTGCCTGATGGCAAGTGGGCCCCCTTACACATAAGACTATGGAAAATTTCAATACTGATTTACACTTACTGAAAAATAAACGTTCGAATAATTTGTCCTCTGTGTTTCCACCTATGCCTTTTCAAATATTTTATTATTTGTTTGCCGTGTACTACCCCCTATTGTGGTTGAGGGTTGGAGTGAGGCCCCTGGTGTCACCTGTCAATCATAATTTTTAGACCCAGTCTGCCACTGAATCTTTATAAAGGTCTCAGCACGAAACGACATTTCAAAGGGTTAAAAAAGGTGACCTGGCGGTTTCTTGAATGATTTTGAAAAGTTTGGTTCAACAGAAATGGTGACCCAAACAGGTTTACTTCAAACCTGAAGCTCCTAATATTGTTCAGACTTGTTAGCAAACTGGTGAAATCTTGAACAGTTTTCCTAATCTTTTTCAGGTACTTGTTCAGAAAACTGGTGAAATCTTACAGTTCCTAATCTTTTTCAGAACTTGTGTCAGAAAATTGGTGAAATCTTACAGTTCCTAATCTTTTTCAGAACTTGTGTCTGAAAACTGGTGAAATCTTACAGTTTCTAATCTTGTTCAGATGTGGTGAAATTATATCCTCCAATTGCTCAACATGGTCCACAGCACATAATTTTCTTTATGTAGGTTATTGTGGGCCATTGGCCCGTCTACGTGAGACATCATATCCGCGAATCCTCAAATTTCTCAATGGGAGCGAAGGAAACTCGTACCGAACTTCAAGACTTTATTCCTCCTTCTCAAATAATTCAAATTTCAAACAGCTCAGGGAGATCCCAATAGGTTCCACAGTTCCTTTTTGATAAATCTCAGTTCACTCAAAATTCACAGAAATGGTACAGACAAGATACATAGACAAATTGGTACAACAATTTACAGTCTTTATTAAAATATAAGCAATAAACTCTGAAAAAGGAAGGGCATAAATACGACACAGCACAGGGTGTGGGTGAAAAGGAACAGGGAATGGGCAATTTTCAAAGGCATCATCCCAACAAAGGGGAAAACAACATTCGTTTTACGACAAAACCACAATTTACTTGATTAAACACACACTACAATTGTCATATAAGAAATGTTTCAGATTTAGTAATGAAATACGTAATTTTTCAAATATATATCCAATGTAAACAAATAGGGAGCGTTCTTTTGGATGCTACAACGTACATTTTAACAAAACGTAAACACAAATCAAGAGCATTCTCTTGGACAACAAACATACATTTAACATCCTCCCCACCATAGGAGAGTCAACACTCCTATCATCATAACAACCTCCACTACAATCTCATAACCTCAAATTTACAAGTCAAGTTTAACAGGTATCTTAATAGACCTCCCCTTTCGGGTTTTACCTACAGCAGACTCAGTGGGTGATTCAACTGGGTCCAAAAGATCATCTACAATGGGATTGTCCTTTATTTCATCAGGGGAATTACAAACACTTTCCTCACTGATATCAGATATCTCTAAATTGTATAGGTTTTGAACAGGTCTAATTACAAATCCACGTCTAGTTTTGACCTTGGCACTTCTCACCATTCCATCCCTTCCAGGGTACAACTCGGTAATAACTCCAAGTGGCCACATCAGTCTAGGCACTCTTTCTTCCTTTACTATTACAACAGAACCCCTTGTTAAATTACAATTAGCTTTGAATCCCTTTACCATGCAAGGCAGATTCCTAAGGTACTCTGATTGCCAGATGTTCCAGAATTTCTCCAACTGACTCAGACGCACAGCCTCTCTTACACACAAATCTTTCGAGGTCATCAGCCAGTTCCACCTGAAAACCTGCTGAACGACCAATAAGAAAATGAGATGGGGTGAGGGGATTAGCAACATCAGGTTCTTCACCTACAAATGTCAAGGGTCTAGAATTGATACATGCCTCCACCTCATGGAGAGTGGTTTCTAATTCACTCCTAGACAATGTCTTAGTGCCAACGTCTTTCTTCTCAATGCAACCTTTACTGATCTAATGAGGCGGTTTCCCCCACCAACCTCCCCACCAAGGCGCATTAGGTACAATAAACTTCCATAGGGGTGCCATGGAGGGCCATAATGTTTGTTTCAATAGGTTGGAGGCACCCAGAAAGGTTTTAGCATTGTCAGAGTAGAACACAGAAGGGACACCACGTCTTGCCGTAAACCGCCGAATTGCCAAATTGCAATCAGAAACTGAAAGAGACTCGGTAAGCTCTAGGTGGACAGCTCTGACAACAGCACAAGTAAAAAGAAGGATATACAACTTCTTGGAGGGGAAATCAAGACAAAATAAGGGACCAGCAAAGTCTAGACCTGTAACAGTGAAAGGAGGGGCAGATTTAACTCTTAATTCAGTAATGGGGGTGGGCCAACAGGCTGAGAACACGCCTTGGCTTCACATCGACGACAAGCAACACATTCTCTGCAAACCCTCTTAGCAATCTGACGAAGACGAATGATCCAATAATTGTTTCGCAGAGTGGAAACAAGCACAGCAACACCAGCATGTTTAAAGCAATCTATTGCTGGAAACGAACCAACAACAAAGCAACATGAGTGCCAGGGACAATTATAGGGTGCTTACTCTCAAAACTCAAATCTGCATTCTCTAAGCGACCCCTTATTCTTAGTAGTCCTTCCTCATCTAGATAAGGATCGAGTTTGGCCAAGGGTGACCCCTTGGGGAGGGGTTGAGACTTACCCAGAGCATTTATTTCTCGAGCAAAGGCATCTCTTTGAGCATAGAAAAGCAGTTTTACCTTTGCTTTCATCAATTCTTCATAAGTCAAGGGATGAAGCTCTACAGTTACCAACAAATCTTAACACCCAACCTACTACATTGAGCGCCTTTGGAAAGGAGCTCCACCGGGAGAACTCAAACAAAGGCTGATCTGACTCAACTGCAACACAAACAGTGTCAATTTCACCTTGCTCTTCTGTGGGGAATCCCTCTGTCATACCTTCCTGAGATGGGTGAGATGAGGTGCAGAGCCAAGAAGGACCCACTAACCAAACATCAGACTGCGTGAGTTGCTCTGCACAAACACCTCTCGATATCAGGTCTGCAGGGTTGTCCTTGCCAGGACAATGTTGCCAACAAGATGGTGGGGTCAATGCTTGAATTTCCACGACCCTATTACTATGAAAAGTTTTTCATCTATTTGGTTCTCCCTTTATCCATGCTAGGGCAACAGTAGAATCTGTCCACATCGAACTGAAACCTCCTGGACCAGCGCAATGCAGATTTCACAAATACAACCAGTCTAGCACACAATAAGGCACCAAGTAATTCTAGCCTCGGGGAGAGAAAGTTTGAAACTTCTAGGGGCTACCTTACCTCTAGCAGCAACCAGTGATACCTTGAAACTGTACCCCACCTTTCTGGCCACTCTCACAATACACACAAGCACCATATCCTTTTTCCTTTTTTTTTTTTTCCGAGGCATCACCAAAGGCATGAAGTTCAATAGCAGGAATATCTCTCCAGGAACACTCTGAAAATAAGTAACGATTAATTCTCAACGATTCAAGCACAGAAAGTCCTACAACCCACAACTTAACTCTGCCTTGCATAGCCTCAGGTAATGGTTCATCCCAGTCAAGACCTAATCTCCAGATTTCTTGGAACAGTATTTTTGCATGCATCACAAAGGGACATATGAAAACCCCCAAGGGGGTCAAAACATCGAGCAATAAGGCTAATACATTCCTCTTGGTACAAACAATATCCCCAAAGGGTCCACATTCTCTACCTTAAATGTAAAACAATCAGAGGAGGAAACCCAGTGAAGGCCTAAACACCTTTACACATTCTACTCTAGAATCTTCTGTCATGGTCATGGTTTTATTATTAGAAGTACACTTTGACAGGGACATACCAGCCTTCTTCAACATATCACAGGCTTCATTAAATCTTACACAGGCCTCAGCAGGGCTATCAGCCCCAGAAAGCCAATCATCAACATACAGATTTTCAAGCAATTCAGAGGCCACCTCTGAGGGAGGGTATTTTTTTTAAATGAAACATTTCAAAGTGGCATTCAACAAAAGGGACTACTCTTATTTCCAAAGGGTACTCTTACAAAACAAAAATGTTTTACTATGTCATTTTTCTTCAACAAAAACCGGTGAACATCACGGTCCTCCCTTCTCACCTGTATTTGAAGGAAAGCCTTTGTAATATCAGCAGTTAAGGCCACCTTCCACCTTCTGAATCTCAGTAAAACCTCTACTAAATCAGGGTTTAAGGAAGGACCACTTTCTAAACAGTCATTAAGGGATATACCATTATGCTGCCATGAGCTGACCCTCCAAATCAAACAAGGCCTGATTTTTGTTGTGAGAGACTCGCCTCCCGCACTACAGGTCTGTGTGGCAATAGAACACTGGGTACCCACCCTCCAACTGATGGAGTGGGATCTCTTCTATAATGCCCTCTTTCTCATACTCTTCAAACACCTTATAATATTGTTCCCTATCTAACTTACGACTAAGATTCTCCAATCTTCTCAAAGCGTGGTGTTCATTGTTAAGTAACTCTAACTTTACAGACTCTAATTTCCACGGAAGGGCCACCTCATAACGGCCTTCCTTGTAACTTACAAACCTTTCAAATTGCACCATGGTAGGGTCAGGCTTAATAGCTCCAGACCGTGTTTCCTGGGCTTGAATGCCTACAGATTCTAAATCCCAAAACTCACTCAAATTATCCTCCTGAAAATTAGAAAATGTTAACAGTTGCACACCTGCACCACAGTTATCTTCGAACCTATTATAGGATCCAGACAAAACCCAACCAAAAACAGTCTCCTGGGCTACAAGCCCTTCATGACATATAACCTTGTTAGGAATCATCAGTTTCCATTACAGATCTAGCCCAATCAACATATCCACCTGTATCTTTCGGTTGGATCCATACTCATCAGGTAGATTTACATGTTGAAAAGGCTCTAAGCACCTAGGATCCACCTTGGTCCTACATAAAGGGGGACAAATTACATTAATCTCAGCAACCTTAAAGCTATATTTGTCGTTATTTGCCCCCAAACTCATCACCTCATAAATGCTACACAAATCTGCCTTGGAGGCTTTACCCCCACCAAAGGCAGAAAATGATAAATACTCAGAGGTTAACCACTTAGGCCTGACCTTTTTTACTAAGTCTCTTGAAATGTAGGATCGATCCGATCCTGTATCAAACATCACAGTGGCAGAAATAATACCTTGGTAGCCTACAACCTTTATCTTGGCTGTTTGTAATACACAACACTTCTTAATAGCCTTAGCCCTCGACTCACATGTGTAACAGATTCACTCTCCCCCTGCACCCTTTCTCCTTCAGGGGTTTTTTCACTAGCTGCTACAGGGGTTACCACTTCGGACTTACGGCATATAAGAGCATGGTGATGGCCACCCTTACACTTTGAACACCTGGCCCAGCAACCCCTTGCATAATGGCCAGTAGATAAGCACTTAAGACACAATCACTTCCCACGTATAGCTTCTTCTCTTTCTTTCTCGCCCCGCTACTTCTCGTTGCAGGAATTCCAGCAGCCCATCCAGGTCTCCTTCGTCTTGTAGAGTGCGAGACCACTCCAGTCTGACATCGTGAGAGAGCAGGGACAGGATCATGGGCGCCAATACCCGCCCATATTTGGTCCCCCTCCTATACCTCAAGGAGCTTGCTAAACTGCGAACGTGGGCTATTACGTCATCTTTCAACTTCCGCAACGCCGAGAGTTGACTGTCGTACTTCGGTGTCCTTGACATCGCAATCTGCATCAGGTCCTGAATGTGGGCGAAAATGATCTTGTTCGGTTTAGCATACCTCTCTTCTAACAGTTCACATGCAGATTTATAATTTGCTGCCGTCTGAGCTAGACCCTGTATAACTCTCTTCGCCTCGCCCTCTAACACAGAGCGCAGGTACATAAATTTATTAACAAGAGGCATAGGCTTGTCATCGACAATAGCCTTAAAACTGATCCCAAAATGGCATCCACTCTGTTATTTTCCCCCCAAATTTTTAATAGCTCAAGTTTAGGCAATTTCACACTAAATGCTTCACTACTAGGCTCACTTGCAGAAACTATATACTACCCTCACTTGCCTTATTATTAGAGTTCACAAGTCTATTGTTGCCTAACCTTTCTAGGACATCTGCAGCAGCGATGCGGGTTTTGCATAACTCACTGAGAAAACCGTAGGCTTCGTAGGCTCCTTTTTTGACTTCTTTGGGATCATTGATCAAGCCTTGCACCTTTTCATTGAGCTCGACCCACTTAGACTTACTGTGGTCGAATTCATCTATTAGGGTAGTCAACTCACGCCAGCTTGGTTGGCCTTGAAGATGTACACTTAAACTTTCCGCGTTGTGTTTCGGCGTCGACTCTCTCGAGTTTAAGCTTTCTTAATTTTGTTGAATTGTCGGGAAATCCGGGAAATTCTCCGTCACTTTCTTCTTCTCCCGGGTTCTGGGCACCATGTAGGTTATTGTGGGCCATTGGCCCGTCTACGTGAGACATCATATCCGCGAATCCTCAAATTTCTCACGGGAGCGAAGGAAACTCGTACCGAACTTCAAGATTTTATTCCTCCTTCTCAAACAATTCAAATTTCAAACAGCTCAGGGAGATCCCAACGGCTCCACAGTTTCTTTTGATAAATCTCAGTTCACTCAAAATTCACAGAAATGGTACAGACAAGATACATAGACAAATTGGTACAACAATTTACAGTCTTTATATAAAAATAGCAATAAACTCTGAAAAAGGAAGGGCATAAATACGACACAGCACAGGGTGTGGGTGAAAAGGAACAGTGAATGGGCAATTTTCAAAGGCATCATCCCAACAAAGGGAAAACAACATTCGTTTTATGACAAAACCACAATTTACTTGATTAAACACACACTGCAATTGTCATATAAGAAATGTTTTAGATTTAGTAATGAAATACGTAATTTTTCAAATATATATCCAATGTAAACAAATAAGGAGCGTTCTTTTGGATGCTACAAAGTACATTTTTAACAAAACATAAACACAAATCAAGAGCATTCTCTTGGACAACAAACATACATTTAACACTTTAAGAAGGCAACAACGGTAGGAATTTTAGGCACTGGAATTTTATTACAAACCAGTAATCAACTTGTATTTACCTTAAATCTCGTTGGTGGTCGCCAAACGCAGACACGAGAACTAACCTAGCATTCTTATATAACTCCTATACACATTTGGCCAAACATACAAATTAACTTATATATGATACTTGGCTGGTTCGTCATCTTCAGGAAGATAAGTACACTTAATTACATAGTATAACCAATACAGAATAGCAGTGCTCACCACTATTGGGATCCAAGAATGTCCTCTTAAATTGCCATGTGTGCACAGTAACCCAGAAAGCCACACGCACACATTACCCCAACATTAAGGCGGGGAAAAGAAAAGAAATAACCCGGAGGGAAACTCTTGTTGCATTTGCGAAATACAGATCGAAAAAATATCACTTATAATTAAAAATAATTAATAATCATTAATTAGTAAATCACAAAATCTAAAGTAAAGTTAATGATAAAGAAATTAAAACTTTTTCTTTTAATGGAAATGGAAATTAAATGTGTCATTTTATGACATCAGAACTTGTGTCAGAAAATTGGTGAAATCTTACAGTTCAGAACTTATGTCAAGAAACTGGTAAAATCTTACAAAGTAGCTGTGATATTCACTAAAGTTTGTTCAAGAGGAAATTATTTGTATCACTTTTCAGAAGATGAACAAACACACGTTAGGTGCCATGCAGACTTTAAACTCAAGCTTGCAAAGAATATGGGGTTCATTCGAAAGAAGTAACAGAATGTAAAGTGAAATGCAGAAAGAGAAAATGATCAGTTAGGAAAACAGATATTGAGAAATAAATAATCATATAAATAAATAAAAATATAAGCAGAATTTGGATCTTTGCTTGACCTTCTGAAGTTCCAATTGCAAGACATCCACAGGGAGACTGAGCCACAGTAACAACAAAAATGTTTGGCCATGTGGTCAAAGAGATTTTGTAATTTAATATATCAATATGGATTGACTATCAGACATCTCAGGTTTAACCTTTCTATATCACCAGTCCCTGGGTCTAAAGTGACAACGGCCTCGTATCAATTGTGGTTGCTGATTTTTTTACAGTATCATAACTATTAAGAACTTATCAAAGCATTAATGAACTTATCTAACCTTTAGAATGGCACCACTATTAAATGATATAAGTAAATAACAAGACTTTCAGTACAATCTACTGATAACAGTGACCAAATGTGGAGCAATCTAGTTCGTTCACAAAATGCTGTAACATGTTCACATGCCAACATATGGAAACTTTCCTGAATCAACCACATATATCGTTATGATAACCTTCCCTAATCAAAATAATGTTATTACCTAGACAGATGTTTAAATGTTGATTTGGTTACCCAAACATTAAATGCTAAAAGTAAGATCAAGATATCTGGTCAAATCGTGCTATATGACTTCCTGAATCCGACTGTTTATCTCTTCTCACTGAAAAGTCCCTTGGTAAGAGTGTCCACGGGTACAAAAGTCCAAAGAAAAAAAGGTCACAGGAAAGTAACGTTCCACGACTAACTCCGTTCCCATGAATAGTTGAACCCCTAAATTGGTAAATTTTAACCCTTGTATGTATCCATGTTTAGTAGAAGCCTGTTGGGATATTTCTGTTTTAACTTGATAAGTAGCTATACACCTTTGTGGCGTGTTTAGTACAAGTCTGTTGGGGGTTACCATACAAACATAAACAAAAGACTGCAAATATCAGAAAGTTCCCCAAGAAATATTGGGAATTTCCTTGACTTTAGTATTGCACCTTTTATATTGGCCCAAAACTCCCCAAAAAAGGGTTTTTTTCCTTATGTACTCTTTGGAGTACATTAAAGGAATATACAAAAGGCTACATTAAACAGTAATGGCAGCCTTTTATGGAAATAGGGATTTTGGGTGGGGGATAGCCGCTCACAAGATCTCGCTAAAGAAAATCACATAAAATGAATAATTTGCCGCAAATTTCATAAAAAAAAAAAAAAAACATTGCGATGAGATGTTCACGATTGCAGTAATTCTGTATAAGAGAATTTTATGAGGCTAAACCCCTACTCTACACATAAGAGACTGACTCCCTACTCAATACATAAGAGGCTGACCCTCTGCTCTAACCACATAAGAGGTTGACCACCTACTCTACACCATATAAGATGCTGACCGCCTATTTTCTACATACTAGCAAACTTACCCATCTACAATGGGTGATAAAATACGGGTGCAGAAGTGAAAAATTTGCATGTACTATTTGTTCAGCAATATTAAAATAAGGGCAATTTTTATACATACCTACTACAGAACCTCTTTGTACACAATATTATCAGTTTGTCCACAACTTAATTTCAAGTTGGCAGAGTCAGTTCTCTGCTCATCGCCACATACAGTTGGCCATGCATGAACATGGATGACGGCAGAAACACCACTCGATCCAAAGTCTGGCCCTGCGATTTGTTTGCAGTGAATGAGAAGGCAGGTTAATGGGAAACTGCCTGTGCCGTAAATGGAATGGAAACTGGTTGTCTGAAGGCATCAGAGGAATCCGGGGGATGAACAGACGTTTGCCGGTGTGAGGTCCCGTTGCTATCACTGCTTCGATGACGTGGGAGTTTAGCTCTATAACGGTGTACCTCGTTCCATCGCAATGTCCATTGGCAGGATCGAAATTCCGAAGCAACATTACCGGGCAGTACTTCTTCAACGTTATTTTGTGCACTGGCAGTCCCCGATGGATTTAAGTTATTCAAAAAATCTTGTGGATATTGATGATAATTTTCATCTTCTATTGTGTCCGAGCTGAAATATTCGTGACTTTCTCCGGGGAAGTTGTACAGAAATTATGTATGAAAATTGGTAAAGTAACTAAGTCTACGGGAATAACCAGCGTCGTTTCATGCCCAGAAACAGCTCCGTTTCAGGGAATCCCTTCTCACCCCCACCCCCTACAAAGGAGAGGGGTAGGTTGGATGGAACCCCATTACAAACAATCTTAGCGGTCCCCACCATAAACCCTGCCAAGTATCATGCCCATCTGACCAGCCATTTGCCCATGATTGAATGACAGACAGACAGACATTTACACCCATTATAGTATGATAAGAGGCTGACCTCCTACTCTACATACACAAGTATTAATATGCGTAAGACTACCCTACCCTAACCCTTTAGTTACTTGTGGAACGTGGCTAGCCTGGGCTACTCCTTTCTTATATAATGATTATTAATAATTATTGAGATTGACCTGCCACTCTACATACAAAAGGGTACTTCATGCAGTATATGGGATCAAGTTGGTCAGACTAGCCTTATGTGCGGACATGAGAAATATTAGTGAGAGAGACATTGACTCGCTACACTGCATACTAGGCCCTGTTCAATTCGTATCTTCAAAGATACGAGCTTAACATAAGTTCGGGCATGACTGGCCCAGGTGTCGTCAAATGTGTTCTACATAAACAAACCTATTTTGACCAAGACATCCACAAATGGCAATAATACTAATTTCAACTAGTTACTTTGTACATACGGGTTAAACATAATTAAGTTCGGACATAACTGGCCAAGGCTTCGCCTAGCATATAATTAAACAAACCTAATTTGCCACAGGACCTCCCCATATGGTGTTTCAGCAGTTTGGGCACATGGTTTTGGGCAAGCCTAAGTTAACGTTTGGACATGATGAGTAGCTAGGTCTTCTACATACCAGGAAAAACAATTACCTGATAAATTATACCTATGCGCTTTTACGGATACCTGACATACATTTTACTTAACTAACATATATGTATATAAACTTACCTTATTACAGGGATATATCACATTTGTTCTCAGCAGGAGAAACTAGAGGTGGGTAGCAGGAGGTGACGGCACACATAAACTTGTGAAAACGGGTTTCAGATACAAGGTGCTGTTGCTTGATGAAGTGATCAGCCAGGTACTTATTGAATGATTCGTCCTTACTGCTGTATCTGGAGACATTAGCCCTAGAGTCCCTCCATGCACTTTTCAATGTTCTGGGTTGATATCCCAGTTTCAGGGTCCACAAAATGACGGGAGTCATTCACTGAATCATGAATGTACTAGCCCTCTAGGTTTATTGGGCTTATGAAGACCAACGATCTCTAATAATTTTCGTATCTGGCAATATCCACTTCTTAATTTCAGCCAGTAAACGATTTCTTGGACTCGAGTTCTATACCTCCAAACGCCAACACACCTTCAATAAACCTCTCTTTGTTGGATTTTCTTTCACCGAACTTTGCCTTTTCAATCTCTACAACTTTCTCTGGGCCCCCTATGGGAGTACTGGTTTGTTATATGTGATTCAATATGGTCTCGCAGCAAAAGTTGTACCAATCGTTGATGGTTTGTTCACAAGATTTGATAACATGTTTTACCTTGAGCTGAGTAAATCTCCCAAAATTAATGAGTAGATATGTTCACATGACACCTCACTCATTTTCCCAGTGAATAAGATTGGATCAAGGTAAAATCAGAGAATATGATAGGTCAATTATAAAAAAAAAAGTGCATGTGCAGTAACTCCAAGTAGGTTGGTGCATGCGCACAATCTTATGACTAAGCCTCCCATCGTAACGCCGTACCGCAACCACTGTCAATAGTAGTGGAAAGCTACAAATGCGTGACATCAACAAGAGCTAATGGGAATTCAGAATAAATTTCTTATGGTACCCAAATGGTGTAATAAGTTTCATTTTGGCTTAGTAAGTTGCTCTGCTGGATATTCTTTTATGACGACTTTCATGTAGGGTGGTAATTACCGAGATATAGGGTGCAAAAATAAAGTCAAGTTTTACAGTGAACTTTTCCTTGTGACTTTATATTACCGGTCACCATAAATTAATTGTGGCTTTTCATCCTAGCCAAAGTTGTGATTATTTTTCCCATGACATTTTATCCTGTAACTTTCATTATCGGTCACCCTTCTGATACCTCAGAGCTATACCTCTAGGCTAAGGATTCTTGATTCATTTCCTGAAGAAATTTTATTTGTGGATTAAACTTAGACTGCATATGTCATTGTGATCATGAAAATCAATATATATTTTTCTTTAACTAGAATAACTTCTAATCACCTCCTTGCATTTAACAACTGTAGTTACTTGCTTAAACTTTGGCTGGACTCTTGCTTGCTTTTTTAGTGAGGTTATTTGGTTGCAGCACTTGTGTGGAATGTTGTGGTCTGTATGCTGAATATAAGCACTACATTCATTAGCAGATCAGCATTAGTTTTGGAAGAAAATATTCCTGATACTTGTAAGGACAACGCTTTTCCCTAATTTTTATCATATCCAATCATCAAGTTGCGTTGTTCCTTTTGCCATTCTATAGAGTGTTCCGTGGCCTTTCCGCCGATGTATAACACATATGTAATTTCATTATCTGTATGCTTTATTATCTGTGAGAAAGCACAAATCTACTGTCTCAGAGTCATTTCTACTCCCAATGCGAGTCTGTACTACTTATCCGTCTGCACCTGTGTCAACCCAGTTTGTCTGTAATAAATTATCAGTACCCAGCTACCTGTCTTACTCTCTGGTTCTCACACACTATATGCAATTAGTAGTGTTTTATTTTTCTTGAGCATCACAACTAGCAATTATATATATATATAGTCAAGCTAAAATCACTACAAACATGGAGTATGTTTTCAGCATCAGCACTTCTCCCGGATGCCGTGTAGATGAGGCAGGATCTTTGCCATATCTTCCTTATACTCAGTTAATATGGGAAAACACCTTAATTGACATTATTGTTAGGCGTTTGTAACTGAAGACGTAAAGTGGGCGAAAGAAGAGATTTAGAGAGTATAAAGGATCATTCATAGTAAAAAAAAACATGCAGTAAATCATACTTTAAAGTCTTTTGATAACAGGGTAGAATATGGATGATTTAGTTTATAATAATCTAAAATGCCTTACCACAAATGGCTAAACCAGATCCACTGATGAAAATAACTGATACAAAACCATAAAGAAAATACAAATATTGGCTCCTCTAGTGTTGCCAACCTCTCACAGCTCATTACTCTGGACCTGGCCTGGCTGAAATTACCCTACTTTACCTGCCATTACCCTACGACTGGCCTTAAGATATAAAAATTCAAAAAAATATTGTACAATAGTTATTTTATTCATCACCAACTTTTTTCAAGTTATACATTGACACATTATGTAGTTCAATAAGCTCAGCTGTAACATTTTTAGTTCTGCAGTCTTCCTCTTTACCCTTCATCGCTGATTTGGTAACCAAAAAGGCATTCAGTGGTTTAGGTCCCATTTTATTTATTTATTTTTGTCTTGGTATCAGTTGGAAAAGAAAATTTTCTTTCTGTGTCTGCATCTGAGTGAGGAAGAGTGAAAACTAATTTTACCAAAGCAACCAAATTTTCAACACAGGCTCATCATCACAATTCTTCACATTGGTAAGGAAACCCCAAAATTCAATGTTAGATTTCAATTTTAGTTCTTTAATTTCTGTCTCATCGAAATAGAGAGGTAGCTTTCGCCATTCCTCATCTATATCACTATCATCATGTCACAAATGCTTATATTTATCTTTGAGAAGCCAAAGAGATGAAAGTCGGTTTTTACTCTTAAAAGTCAAGTGCTACTGTAGGTTCAATGAATTCTAGCTCACGAAAAAATGGATAATTTAAAGGCAGCATTCTCTTTATCTCATTTTGAACTTTTTGACATCAGAAGAGTTAAGGTCTTCTTGTATGATGATTTCTAAGCAGTTTGATCCAAGATGAACTTTGGAAACATCGTGTTGGTTATATGTAGCATTTGCCCCCCAAAAAACCGTTGGCAATTCATTTTCCACATAGATAAATAAATAAAATTACATAAAAGAAAGTTGAAGACAAACAGATCTTGAAATTACCCTACATCTTGGGACAATACCCCATTACCCTAAAGACCCGGATTTCAGTTTGAGTTACCCTACGCGTTGGGTACTTAGCCCACGGTTGGCAATACTGGGCTCCTCAACCACTAAAGTAGGTGAGCCTTAGTCATAAAATTTGGTCCCCAATATGTTTTGACAATACGAGTACAACATTCAATAAATGATGTACTTTTCAAAAGTAGGCGAACTGGAACAGTTCGTAAGCTTCAGGAGACAACGTTCAATTTCCCCAAGCCACGTCAATAACCTTTTCATATAGTAAGTTTGCGGCCAACTATGCAATATTATAGTTATCACTCTGAAAAAAATTGAAACTTAATACATAATTTGTAAATAATAAAAAATGCCACTTGTTCTATCTCTAAAAATATTCTATATTTGTAATTGCTGGCCAGTTCTGCAGCTGTCGAAAATCAATGCTCGAAGTGACGGCTTCACAAAGGAGAGCTGTAGAACTTTAGACGTTGTGAGGAATTCCTCTCACAACGATTTTATTTTCTGATGTTTTTGTGTATTCACTTGTTTCCGTGCTATTTGTCTTTTATTATAGTTAATAGTGTCTGTCTCATAAGAAATTATTGATTGACTTTCACTGCGTATTGCCGTCTGTCAGGTAATGGACAGACAGGAACTATGTTACTGTGTTTGTATTCATGTGAAAACTAAATGATCCCCACGAAAGTGACCAGGACAGCTTTGGTAAGGATGTCTTGCTTATTTTTCATTCTTACTGCAGCTGTTATGTTACTTGCGCTAGTCAAGTGGCTTTCTGGCATTTCAAGTGGGTAGCCTACCACTACTGCCTTCTTGATCTTTTCTTCCTTGAGCGCCTGGATGGTGATGGCTGTGGTGTTCCTTGAATCTCTGGAAGAGATCGTCCATTGTCCCTGCCTGTTGGGTTTTGCCTGGAATTGCAGGTTCTTGAATTTGTTTTGGAAGGCTGCTATAGCCCTGAAGCCTTCAGTGGAGTTGCTGGCCATGACCCTGAAGTGGGTGATCTTTTCTCTGACTTGGTTTCCCGTGGTGCAGCTCGTCCTCTTTTCCTGTTTCCTGGTCCTTTTTGAGTTAACCATAATCCATTCCTGGTCATCATCATCGTCCTCCTTTGTTCTTTTTTTCCTCTAATCCTCAGCAGTTCCTATGGCTTCCATATTGGTGGTCTCTTCCAGTTCCTGTTGTTGGTGCAATTACATTTCAGACATCCTTAGGGGTGCTTCCAAGTCGAGAAGGGGGGGTGGCGGGGAGTAAAGACAGCCAGTGCGCCTGGTTGGGTTGTCCAACCCTTTAAGCCCTAGGGCACCAGACAAAGTTAGAGTTCGAGTAGAACAATGAAATTATAGTACCTGAAACTGTAATTAAATGTTATTTATTGTTATTATTATTATTATTACTTTATTATTATTATTACTTTATTATTATTATTATTACTATTTTATTATTATTAATATTATTACTATTTATTATTATTACTATTTTATTATTATTATTATTTTATTTCTTTTTTTTTCTGTTGGGAGGGAGGAGCCCTATCTATCCTATTGGTAGCTGTTTACTGACTGCGGCAGTTGCAGCTGGGGAATCCCCTTACTGCTCTCAGAGCACTAAGGCGACCCAGCAGTCAAGTCCTACAGTCAGGGAAATCTTTAGACCAGTTTACTGATCTCAGTTACACACTTCCACACACACAAACTTACACTTGGCTTATAATGCCAATTTCTTTCAAACCAAACCTATCGCCCTATCTTAGATTCTTGGCTTATAGGTGCCAAGCCTATCGGTCCTATGCCACTTGCCACAGACGGTGAGAGTGGTAGATTTTGACTCTTGGGTCCTGCTTCAACTGGAGTGTTAAGACCCCAACGGCAACCAGATTTTCTAGAGGGGAGAGTGTTAGTAAGGAAAGGTTATGTAGAGTTAAGGTAGAGACATATTCTATTGTCAAAGATATTTTGCTTCTAAAATGGCTGAAAATCCACAATATTTCTGAGGTAGAGCCTTCAGAGGTGACAGCAGGCGACTGAGGTTTTCTGCCTCTTTGGTTTGAACGTGTAAAAGCTCTTCAAGCATGTTGTGTTGGAGGTTTGATGAGCGTGTTTAACAACATGTTTGACCGTGTGAAACCCCCTTTATCTTTCGTCTGTTCCTTCTTCTCTTATCTCTCTCTGAGGATCTCTCACTGATCATATGATCTCTCTCTAATGATCTGATCTCTCCTACTTTATCAGTCGTATATATACAGCGAAATGGGGCCGGGGCCTACAAGTGAACGTCACAGATTCCCGAGATGACAGGAACGTTTTAGAAGGATCTAGGTGAATAGTTACATCATTATCTCCTCAAAAGCTGTCTTATAAAATGACAAACATATTGTTTTGAACTCTTTGACATCAGAAGAGTTAAGGTCTTCTTGTATGATGATTTCTAAGCAGTTTTTTCCAAGATAAATTTCAGTCAAGGAAAAAGTTGTTCCATATTTGATGGATCAACTTTGGAAACATCATGTTGGTTATATGTAGCGTTTGCTTAAAAACCGTTGGCAATTCATTTTCCACATAATAGATAAATAAGTAAAATTATATAAAATAAAGTTGAAGACAATCAGATCTTGAAATTACCCTACGTTTTGCCCACATTTTGGGACAATACCCCATTAACCTACAGACCTGGATTTCAGTTTGAATTACCACACGTGAAGGGTAATTACCCCATGGTTGGGAACAATGGGGTCCTCAACCATTATAATTTAAGTGAGCCTTGTCCCAGTTTTGTTGGCCAATGTAGCAAGAGCCATCTTTCCTGTTATGATTTCTCTATAGGAGCAGCATTCTACGAATGCTGTACTCTACAAAAATACTAGCAAGTATTTTAATTACCGGTTATCAATGTTGTTGTTGTTGTATTAAGCCAACACTTCTTGTTGGCATGGGCCTTTCCCTTGTTCGGCCCGTAGGTGATCTGAAAGGATTCTTTAGGTACATGTTAGTTGTTTTTTGAAATTGGAAATATCTTTAGTTGTAGAGATAGGAGTGGACAGGGAAGGATGATGGTGTCAGTAAGAAAGGGCCATCATGTCATATTATAGAAGAAGTTTGAATGAGTGTAAGGCATTCGAAAATCGGAGAAGCGGTGCAGGTGGGGTTGTCCAACCCTTTACTCCCTTGGGTCCCTGCCGAAGGATTTTAGTTGTAGGTAAAGTTTTTAAAAGAATGATAGTGGATGATGTGGATAGAGCCTTACAATGAGGGGATGTGATGAGGGTGATTGATTCACTTATTAGTTTGATTACCTTGGTGGAGGTAGGTTGTAGAGCACCTGGGCATGCTCTTCTAAGTTTTCAATGATTGTCTTTGTGACTGTGGCAGCTGCATGCTCAGCATCTTGTGCAGGTACTGCATTTTGTGCTGCACCTCTTAGCTGTGCTGTTTCTCTGCATTCCAGCAGGTAGTGAAGGAGTGGTTGCTGTGTTTCTTCTTGACAGTGTTCACATGGTCTGACACCGTTTTCCACAATTTCCCAGCAGGCTTTATATCCTAGCCTGAGTCTGTGGATGATCACAGCAAGTTTTCTTGGTGTGTGCCTGTCTATGGGAGGAGGCACTAGACCAGTCGATTTCTTATACCATCTGGCAGACGGTGAGTTCTTTTCTACCCACTCACGATGGTCTTTTAGCAATTTTTCTTTGCAGAGTGGTTTCATTGCATTCTTGACTTGTTGCAGTGCAGGTTGTGTATGTACTTGCACTCTGTCAATGTGTTTTGTACTTTTGGCTAGCTCATCAGCCCTCTCATTGTTTGGAATTCCAATGTGACTGGGTATCCAGTTTAAGGTGACAGGTCTTCCTCTTTCGCTGTGCTGGTGTAGCAGTGTTTTAATTCCAGCCAGCAGTGCCTTATTTTCTTTAATTTTCTGTTGTTGCAGGGCTTGCATTGAGGACTTTGAGTCTGTGTGGATGATTACAGGCCCTGCTTCATTCTCCAGTGAGTACAGCAGTGTCTGTCTTATTGCTGTTAACTCTGTCTGCATAGTGGAGGCATGGTTGGAGGTTCCTCCAGCAGCCTGTGAAGTTTCTTGAATATACTGCAGCTTCCCATAGTTTGATTCTCAGGATCTACATTGCCATCAGTGTAGTATGTTTGTGCCCCTATGGTCTCAGTGTTTCTGATTGCTTCATAGGCTGCCGCTCTTAGCTCTTCTCCTGTGCAGTCCTCTTTTGCTCTTGGCAGGCTTGTGTATTTGTATATTGTAGTGTCCTTCTTCCAGGGTGGTAGTTGTTGTGTCTGTATTGTGTCTGGACCTAGTTGCAGCAGTGTTTCAGCCATGCCTAGACTCTTGATGTTGTCACTTTGGTCCTTACCATAGGAACTCGAAGTCTGAATCTCTGGGTGTTTGGCAAGTTCCTCTCTTGCTCTTTTCTTAGAGATGGAGTCTCTTTCTGATAGGAACATCTTGGCCATTGTGCTTGCATTTCGCTGTGCAATCCTATCCTCTAGTCTTGGCAGGTTAGTTTCAAGCCTGAGGTTGCACAGCCTTGTCCATGTAGGTGCTCCTAGCATGAGTCTCATTGCATTGTTTTGAATGACCTCCAGTGATTCTTTCTGAGCCTCTGTCAGCCTCATCAGAGTGGGGGCAGCATAGTCCACAATGTTCTGGTGCAGGCTAGGTAGTACTTCCTTTGTATGTGTTTCATTTGCTCCTTCCTTCAGGGATGACATGTATCTCATGGCAGCAAGTCTTGCATTTGCTCTTTCTCTCAAGTACTTGATTTCTTCCTTGAAAGTTAGCTGCTGATCTATGACAACTCCTAGGTACATGTAGCTGTCTACCCATTCTATGGGCTCAACTCCTATTGTTAGTGGTTGCAGCGGTCTGTGGGCTTTTAGTTGTCCATGGTCCTTTGTTTTATCTATGTTTATTTTTAGGCCTAGCTCATTTGATTTATTGTTGATGTTATTGAGTGCCCTTTGCATTCTGGGTACTCTAACAGCCCCTCTTGCTACTACACACACATCATCGGCATAGATGAAGATTTCTACGCCTCTGGAAGCTGCAGGGAGGCTATATTCTCCATTAGTATATTGAATAGAAATGGACTCCGAATTCCTCCCTATGGGGGTGCCATTTTCCAAGTCGTGGAATGTAGACATCACTCCTTGGAATTTTACTCTGGCCTGCCTTCTCAGCACGTAGTTTTTTGTCCAGGCTAGTAAATGTCCTTGGACTCCCTTCCTTACTACTGATTGTAGTATTGCTGCTGGACTGGCTAGTTCAAAAGCCTTTTCAAAATCTATGAAGACTACTGTGGCCTTCTTCTGATTTATATAGCTGAGAACATCTGTTATGCACTCTGTAGTTCCGACTCCTTCCTGATATGCATATAGCTGCTTGTGCAGTGGACCAATCTTGTACTTCATTCTATTTAGTACCATTTTTTCTCCAGTTTTCTCAATGCATGACACCAATGCGATTGGTCTTGGGTTCTCTGGATCCTTAGGTTTGGGGATTGGCTGCGTGTCTTGCTGCCGCCAGGTTTGTGGTCTTGTGTGCTCGATGTGTGTTTTGTTCAGGATTCTCAGAAAGGCTGTTTCTCCTGCAGGACCCATTTTGCTGATCATGGTGTATGTTATCCTGTCTGCTCCTGGTGCTGTGTCTCTGCCAACTTTGAAAACTGCTTTCAGTTCCTCTACTGTGTAAGGGATGTCAGTATCATCTTGGTCTGTGGCAGGCCGCATCGATCTCCTCCCATCGAATCGGTGCTAGTTGATCCTGATTCTTCTTGTTTCAGGGGAGAGGTTACCTGAGCTAGTCCTATTGGCGAAGGATGTTGCCAGTCTTTCCGCTTCTTCTAGTGGGTGAGGGTGAGTTGCTACGGGTGTTCTCTTCTTTCCGGCTACTCTGTTCAGCCACTTCCATAGCTCCGAGAGAGATGTGTACTGTGATAGTTTTGTACACCATTCCATCCACTTTTCAATTCTTATCTCTTGCAGCTACTGTTGAACATCATTTTTGACTGCTTGTAGTAGTTCCCTGTTTTCTGTTGTCCTTTTCCTTATAAAATTTTGGTTACCCTGTTCAGTAGGGTTTTCAGTCTTCTTACTTCTGGGCAGTAGTACCAGGAGTCTTTGTAGGTGTGGTCTCTTCTTCCTACTCTCATGGGCATTGCCCTGTTTGCAGCATTGTGTATAGCCTCAACTAGATCTTTTTCTAGCTGATCTATGTCTTCTGGAGGTGTGTATTGTGCTGCCCACTCTTCGAGGGCTAGACGAAACACAACCCATCTGCTAGGTCTTGGTTCCATGTCGGAGGGGGTGGCGGTATTGGCGGTAGTTGCTGCATCTCCAGCTCTGTTACTGTGGCAAAGTGGTCGCTCACTAATGTCGTGTGTACTTGCCACCTTGTTAGGTGTCTGATTGTTGTTGTGGCAAATGTCAAATCTAATCTGCCTCCTCTTATGTGTGTAGGTTGCCCTGAGTTGAGTAGTGAGACTCCTTCAAACTCATCTAGAGAGAAGGCTATGTGCTCTCCAGGTTGGTTTGTGGTCGATGGGGATGATAGCAGAGGGTGATGCGCGTTGAAGTCCCCACATATAATTGTTGGTGATTCTGCTGCATGTGCGAAGAGCTGTGTGAGCTGCAGTTCTCCTGGTTCTTCTCTATGTATTTTTCTATATATGTTGTATATCTATCCTCTGGTTTAGCAGTGTGATTCTCACTGCTAGGGTTTCCACATTGTTGCCACAGGGGATTGGGTTGTGTGTTCTTGCTGTTGGGATTGTATTCTTGACGAGAATTGCCAATCCTCTGTCTGTGCCTACGCATGGGGTTGTGTAGACATTATGTCCAGTTTATTCTGAATTTTGTCCCAGTTGTTAGCATGGTTTCTTGCAGTAGAATGATGTCCACATTTTCTGTTTTGCAGACTGCAATTAGTGTAGCTGCCTTTGTCCTTATTCCACCAGCGTTCCAATTGATGATCTTCAGCATGATTGGTACGTTGAGGAGAACTGTCTGGGGTCCCTTGGTGCGAATGTTATTCCAGTTTCCTCTGTCATGCCTTCAGTGGTTGATGGTGATGATGAGGATGAGTTGGATGAGTTGAGGGTGTGGTTTATTTGTTCAGAGGATGTGGAAGGTGAGGGGTTGAGGGTGGATGTGGAAGGTAGAGGTGAGGGGGTTTGAGGAGTGGGTTTTGGTGCAGCTTGGGTCGCTGCCTCCTGCATAGTGGTAGAGGGGGAGGGGGACTTGGAAGCTCCTTTGATGAAGCTCGTAAGAAGTACATCTATGCACTCTTGGATAGTTTCTGCATTGATGTCTCCCTTTATGATGCGTTTGGAGAAGTCTGTCAATCTGTCCCTGAGATCGATTGTTTTGATGTATATACACCTTGGCAATGGTTTAGGTGCCTGAGGATTTGTTTGCTGGGGGGTAGGGTCTTCTTGATGCAGACCTGGAGCTGTTTCTTTTCCTGCTGGGTCCTGCTTCCCTCCTGGATTCCTCCCTGGTATAGAACCTTCTTCTGGGCTGAGGTTTTGGTGCTGCCCTTCCTCTTGACAAGCTCCTCTCTCTTCTTGTTTCTTTGGGCAGAGCGGCCTTTACTCTTGCCAATCTCTCCGGGCATCCCCAGGCCATGGCGATGTGTGCCTTGCTACAGTTGGGGCACTTTGGTGTTGTGGTCTCCCCTGGTTTCCTTTTGGCAATGCAGTCTTCAGTTGGATGTTTCCTGCTGCATATTGCACAGGTCCCGGTTATCAAGTGGCTTCGCCCCTCCACATGGTACGGAAACCTGACAGCACCTGGAGGCCCTGCAGAGACTACAGGACTCTCAACCTAGCTACGACCCCGATCACTACCCCTTGCCAAACATACAGGACTTGACTGGGGCCTTCCATGGAACAAAAATCTTCACAAAAATGGACCTTTTAAAATTTTATTTTCAGGTTCCGGTGCATCCCGAGGACATTCCCAAGACCGCCATCATCACGCCCTTTAGCTCCTACGTCTTCCATTACTCCACCTTCGGCCTGACAAACACAGGGGCCACCTTCCAGCGCCTGATGGACAGCATCCTGGGGGACCTGCCCTTCTGCGTCTGCTACGTCGACGATATTTTGATCTTTTCCAGATCCCCTGAGGAGCACCTACGCCCAAGGGCTTGATGCTTTCCGGCAGATATCCATTCGTTCCATTTCCGAGATCGCTCTTTTTGCATCTTGAAGGCAGCCCGAGGGAGTCTATGGAACTTTGCGTGCGTCGGGGCCCCATGGTGGTGATGTGGTGGAATATTCCGTGCTTGGGCGGCGTCCCCGCCACCTGACGAAGTTCTGGTTTGGAAACTTCGGGGGATTCCTGCTGGATCTAGTCCAAGAGTTCTGAAGACTAGGTAAATTAACCAAGTCCAGGAGACTAGGCCTGGGAGAAATTTGGCATGATGTTAGGAGCAACAAAGAAACAAGCTGAGTACCAGGAATTTTCTTCAATACCTCTAAAATGGAAATCAGCACTTCAATTGCCTCCCCGTGGGAAGACATCACCCGGCCTCATCAGTAATAAGACCCATACACACAAGGAATATCATGTAATAGCAGGTAGGATAGGTCTACCCTAATTCCCAGGCAGTGTAAACGTCAGTCTTCATACCCACTGTGTCAACTATGACACAGTACCATTCTCCGACACCTGTCTCCAAGCAAGAAGATTGACAACTGTGCATATGTATACTAATAGTATTATTATTCTCGTATCTTAATGTCTTGGGGGAAAATTCTCTAGCAAAAACTAATTATTATTATTCTAGAGATACGCCCTATTAATGTTGACCAAAACCTACAAAAGAAGCCACTGACTTGAAATGCAATTTCCAAAGAATAGTACAGGATTCATTAGGCATACAGACCACAATATTTACTTTAATTCTAGCAAGTGTCTTATTATTAAACCTGACACAGCTATACATCATATTTCGCTTCTGAAAGTGTATGTACAAAATACCATTCATGATCAAGAATGTGAATTGTGAAAGAATATTATAGAGAAGGATAAGGGTTCGGGATAATTTTTCTTGATAGTTACCCCTAAGTTGTTTCTATTTAGAAATGTCCGTTTTCTAAACAACAGCTCTACCAAAGACTGTATTTTTATGTTTATTTTGCATAATCAGTCATAATAATGAATATACCTATAATTTGTTACGCAATTATATTTTAGCACTGAAGACTTCTCATCTGTCAACACTTTTTATTGAATATATCAACTGGAAATATTAATTCCTTCGCTTGGAAAGACAATCTATTTATAAAATCGACAATTTGCCAAAAATTACATATATAAAAGTATTTTTTAAATAAATCATGCAGTATTGTTTCTATTAATATAAACAAATCTTGTATCAAATGTCAAAACTTTTCACTGAAGTTCGGTAATATTGCATACTTGTCAACAGACTTAGTGTATAAACAGTTATATTGACCTGGTCTTTTATTTTTCATGTTAATATGTTGAAATTTGAATTTTCGTCTGCAATTTTGAAGACTAAAGAGTGCAATAGAATGCTACTCTTGTAGTCAAACTATTAGGTGAACATGTGACACGAACCACTGTCCAAGAAACCAAATGAAATTTCCCCTGAAAATTGAAATCGTTTGAAGTCCCAATATCAGTATGTTCTTTATTGTATGTTATTATCACCAGTGGATCTGGGCAAGATATTGGACATTTAGATAAATCATTAAGATTATCATAAACTGAATAATCCATGACTTACTGAAAATCATTCTTTACTCTTTAAATCTCTGTTCTTACTCTCATTTCATGTCTTCAGTTAGAAACGCCGAACGATAGAGGCAAGGTGTTTACTTTTTTTTTTTTTTTTTTTTTTTTTTTTTTTTTTTTTTTTTACCTGGCATAAGGAAGTCGTGGCAAAGATGCTGCACATCTGTACAGCACCCAGGAGAAGTGGCAACATCGAAAACGTATACTCCATGTTCGTGATCATTTTGGCTTGACCATAAATAACTGCTAGTTGTGATGCCCAAGAAAAACAAAACACTAACTACTTGCAAATAGTGGCGGGAACCTTTTCTTCCAAAACTAATGCTGCTCTGCCTATGAATGTGGTAGTGCTCTTCAGAGCACATTTCACGCAAGTACTAAAACCAAATAACCTCATTGAAAGGCAAGCAAGCAAGTGTCCAGCTAAAGTTTAGCAAGTAACTACAACGATTAAATAATGAAATGCAAGATGGTGATTAGAAGCTATTCTAGGTTAAAAATAAATGTTGATTTTCATTATCACAATCACCCTATGCATTCTATATAATCAACAAATGAATTTTCTTCAGGAAAGAAATCAAGTGGGCCCCCTTACACATGGGCCCCCTTACACATAAGACTATGGAAAATTTCAATACTGATTTACACTTACTGACAACTAAACGTTCGAATAATTTGTCCTCTGTGTTTCCACCTATGCTTTTTCAAATATTTTATTATGTGTTTGCCGTGTACTACCCCCTATTGTGGTTGAGGGTTGGAGTGAGGCCCCTGGTGTCACCTGTCAATCATAATTTTTAGACCCAGTCTGCCACTGAATCTTTATAAAGGTCTCAGCACGAAACGACATTTCAAAGGGTTAACAAAGGTGACCTGGCAGTTTCTTGAATGATTTTGAAAAGTTTGGTTCAACAGAAATGGTGATCCAAACAGGTTTACTTCAAACCTGAAGCTCCTAATATTGTTCAGAACTTGTTAGCAAACTGGTGAAATCTTACAGTTCCTAATCTTTTTCAAAACTTGTGTCAGAAAATTGGTGAAATCTTACAGTTCCTAATCTTTTTCAGAACTTGTGTCTGAAAACTGGTGAAATCCTACAGTTCCTAATCTTGTTCAGAACTTGTCTGAAAACTGGTGAAATCTTACAGTTCCTAATCTTGTTCAGATGTGGTGAAATTATATCCTCCAATTGCTCAACATGGTCCACAGCACATCATTTTCTTTAAGAAGGCAACAACAG
Source organism: Macrobrachium nipponense (assembly GCF_015104395.2). Classification (NCBI taxonomy): domain Eukaryota; kingdom Metazoa; phylum Arthropoda; class Malacostraca; order Decapoda; family Palaemonidae; genus Macrobrachium; species Macrobrachium nipponense. The sequence continues at coordinate 195,247,430 of NC_087200.1, read as the reverse complement.
TAGGAATTTTAGGCACTGGAATTTTATTACAAACCAGAAATCAACTTGTATTTACCTTAAATCTCGTTGGTAGTCGCCAAACGCAGACACGAGAACTAACCTAGCATTCTTATATAACTCCTATACACATTTGGCCAAACATGCAAATTAACTTATATATGATACTTAGCTGGTTCGTCATCTTCAGGAAGATAAGTACACTTAATTACATAGTATAACCAATACAGAATAGCAGTGCTCGCCACTATTGGGATCCAAGAATGTCCTCTTAAATTGCCAAGTGTGCAGAGTAATCCAGAAAGCCACACGCACACATTCAATTTACCCCAACATTAAGGCGGGGAAAAGAAAAAAAAAAACCCGGAGGGAAACTCTTGTCGCATTTGCGAAATACAGGCGAAAAAAATATCACTTATAATTAAAAATAATTAATAATCATTAATTAGTAAATCACAAAATCTAAAGTAAAGTTAATGATAAAGAAATTAAAACTTTTTCTCTTAATGGAAAAGTAAATTAAATGTGTCATTTTATGACATCAGAACTTGTGTCAGAAAATTGGTGAAATCTTACAGTTCAGAACTTATGTCAAGAAACTGGTAAAATCTTACAAAGTAGCTGTGATATTCACTAAAGTTTATTCAAGAGGAAATTATTTGTATCACTTTTCAGAAGATGAACAAACACACGTTAGGTGCCATGCAGACTTTAAACTCAAGCTTGCAAAGAATATGGGGTTCATTCGAAAGAAGTAACAGAATGTAAAGGGAAATGCAGAAAGAGAAAATGATCAGTTAGGAAAACAGATATTGAAAAATAAATAATCATATAGATAAATAAAAATATAAGCAGAATTTGGATCTTTGCTTGACCTTCTGAAGTTCTAATTGCAAGACATCCACAGGGAGGCTGAGCCACAGTAACAACAAAAATGTTTGTGCCATGTGGTCAAAGAGATTTTGTAATTTAATATATCAATATGGATTGACTATCAGACATCTCAGGTTTAACCTTTCTATATCACCAGTCCCTGGGTCTAAAGTGACAACCCCCTCGTATCAATTGTGGTTGCTGATTTTTTTACAGTATCATAACTATTAAGAACTTATCAAAGCATTAATGAACTTCTCTAACCTTTAGAATGGCACCACTATTAAATGATATAAGTAAATAACAAGACTTTCAGTACAATCTACTGATAACAGTGACCAAATGTGGAGCAATCTAGTTCGTTCACAAAATGCTGTAACATGTTCACATGCCAACATATGGAAACTTTCCTGAATCAACCACATATATCGTTATGATAACCTTCCCTAATCAAAATAATGTTATTACCTAGACAGATGTTTAAATGTTGATTTGGTTACCCAAACATTAAATGCTAAAAGTAAGATCAAGATACCTGGTCAAATCGTGCTATATGACTTCCTGAGTCCGACTGTTTCTCTCTTCTCATGAATCCTGGTAAGAGTTTTACGGGTACAAAAGTCAAAGAAAAAAAGGTCACAGGAAAGTAAGTCACACTAATCCTTCCCTGATAGTGAACTCCTATTGGTAAATTTTAACCCTGTATGTATCCATGTTTAGTAGAAGCCTGTTGGGGATATTTCTGTTTTAACTTGATAAGTAGCTATACACCTTTGCGGCGTGTTTAGTACAAGTCTGTTGGGGGTTACCATACAAACATAAACAAAAGACTGCAAATATCAGAAAGTTCCCCAAGAAATATTGGGAATTTCCTTGACTTTAGTATTGCACCTTTTATATTGCCCAAAACTCGCCACAAAAGGGTTTTTTTCCTTATGTACTCTTTGGAGTACATTAAAGGAATATACAAAAGGCTACATTAAACAGTAATGCAGCCTTTTATGGAAATAGGGTTTTGGGATTTTGGGTGGGGGATAGCCGCTCACAAGATCTCGCTAAAGAAAATCACATAAAATGAATAATTTGCCGCAAATTCATAAAAAAAAAAAAAAATTGCAATGAGATGTTCACGATTGCAGTAATTCTGTATAAGAGAATTTTATGCGGCTAAACCCCTACTTTACACATAAGAGACTGACTCCCTACTCAACACATAACGAGGCTGACCCTCTGCTCTACACATAAGAAGTTGTCCACCTACTCTACATATATAGAGGCTGACCGCCTATTCTACATACTAGCGAACTTACCCATCTACAATGGGTGATAAAATACGGGTGCAGAAGTGAAAAATTTGCATGTACTATTTGTTAAGCAATATTAAAATACGGGCAATTTTTATACATACCTACTACAGAACCTCTTTGTACACAATATTATCAGTTTGTCCACAACTTAATTTCAAGTTGGCAGAGTCAGTTCTCTGCTCATCGCCACATACAGTTGGCCATGCATGAACATGGATGACGGCAGAAACACACCAACTCGATCCAAAGTCTGGCCCTGCGATTTGTTTGCAGTGAATGAGAAGGCCAGGTTGATGGAAAACTGCCTGTGCCGTAACTGGAATGGAAACTGGTTGTCTGAAGGCATCAGAGGAATCCGGGGGATGAACAGACGTTTGCCGGTGTGAGGTCCCGTTGCTATCACTGCTTCGATGACGTGGGAGTTTAGCTCTATAACGGTGTACCTCGTTCCATCGCAATGTCCATTGGCAGGATCGAAATTCCGAAGCAACATTACCGGGCAGTACTTCTTCAACGTTATTTTGTGCACTGGGAGCCCCGATGGATTTAAGTTATTCAAAAAATCTTGCGGATATTGATGATAATTTTCATCTTCTATTGTGTCCGAGCTGAAATATTCGCGACGTTCTCCGGGGAAGTTGTACAGAAATTATGTATGAAAATTGGTAAAGTAATTAAGTCTACGGGAATAACCAGCCTCGTTTCACAGCCAGAAACAGCTCCGTATCAGGGAATCCTTTCTAACCCCCACCCCCTACAAAGGAGGGGGGTAGGTTGGATGAAACCCCATTACAAACCATCTTAGGAGTCCCCACCATAACCCTGCTAAGTTTCATGCCCATCTGACCAGCCATTTGGCCGAGATTGAATGACAGACAGACAGACATTACGGCCATTATATTATGAAAAGAGGCTGACCTCCTACTCTACACACACAAGTATTAATGTGCGGTAAGACTACCCTACCCTAATTTACTTGTGGACATGGCTAGCCTGGGCTACTCCTTTCTTATATAATGATTATTAATAATTATTGAGATTGACCTGCCACTCTACATACAAAAGGGTACTTCATGCAGTATATGGGATCAAGTTGGTCAGACTAGCCTTATGTGCGGACATGAGAAATATTAGTGAGTGAGACATTGACTCGCTACACTGCATAATAGGCCCTGTTCAATTCATATCTTCAAAGATACGAGCTTAACATACGTTCGGGCATGACTGGCCTAGGTGTCGTCAAATGTGTTCTACATAAACAAACCTATTTTGACCAAGACATCCACAAATGGCAATAATACTTATTTCAACTAGTTACTTTGTACATACGGGTTAAACATAATTAAGTTCGGACATAACTGGCCAAGGCTTCGCCTAGCATATAATTAAACAAACCTAAATGCCACAGGACCTCCCCATATGGTGTTTCAGCAGTTTGAGCACATGGTTTTGGGCAAGCCTAAGTTAACGTTTGGACATGATGAGTAGCTAGGTCTTCTACATACCAGGAAAAACAATTACCTGATAAATTATACCTATGCGCTTTTACGGATACCTGACATACATTTTACTTAACTAACATATATGTATATAAACTTACCTTATTACAGGGATATATCACATTTGTTCTCAGCAGGAGAACTGAGGTGGTAGCAGGAGGTGACGGCACACATAAACTTGTGAAAACGGGTTTCAGATACAAGGTGCTGTTGTTTGATGAAGTGATCAGCCAGGTACTTATTGAATGATTCGTCCTTACTGCTGTATCTGGAGACATTAGCCCTAGAGTCCCTCCATGCACTTTTCAATGTTCTGGGTTGATATCCCAGTTTCAGGGTCCACAAAATGACGGGAGTCATTCACTGAATCATGAATGTACTAGCCCTTTAGGTTTATTGGGCTTATGAAGACCAACAATCTCTAATAATTTTCGTATCTGGCAATATCCACTTCTTAATTTCAGCCAGTAAACGATTTCTTGGACTCGCGTTCTATACCTCCAAACGCCAACACACCTTCAATAAACCTCTCTTTGTTGGATTTTCTTTCACCGAACTTTGCCTTTTCAATCTCTACAACTTTCTCTGGGCCCCCTATGGGAGTACTGGTTTGTTATATGTGATTCAATATGGTCTCGCAGCAAAAGTTGTACCAATCGTTGATGGTTTGTTCGCAAGATTTGATAACATGTTTTACCTTGAGCTGAGTAAATCTCCCAAAATTAATGAGTAAATATGTTCAAACATTGGACAACCGCTCACTCATTTTATTCCCAGTGAAAATAAGATTTTGGATCAAGGTAAAATCAGAGAATTATGATAGGTTCAATTATAAAAAAAAAGTGCATGGGCTGCCAGTTAAACTCCAAGTAGGTTTGGTGGCAATGCTCCACAATTCTTTATGACTAAGCCTCCCATCGTAACGCCGTACCGCAGCCACTGTCAATAGTAGTGGAAAGCTACAAATGCGTGACATCAACAAGAGCTAATGGGAATTCAGAATAAATTTCTTATGGTACCCAAATGGTGTAATAAGTTTCATTTTGGCTTAGTAAGTTGCTCTGCTGGATATTCTTTTATGACGACTTTCATGTAGGGTGGTAATTACCGAGATATAGGGTGCAAAAATAAAGTAAAGTTTTACAGTGAACTTTTTCTTGGGTGACTTTATATTACCGGTCCCCACAATAAATTAATTGGGGCTTTTCATCCTAGCCAAAGTTGTGATTATTTTTCCCATGACATTTATCCTGTAACTTTCATTATCGGTCACCCTTCTGATACCTCAGAGCTATACCTCTAGGCTAAGGATTCTTGATTCATTTCCTGAAGAAATTTTATTTGTGGATTAAACTTAGACTGCATATGTCATTGTGATCATGAAAATCAATATATATTTTTCTTTAACTAGAATAACTTCTAATCACCTCTTTATTGCATTTAACGACTGTAGTTACTTGCTTAAACTTTGGCTGGACTCTTGCTTGCTTTTTTAGTGAGGTTATTTGGTTGTCAGCACTTTTGTGGAATGTTGTGGTCTGTATGCTGAATATAAGCACTAAACTTCATTAGCAGATCAGCATTAGTTTTGGAAGAAAATATTCCTGATACTTGTAAGGACAACGCTTTTCCCTAATTTTTATCATATCCAATCATCAAGTTGCGTTGTTCCTTTTGCCATTCTATAGAGTGTTCCGTGGCCTTTCCGCCGATGTATAACACATATGTAATTTCATTATCTGTATGCTTTATTATCTGTGAGAAAGCACAAATCTACTGTCTCAGAGTAATTTCTACTCCCAATGCGAGTCTGTACTACTTATCCGTCTGCACCTGTGTCAACCCAGTTTTGTCTGTAATAAATTATCAGTACCCAGCTACCTGTCTTACTCTCTGGTTCTCACACACTATATGCAATTAGTAGTGTTTTATTTTCCTTGAGCATCACAACTAGCAATTATATATATATATATATATTTATAGTCAAACTAAAATCACTACAAACATGGAGTATGTTTTTAGCATCAGCACCTCTCCCGGATGCCGTGTAGATGAGGCAGGATCTTTGCCATATCTTCCCTTTATACTCAGTTAATATGGGAAAACACCTTAATTGACATTATGTTAGGCGTTTGTAACTGAAGAGTTTTTTTTTAAAGTGGGCGATAAGAACAGATTTAGAGAGTATAAGGATCATTCATAGTAAAAAAAAAACATGCAGTAAATCATACTTTAAAGTCTTTTGATAACAGGGTAGAATATGGATGATTTAGATTATAATAATCTAAAATGCCTTACCACAAATGGCTAAACCAGATCCACTGATGAAAATAACTGATACAAAACCATAAAGAAAATACAAATATTGGCTCCTCCAGTGTTGCCAACCCTCTCACAGCTCATTACTCTACCTTGGCTCTGAAATTACCCTACTTTACCTACCATTACCCTACGACTGGCCTTAAGATATAAGAATTCAGAAAAATATTGTACTATAGTTATTTTATTCATCACCAACTTTTTTCAAGTTATACATTGACACATTATGTAGTTCAATAAGCTCAGCTGTAACATTTAGTTCTGCAGTCTTCCTCTTTACCCTTCACCGCTGACTTGGTAAACAAAAAGGCATTCAGTGGTTTAGGTCCCATTTTATTTATTTATTTTTGTCTTGGTATCAGTTGGAAAAGAAAATTTTCTTTCTGTGTCTGCATCTGAGTGAGGAAGAGTGAAAACTAATTTTACCAAAGCAACCAAATTTTCAACACAGGCTCATCATCACAATTCTTCACATTGGTAAGGAAACCCCAAAATTCAATGTTAGATTTCAATTTTAGTTCTTTAATTTCTGTCTCATCGAAATAGAGAGGTAGCTTTCGCCATTCCTCATCTATATCACTATCATCATGTCACAAATGCATATATTTATCTTTGAGAAGCCAAAGAGATGATAGTCGGTTTTTACTCTTAAAAGTCAAGTGCTACTGTAGGTTCAATGAATTCTAGCTCACGAAAAAATGGATAATTTAAAGGCAGCATTCTCTTTATCTCATTTTGAACTTTTTGACATCAGAAGAGTTAAGGTCTTCTTGTATGATGATTTCTAAGCAGTTTGATCCAAGATGAACTTTGGAAACATCGTGTTGGTTATATGTAGCATTTGCCCCCCAAAAAACCGTTGGCAATTCATTTACCACATAACAGATAAATAAATAAAATTATATAAAAGAAAGTTGAAGACAAACAGATCTTGAAATTACCCTACATCTTGGGACAATACCCCATTACCCTAAAGACCCGGATTTCAGTTTGAGTTACCCTAAGCGTTGGGTACTTAGCCCACGGTTGGCAATACTGGACTCCTCAACCACTATAAAATAGGTGAGCCTTAGTCATAAAATTTGGTCCCCAATATGGTTTGACAATACGAGTACAACACTCAATAAATGATGTACTTTTCAAAAGTAGGCGAACTGGAACAGTTCGTAAGCTTCAGGGGACAACGTTCAATTTCCCCAAGCCACGTCAATAACCTTTTCATATAGTAAGTTTGCGGCCAACTATGCAATATTATAGTTATCACTCTGAAAAAAATTGAAACTTAATACATAATTTGTAATAATAACAAAGCATTGTTCTAGCTCTAAAAAATATTTATATTTTTGTTTTTTTTAAAAAATGCGCGCCAGTTCTGCAGTTGTCGGAAAATCAATGCTCGAAGTGACGCTTCACAAAGGAGAGCTGCTAGAACTTTAGACGTTGAGAGGAAATTCCTCTCACAACGATTTTAATTTTCGGATGTGTTGTTGTATTCAACTTGTTTCCGTGCTATTTGTTATTTTATTATAGTTAATAGGTCTGTCTCATAAGAACTTATGATCGACTTTCACTGCATATTGCCGTCTGGTCAGGTAATGGACAGACAGGAACTATGTACTGTGTTGGTATTCATGTGAAAACTAAATGATCACAACGAAAGTGGACCAGGGAAGCGTTGGTAAGGATGTCTTGCTTATTTTTCATCCTTACTGCAGCTGTTATGTTACTTGCACTAGTCAAGTGGCTTTCTGGCATTTCAAGTGGGTAGCCTACCACTACTGCCTTCTTGATCTTTTCTTCCTTGAGCGCCTGGATGGTGATGGCTGTGGTGTTCCTCAGGGTACTTATCATCCTGAATGCTGAAGAGATCGTCCATGTTTGTCCCTGCTGTTGTGGTCTTTGCCTGGAATTGCAGGCTTGAATTGTTTTTTGGAAGGCTGCTATAGTCCTGAAGCCTTCAGTGGAGTTGCTGGACATGACCCTGATGAAGTGGGTGATCGTTTCTCTGACTGGTTTCCCGTGGTGCAGCTCGTCTCTTTTCCTGTTCCTGTTCCTTTTTGAGTTAATCATAATTTCATTCCTGGTCATCATCATCGTCCTCCTTTTTGTTCTTTTTTTCCTCTAATCCTCAGCATTCCAGGCTTCCATATTGGTGGTCTTTTCCAGTTTCCTGTTGTTGGTGCAATTACATTTCAGACATCCTTAGGGGTGCTTCCAAGTCGAGAAGGGGGGGGGGGTGGGGGGAAGTAAAGACAGCCAGTGCGCCTGGTTGGGTTGTCCAACCCTTTAAGCCCTAGGGCACCAAACAAAGTTAAAGTTCGAGTAGAACAATGAAATTATAGTACCTGAAACTGTAATTAAATGTTATTTTTTGTTATTATTATTATTACTTTATTATTATTATTACTATTTTATTATTATTATTTTATTTCTTTCTTTTCCGTTGGAAGGGGGGAGCCCTATCTATCCTATTGGTAGCTGTTTACTGACTGTGGCAGTTGCAGCTGGGGAATCCCCTTACTGCTCTCAGAGCACTTAGACGACCCAGCAGTCAAGTCCTACAGTCAGGGAAATCTTTAGGTATGGAAATAAAAATCTTAGGCCAGTTTACTGATCTCTGTTACACACTTCCACACACACAAACTTACACTAGGCTTATAATGCCAATTCCTTTCCAACCAAACCTATCGCCCTATCTTAGATTCTTGGCTTATAGGTGCCAAGCCTATCGGTCCTATGCCACTTGCCACAGACAGCGAGAGTGGGAGATTTTGACTCTTGGATCCTGCTTCAACTGGAGTGTTAAGACCCCAACGGCAACCAGATTTTCCACAGGAGAGTCTGTTAGTAAGGAGAGGTTATGTAGTGTTAAGGTAGAGACTTATTCTATTGTCAAAGATATTTTGCTTCTAAGATGGCTGAAAATCCGCAATATTTCTGAGGTAGAGCCTTCAGAGGTGGCAGCAGGCGACGCTGAGGGCGCCCTTCGGCAGAGGAAGTTCTTCTCACTGTGGGATCAGTGAGAGAACTGGTAAGAGACATGTTGCTCCTTCTCCTCTTTGTGCCGACTGAGGATGTCTGCCTCTTTGGTTTGAACGTGTAAAAGTTCATCAAGCATTTTGTGTTGGAGGTTTGATGAGCGTGTTTAACATGTTTGACCGTGTGAAACCCCCTTTATCCTTCGTCTGTTCCTTCTTCTCTTATCTCTCTCTGAGGATCTCTCACTAATCATATGATCTCTCTCTGTTGATCTGGTCTCTCCTACTTCGTCAGTCGTATATATACGGCAATCTGGGGGCGGGGCCTACCAGTGAACGTCACAGACTCCCGAGACGACAGGAACGTTTTAGAAGGATCTAGGCGAATAGTTACATCATAATATGCGGCGACACATCGGCGCCTGTTGAGTTCCATAGTACACCTGGGAGATTCTAGAACAATCATGAGAACAGGCGCCTCCAACACGTGCGCAAATGCCTCCTTGCTGCAGAACTTCTCGAAGAAGATGCATTTTCCTTTCCTTTAATATATAATTCCTTGCTATAAAGCAATTACCACGACACGTTCCCCCAAAAGAATAAAAAAATGAAATCAACTGATTTTATTTTTTTTTTTAAAGAAGCAAGAATCAAACAGCAGGGGAACAATTCTGCATAAAGCTTTAATGCAGCTAAACACGCACACTTCTCCATTCACTCACCCACTCATGCCAAAATAGAAAACGGTTGTCAGCTACTAATTCTAAAAAATCTCAAGAGAGGTTATCTGCTATAACATTATCCTTTCCTCTTAATTTTTTGTTTTCTGATCTCTGATTAAAAACTTGTAAATACTAAAACACCTCTTGTGTTTTTCTCAGAACTAATTTCTCTCTGTGACACCATTACTACGGCGGATGGTGGCCATAGCATGGGTCGTTCTTTATAATTCTTAATCAAGTTTACATGCATCCACTTTGCTCTATGCTTACCCATGTCTATCAGATAATTTAGATTTCCCCTCTTTTCCAAAATTGAAAAAGGACCTTCGAACTTATAAGATAAAGAGGGACCTTCTTTCTGGGCTAATACTAAAACTTTATCTCCTACACAGAAACTTGTCACTTTCTCTCTGAGATCATGTTTCTGTTTAGTCTCCACTTGACTTCCACTCTTGTTCTCCTTCGCTAGTTGCCAAGCATCTCTTAAATTGTTTTTCTAATACTCTAGATTAGTTATGTACTCTTCTCTACTCTCTTTCAGCATTAAATTACATTTCAACATTTCCAAAGGACCTTTAGCAGTGTGACCGAAAACCAGTTCGAAAGGACTAAATCCTGTAGTGTCATTCAGTGCCAACCTTAAAGTTAATAGAACAAATGGTAACTTTTCTTCCCAGTCGTGTTCAAATTTACTACACAGTTTTCGTAAGCAACTCTTTAACGTTTGGTGAAACCGCTCCACAATGCCTTGTGATTCGGGGTGAAAAGGTGCGGAAGTTACGAATTTATTGCCTAACTCCTGCATTCTATTCCTGAAATATTTGGATACAAAATTACTACCATTATCACTCTGTATAGTACAAGGCACACCAAACTTAAAAAAATAATCTAACAACCGTTTAACTACGGTCCTTGCGTTACAGCTTCTTACGGGTATCGCCTCTAGATAGCAAGTTAGTCTATCAATGATTATCAACAGATATATACTCCCTCCCTTACTTCTAGGCAACAGTCCGACCATATCGATAACTACATTCTCAAAAGGTTTGCCTACTGAAGGAACATTACACAACGGAGCTCTGGGAATTACTTGATTTGGTTTTCTGGCTATTTGGCATTCATGACAGCTTAAAACATATCTCTTTACGTCACTCCTCATTTTAGGCCAAAAGTATGCCCTACTAATACACCTGAAAGTTTTATTTACTCCCAAATGTCCTTGCTCATCATGTGCTAACTTCAAGACTAGTTCACAAAGCTTCCTAGGAACCACTAATTGTTTGGTGATTTCCCCTTTACTACCTGACATAGGATGAACATAACGACACAAAACTTCGTCCTTTAAACAAAACGTTTCCTTATACACATTATCGAGATCATCATCCAGCTCACATTAAAAAATTCGGGTTAGTGTCTCATCCTCCCTCTGAAACTTTACTAGCGCATCCTTATTCAAGAGGTTAGTGCCTAATTCATCACCGTAACTATTACTTGATTCCACGACATCGACTACGTTACTCTCGACAGCTACACCTGCTTAGCTATTACTGTCAAAACCGATAGAGTCAGGTCTCTCAACCACACTCACACCAAGATCAACCTCGCCACCTCTATCACACTCTGAATCCACGAACAAATTATGACCATAGTCTATGTCTGTATCTAAACCTGACCTAGTTACTACCATTTCAGGCACTGGAATCTCACTCACAACAGGATACACATTCTTGGATAAAGCTAAGTCATTACCGACAATAATGTCAATGCCATCAACATGCAAACTGTCTACAACTGCTAGTTTCACTTCTCCTGACACTACCTGACTTTCTAAGTTTAACTTCAACAAAGGACAAAGAACACAAGTGTTAGGAAATCCACCTAACATGACTTTTTCTTCCATATTGATTTCTGCCATGTTTGGCACACTCTGTCTCCTAATTAGTGAGACAGCAGCTCCTGTGTCTCGAAGCAAGACTAGTTCTCTCGAATCTACTCCTCCAAGAGAGGAAACTACACCTTCTGACAAAAATTAAAAAAAAAATATCCTAGTTTCCCTCTTCAAATCATCCCTACTTGACGAAAGGTTAACTAGAGACACTGGTTTCTTAACGTCCTTCCTTTCTACTGCACAATTTCTCACTAAATGTCCTTTCCCATTACATTGGAAACAAGTTAATTCTGAGCCACTAGATGCCAATTTATTCTTGCAAACCTTGGACGTATGACCAGGTTTTTCGCATGTATAACAGGAATAGTCACTTTTACTCGCATTGCTATTACTAGAACTGAAACCTTTACTGCTTTGTACTTTATCAGACGAAGGATCATTTTGCTTCTTACTGTTACTTGAATTATGAGTCAAACTATATTCGTCTGCTAACCTAGTTGCTCCTGCAAAAGATACTTCTCGCCTATCTTCTATATACAGCTTAATCTCAGGGGATACGTTGTCTTTGAGGTTTTCTAACGACATTAAGTTCTTCAAACCATCAAAATCCTCAACTTTATTTTCAAGCTTACTAACAAAGATAAATGCAGAATGGTTTCTCCTATTTACATAAAAATAAAATCTTACAGTATGTGAACTGGGGAAACAGTGAGGTAATGAAATACTTGCCGGCCAGTTTTGCAGCTGTCGAAAATCAATGCTCGAAGCGACGGCTTCACTTTAGACGACTTCTTGACTCTGTACTGCAGAAAGCAATGTCTATTCTTGATACTCGAAGGTCACGTTACTACTCAAAACCACCTTGTAGGACGTTTCTCCTCTGAAGGCTTGCTCGACGTCGCAATACCTCTGTCATTCTCTCTCTAACTGGACGACTTGACCCGATTCCGATCAAACTCTCGTGTGCCTTCTTCCTCTCTTATCCTTCGTCTGTTCCTTCTTCTCTTATCTCTCTCTGAGGATCTCTCACTGATGATCTCTCTCTGATGATCTGATCTCTCCTACTTCGTCAGTCATATATATACGGCGATCTGGGGGCGGGGCCTACCAGCGAACGTCACAGATTCCCGAGATGACAGGAATGTTTTAGAAGGATCTAGGTGAATAGTTACATCATAACTATTCACCAACAGGCGTCACTTTGGCGCCTGTTGAGTTCCAAAGTACACCTGGGAGATTCTAGAACAATCATGAGATCAGGCGCCTCCAACATGTGAGTGGAAGAAGGCTAGTAAAACAAAGATCCACCCTGACTCATCCCCTGAAGTCTGCTCGAAAGTGTACATTTGCTCTGTGGGAACTTCACCTCTATTCATAGCACTTAAGGGGGCCGGCCGGAACCCCTATATATGGTGGTATAGGGCAAAAAATGCAGTCATGAAAAAATTCATGGAGCTTCATATGGCAATTGAGAATACGTATACGAAATATTTCGTCAAAATTCCTCTTACTTTCGTAGTTACAGGGTAATTAGTAAACATAACTCAATAAGCCTGAAACATTCATCCGTACAAGAAAATGCAATATTTCTTCTGTTATCGTAAATTTTGATAATTATTGGCAAAGAAATTGTGAGAAATGGCATCTGTAGAGATTCCGTGGCTCACATAAGTGAGTATCTGGTTCAGTCATGAATCAGTTGGACCATAGACTTCAAGTAGATTATACGTTCGAGTTTCACCTCGTGACATTCGCTTGCTTTTACGTATGTTTATGTATGATTCGGCAAGAAGTTCATCATGCCAATGAGGAAAAGACAAGGAAAACATCTCGCTAACATACAGACGAAGAAAAATCGCTCAAGTATTATTACAGAATATCATAATATACGCATAGTTAGTGAAGAGAGAGGGGAGGGTTGCTTAGTAACGCCCCCTTCTTGCCTGACAGCACACGTCACACTGTGCCCAAGGCTACGATCTTTGAGCAAAGAGATCTTCATTTATGATAAATAACATAGTTTTGGTTTTTTCATACCCAAAATGGAATATGAAATTCATAATAATCATGATTTATTAAATTGTCTTAGTAAAAATAGAGTACACCTTCGAGTCTCACCTCTGACATTCTCTTGCATTTACGTTTGTTTATCTTTGTTTCGGCAAGAATGTCATCATGCCAAAGAGGAAAATACAAGGAAAACATCTCGCTAACATACAGAAGAAAATTCGCTGTAATAAGCCGAGTTAGTGAAGGGGAGAGAGGGGGTTACGCAGGAAGGAGTGCCCCATCTTGCCTCAAGCAGAGCCCCAGGCTACGATATATGAGCAAAGGTATCATCATTTATGATTAAATTATGATAAATAAAATAGTATTGGTTTAATAATACACAAAAAAGAAATATACATTCATAATAATCATTATTTATTAACATTGTCTTTATAGAAATACGAAGGAAAACTTTGAACGCCCGTATCTCAAAACTATACTTATTGACCTTCAAAATCTATCTCCTCACTTAGTTTTAAAGCTATAACATTGGAATTTGGTATATAACTCAGAAAGACATTATAGAACAATCAAAAAGAGCCCTTTTTTCCAATTTTTGTTTCGTTTTTTTTTATAATTTTTTTTTCTCGTGATTTATAGGGTTTATTTTTTTACCATTTAGAAAAATTCATATCTAGCAAAAAAATGACTTTTAGAAAAAAAACTCTCCATTTGATTGGAGGTCTACATCAGGTCTATACATGGTAGTAATCCCAGGTCTTAATATTAAATATCAAAGGAGGAGATTGAATTTTAAAAATGGTTATTTTCGGGATAAATTGCCCTGGCGTCACAAAACCGAAGGTCAGAGGCGAAAATCATATGCGGTTTGGAGATGTCCCAAGTCACCTTATTAAGTGGTATGAATGTCAAAGTCCTGTCGTTAAAAAACGGCATTCGCCGGCCGGCCCCCTTAACTTATTTTCTACACTGTGTTTTCTTTCTTGATTCCCATATTAATTCCAACCTTCCATAGTATGATTAATGTTATTTAATGCCACAAACACTGTAGTACTGTGTTCATACTGTGATAAGAAATAAGTATAACCTATATACGATTTTAAGAAATTGTCAATAATGACTGCTCAGAAATTGGTATTACCTAATTATTATTATTATTCAAGGGATAAGACCTATATTTAATGTTGACCAAAGCCATAAAATGGGCCACTGACTTGAAATTCAAGTTCCAAAGAATAGTACAGTGTTCATTAGGCATCCGCCTTAGTGGCGTGATCGGTATAGTCTTGTCCTGCCACCTCGGTGGCCGCGAGCTCGATTCTCGGGTATTCCACTGAGTGGTTAGAGATATGTATTTCTGGTGATAGAAGTTCACTCTCGACGTGGTTCGAAAGTCACATAAAGACGTTGGTCCCGTTGCTGAATAACCACTGGTTCCATTGTCACGAGAGAAATTTTTCTCCCACCAAGACATTAAGATACGAGAATAATAATACTAGGTAGTACTATACATATGCACTGTTGTCGGTCTTCTTGCCTGGAGACAGGGGTCGGAGAATGGTACTGTGTCATAGTTGACACGGTGGGTATGAAGGCTGATATGTTTACGCTGCCTGGGAATTAGGGTAGGCCTGTCCTACCTGCTATTAAATGATATTCCTTGTGTGTATGGGTCTTATTACTGATGAGGCCAGGCGATGTCTTCCCACTGGGAGGCAATTGAAGTGCTGATTTCCATTTTAGGGGTATTGAAGAAAATTTCTGGTGCAGCTTGTTTCTTTGTTGCTCCTTACATCATGCCAAATTTCTCCCAGGTCTAGTCTCCTGGACTTGGTTAATTTACCTAGTCTTCAGAACTCCTGCACTAGATCCCTGGAAATATTAATTTTATTTAATTTTTGATTTCAAGAAATCAATACAAGTGCATAGTTTAAAACAACAACAAAAAATAACTCTTTATACTGAGAGACCTCAAAAAAATACATCAACTACACACTATGGGAATTGCTTTTCCTTCTTAATAGGATAAGTACCAAACGTGGAGCAGCCCTGGAATCAATTAATTTACATTAGGTGTAGATCATTTGATACCCTACTCCACACAGTTCTAAATGTTTGTACACAATATATGTCAATGGGTAAGGCTACCTGAAAGATTTCTGGGAAAAACTTAAACTAAAATGAGGTAAAATTAGGCTAAGGTGCCTTTTAACAGGATATAGTCTAGCCTAGGCCTCTTCAGAAATCGTTAAGGATAGCCTATGTACAGTTTACATGGCTGATTTTTGAATAGGTTACAATAGGCCACAAAGTTAAGTCAGTTTAATGAGGGTACAAGCTAAGTCCTATATAATTAAGTTTTCCATGAATTTATATACATATAGCCTATCTATATTTACCAAAAATAGTCATAATTCTTCATGCAAACAGGATTAGTCTAGGGTAGGCCTTAAACTACTGTATAGCCTAGGGTTGCCAAGATTACAATTACAAGATTAGAAAGCTGGGACACTTAAAATTCCTCACCATATATCAATATTTATACCAAGTATATACACACCCGAACGAATATTATACTGTAATGGGACAACAATCGTGTTCCAGAAGGGTCAATGCGGGACAAGCGACGAAACAATGAAATTCGGGATGTCCAGGAAAAACGGGACGTCTGGCAACCCTAGTATAGCCTAGTCTAAGAATATGATCGGCAGTGGAAACTTCCATGAGAGAGGTAAGGGTAACCCCAAGATGCCCTGTAGGACGGCCTCTTTGTGGTACCCTTTGGCACTGGTATTTGCAAAAACTTTATACAAACAAAACACTTACTACTTTTTTACGTTTTACAACCCTATCAAATGCCAAGTTACAACTCTAACACAGCAAAATCTCATGAGAACTAAAGAACGTGAAGCATCTTTCACGACAATGAAAATTTTCCACGTTAAGGCATTGCAATCACGTTTGACTGGGCATGTAACTTTGCACTTGAATCCTCGTCTGCTACTGTTCTTTCATAATAGTGATCTGTTCCAACTAATGAACTAACGGTAATATTATGACTTTAAAAGCTTACTTTGCAAGGGATAGATAATAATTTGTATTAATAATTTGGTAAAATAGCCCAAAAATGAAAGGGTGGACTGGTTGACATCCTCACACGAGAGCATTCGTGATTCTTACATGTGTTGCTAGTTACCAAATTGCAGACGAAAGATTCAGGACAGCGCTCCCATACTCAAAGCGAAAGACAAACAAAACAAGGGATTGGTTACACTGCCACGCACTCATGTAAGGATCACGAATGCTCTCGTGTGAGAGGACGTCAACCGGTCCAACCTTCATTTTTGGCCATTTTACCAAATTATTAATACAAATGATTATCTATCCCTTGCAAGGTAAGCTTTTAAAGTCGTAATATTACTTTTAGTTCATTAGTTGGAACAGATCACTATCATGAAAGAACAGTAGCAGATGAGGATTCAAGTGCAAAGTTGCATGCCCAGTCAAACAAATTTCCACTGCCGATCATGATCTTAGACTAGGCTATACAGTCATTTAAGAAGGCCTACCCTAGACTAATCCTGTTTGAATGAGGAATTATGATTATTTTTGGTAAATATAATTAGGCTATATAAGTATATAAATTCATGGTAAACTTGTACCCTCATTAAACTAACCTAGCTTTGTGGCCTATTGTAACCTAGTGAAAAATCAGCCATGTAAACTTTGCATAGGCTATCCTTAACGAGTTCTGAAGAGGCCTAGGCTACACTATATCCCATTAAAAGGCACCGTAGCCTAATTTTACCTCATTTTAGTTTAAGTTTTTCTCCGAAATCTTTCAGGTAGCCTTATCCATTGACACAAATTGTGTACAAACATTTAAGTACTGTGTGGTGTAGGGTATCAAATGATTTACACCTTACTGTACATTAATTGATTCCAGGGCTGCTCCATGTTTGATACTTATCCTATTATGAAGGAAAAGCAATTCCCATGGTATGTAATTGATGTGTTTTTTTTGTTTTTTTTAAGGTCTCTCAATATAGAGTTATTTTTTGTTGTTGTTTTAAACTACCTACTTGTATTGTTTTCTGGAAATCAAAACTTGAATAAAAGTAATATTTCCAGGGATCTAGTCCAGGAGTTCTGAAGACTAGGTAAATTAACCAAGTCCATGAGACTAGGCGAAGGAGAAATTTGGCATGATGTAATGAGTAATAAAGAAACAAGCTGAACATCAGGAATTTTCTTCAATACCATCGTACATTACCCATAAATGGAAATCAGCACTTCAATTGCCTCCCCGTTGGAAGACATCACCTGGCATCATCAGTAATAAGACCCATAAACACAAGGAATATCATGTAATGGCAGGTAGGATAGGTCTACCCTAATTCCTAGGCAGCGTAAACGTCAGTCTTCATACCCACCATGTTAACTATGACACAGTACCATTCTCCGACCCCTGTCTCCAGGCAAGAAGACTGACAACAGTGCATATGTATACTAATAGTATTATTATTCTCATATCTTAATGTCTTGAGAGAAAAATTCTCCCATGAGAACTAATTATTATTATTCTTGAGATAAGCCATATTAATGTTCACCAAAACCTACAAAAGAAGCCACTGACTTGAAATGCAATTGCCAAAGAATAGTACAGGATTCATTAGGCATACAGACCCCAATATTTCCTTTAATTCTAGCAAGTGTCTTATTATTAAACCTGACACAGCTATACATCATATTTTGTTTCTGAAAGTGTATGTACAAAATACCATTCACGATCAAGAATGTGAATTGTGAAAGACTATTATAGAGAAGAATAAGGGTTTGTGATAATTTTTCTTGATAGTTACCCTTAAGTTGTTTCTATTTAGAAACGTTCGTTTTCTAAACAACAGCTCTACCAAAAACTGTAGTTCTATGTTTATTTTGCATAATCAGTCATAATAAAGAATATACCCATAATTTTTTACGCAATTATATTTTAGCACTGAAGACTTCTCATCTGTCAACACTTTTTATTGAATATATCAACTTGGAAATATAACATTCCGTTGCATGGAAAGACAATCTATTTATAAAATCGACTATTTGGCAAAAATTACATATATAAAAATATTTTTTAAATAAATCATGCATTATTGTTTCTAATAATATAAATAATTCTTGTATCAAATGTCAAAACTTTTCACTGAAGTTCTGTAATATTGCATACTTGTCCACAGACTTAGTGTATAAACAGGTATATTGACCTGGTCTTTTATTTTTTATGTTAATATATTGAAATTTGAATTTTCGCTGCAATTTTGAAGACTAAAGAGTGCAATAGAATGCTACTCTTGTAGTCAAACTATTAGGTGAACATGTGACACGAACCATTGTCCAAGAAACCAAATGAAATTTCCCATGAAAATTTAAATCGTTTGAAGACCCAATATCAGTATTTTCTTTATTGTATCAGTTATTATCACCAGTGGATCTGGGCAAGATATTGGGCATTTAGATAAGTCATTCAGATTATCATAAACTGAATAATCCATGACTTACTGTAAATCATTCTTTACTCTTTAAATCTCTGTTCTTACTCTCATTTCATGTCTTCAGTTAGAAATGCCGAACGATAGTGGCAAGGTGTTTACTTTTTTTTCTTTTTTTAACCTGGCATAAGGAAGTCGTGGCAAAGATGCTGCACATCTGTACAGCACCCAGTAGAAGTGGCAACATCGAAAACGTATACTCCATATTCGTGATCATTTTGGCTTGACCATAAATAACTGCTAGTTGTGACGCCCAAGAAAAACAAAACACTAACTACTTGCAAATAGTGGCGGGAACCTTTTCTTCCAAAACTAATGCTGCTCTGCCTATGAATGTGGTAGTGCTCTTTCAGAGCACATTTCCCGCAAGTACTAAAACCAAATAACCTCATTGAAAGGCAAGCAAGCAAGTGTCCAGCTAAAGTTTAGCAAGTAACTACAACGATTAAATAATGAAATGCAAGATGGTGATTAGATTAGAAGCTATTCTAGGTTAAAAATAAATGTTGATTTTCATTATCACAATCACCCTATACATTCTATATAGTCAACAAATGAATTTTCTTCAGGAAAGAAATCAAGACTCCTTATTGCATGATAGCTTTGATTTGGTATAACAAGAAGACTTCATAAATACTTCACAGCTAGGAGATCAAGAAATTGTACACAGAGGAAAACACAGTACTAGACACATATTTACTATTATAGCCCTTTTCACATTAGCCCGGTTAAAAAATCTTCAGGATTCTTGTAAATCTTCACAGTGGCAGACTGGTCAGATTGCCAGCTTGCCTGATGGCAAGTGGGCCCCCTTACACATGGGCCCCTTAATTACACATAAGACCATGGAAAATTTCAATACTGATTTGCACTTTTTGAAAAATAAACGTTCCAATAATTGTCCTCTGTGTTTCCACTTATGCTTTTTCAAATATTTCATTATGTGTTTGCCGTGTACTACCCCCTATTGTGGTTGAGAGTTGGAGTGATGCCCCTGGTGTCACCTGGCAACCATAATTTTTAGACCCAGTCTGCCACTGAATCTTTATAAAGGTCTCAGCACGAAACGACATTTCAAAGGGTTAAAAAAGGTGACCTGGCGGTTTCTTGAATGATTTTGAAAAGTTTGGTTCAACAGAAATGGTGATCCAAACAGGTTTACTTCAAACCTGAAGCTCCTAATATTGTTCAGAACTTGTTAGCAAACTGGTGAAATCTTACAGTTCCTAATCTTGTTCACAACTTGTCAGCAAACTGGTGAAATCTTACAGTTCCTAATCTTGTTCAGAACTTGTGTCTGAAAACTGGTGAAATCTTACAGTTCCTAATCTTGTTCAGATGTGGTGAAATTATATCCTCCAATTGCTCAACATGGTCCACAGCACATAATTTTCTTTAAGAAGGCAACAACGGCAGGAATTTTAGGCACTGGAATTTTATTGCAAACCAGAAATCAACTTGTATTTACCTTAAATCTCGTTGGTGGTCGCCAAACGCAGACACGAGAACTAACCTAGCATTCTTATATAACCCTATACACATTTGGCCAAACATGCAAATTAACTTAGCTGGTTCGTCATCTTTAGGAAGATAAGTACACTTAATTACATAGTATAACCAATACAGAATAGCAGTGCTCGCCACTATTGGGATCCAAGAATGTCCCCTTAAATTGCCATGTGTGCACAGTAACCCAGAAAGCCTCACGTACACATTACCCCAACATTAAGGCGGGGAAAAGAAAGAAAAAAAAAACCACCGGGAGGGAAACTCTTGTCGCATTTGCGAAATACAGGCGAAAAAATATCACTTATAATTAAAAATAATTAATAATCATTAATTAGTAAATCACAAAATCTAAAGTAAAGTTAATGACAAAAAAATTAAAACTTTTTCTTTTAATGGAAAGGAAAATTAAATGTGTCATTTTATGACATCAGAACTTGTGTCAGAAAATTGGTGAAATCTTACAGTTCCTAATCTTGTTCAGAACTTATGTCAAGAAACTGGTAAAATCTTACAAAGTAGCTGTGATATTCACTAAAGTTTATTCAAGAGGAAATTATTTGTATCACTTTTCAGAAGATGAACAAACACACGAAAGGTGCCATGCAGACTTTAAACTCAATCTTGCAAAGAATATGGGGTTCATTCTAAAGAAGTAACAGAATGTAAAGGGAAATGCAGAAAGAGAAAATGATCAGTTAGGAAAACAGATATTGAGAAATAAATAATCATATAAATAAATAAAAATGTAAGCAGAATTTGGATCTTCGCTTGACCTTCTGAAGTTCCAATTGCAAGACATCTACAGGGAGGCTGAGCCACAGTAACAACAAAAATGTTTGTGCCATGTGGTCAAAGAGATTTTGTAATTTAATATATCAATATGGATTGACTATCAGACATCTCAGGTTTAACCTTTCTATATCACCAGTCCCTGGGTCTAAAGTGACAACGGCCTCGTATCAATTGTGGTTGCTGATTTTTTTTACAGTATCATAACTATTAAGAACTTATCAAAGCATTAATGAACTTCTCTAAACTTTAGAATGGCACCTCTATTAAATGATATAAGTAAATAACAAGACTTTCAGTACAATCTACTGATAACAGTGACCAAATGTGGAGCAATCTAGTTCGCTCACCAAATGCTGTAACATGTTCACATGCCAACATATGCAAACTTCCCCGAATCAACAACATAATATCGTTATGATAACCTTCCCTAATCAAAATAATGTTATTAACTAGACAGATGTTTAAAAGTTGATTTGGTTACCTAAACATTAAATGCTAAAAGTAAGATCAAGATATCTGGTCAAATCGTGCTATATGACTTCCTGAGTCGGACTGTTTCGTTTCTCTCTTCTCATGAATCCTGGTAAGAATGTCACGGGTACAAAAGTCAAAGAAAAAAAAAGTCACAGGAAAGTAAGTCACATTAATCTTTCCCTGATAGTGAACCCGTATTGGTAAATTTTAACCCTGTATGTATCCATGTTTAGTAGAAGCCTGTTGGGGATATTTCTGTTTTAACTTGGTATGTAACTATACACCTTTGCGGCGTGTTTAGTACAAGTCCGTTGGGGGTTACCATACAAACATAAACAAAAGACTGTAAATATCAGAAAGATCCCCAAGAAATATTGGGAATTTACTTGACTTTAGTTTTGCACCTTTTATATTGCCCAAAACTCCCCACAAAAGGGTTTTTTGTCTTATGTACTCTTTGGAGTACAATAAAGGAATATACAAAAGGCTACATTAAAAAGTAATGGCAGCCTTTTTGGGAAATAGGGATTTTGGGTGGGGGATAGCCGCTCACAAGATCTCGCTAAAGAAATTCACATTAAATGAATATTTTGGCGCAAATTTCATAAAAAAAACATAGGGATGAGATGTTCACGATTGCAGTAATTCTCTATAAGAGAATTTTATAAGAGGCTGAACCCCTACACTACACATAAGAGACTGACTCCCTACTCTACACATAAGAGGCTGAACCCCTGCTCTACACATATAAGAGGCTGATCGCCTATTCTACATACTAGCAAACTTACCCATCTACAATGGGTGATAAAATACGGGTGCAGAAGTGAAAAATTTATATGTACTATTTGTTCAGCAATATTAAAATAAGGGCGATTTTTATACATACCTACTACAGAACCTCTTTGTACACAATATTATCAGTTTGTCCACAACTTAATTTCAAGTTGATAGAGTCAGTTGCTCTGCTCATCGCCACATACAGTTGGCCATGCGTGAACATGGGTGACGGCAGAAACACACCAACACGATCCAAAGTCTGGCCCTTCGACTTGTTTGCAGTGAATGAGAAAGCCAGGTTGAGGGTAAACTGCCTGTGCCGTAAATGGAACGGAAACTGGTTGTCTGAAGGCATCAGAGGAATCCGGGGGATGAACAGACGTTTGCTGGTGTGAGGGCCCATTGCTATCTCTGCTTTGATGACGTGGGAGTTTAGCTCCATAACGGTGTACCTTGTTCTGTTGCAATGTCCATTGGCAGGATCAACATTCCGAAGCAACATTACCGGGCAGTACTTCTTCAACGTTATTTTGTGCACTGGCAGTCCCGATGGATTTAAGTTATTCAAAAAATCTTGTGTATATTGATGATAATTTTCATCTTCTATTGTGTCCAAGCTGAAATATTCGTGACTTTCTCCGGGGAAGTTGTACAGAAATTATGTATAAAAATTGGTAAAGTAACTAAGTCTACGGGAATGTCGTTTCACGCCCAGAAACAGTGTCGTTTCACGCCCAGAAACAGCTCCGTTTCAGGGAATCCCTTCTCACCCCCACCCCCTACAAAGGAGAGGGGTAGGTTGGATGAAACCCCATTACAAACCATCTTAGGGGTCCCCACCATAACCCTGCCAAGTTTCATGCCCATCTGAACAGCCATTTGGCCGTGATTGAATGACAGACAGACAGACAGACATTACTCCCATTATAGTATGATAAGAGGCTGACCTCCTACTCTACATACACAAGTATTAATGTGTGGTAAGACTACCTTACCCTAATTTACTTGCGGACGTGGCTAGCCTAGGCTTCTCCTTTCCTATATAATGATTATTAATAATTATTGAGATTGACCTGCCACTCTACATACAAAAGGGTACTTCCTGCAGTATATAGGGTCAAGTCGGTCAGACTAGCCTTATGTGCGGACATGAGAAATATTAGCGAGAGAGACATTGACTCGCTATACTGCATACTAGGCCCTGTTCAATTTGTATCTTCAAAGATACAAGCTTGACATACGTTCGGGCATGACTGGCCTAGGTGTCATCCAACGTGTCCTACATAAACAAACCTATTTTGACCCAGACATCCACAAATGGCAATAATACTTATTTCAACTAGTTACTTTGTATATACGGGTTAAACATAATTAAGTTCGGACATAACTGGCCAAGGCTTCGCCTAACGTATAATTAAACAAACCTAATTTGCCACAGGACCTCCCCATATGGTGTTTCAGCAGTCTGAGCACATGGTTTTGGGCAAGCCTAAGTTAACGTTTGGACATGATGAGTAGCTAGGTCTTCTACATACCAGGAAAAACAATTACCTGATAGATTATACGTATGCGCTTTTACGGATACCTGACATACATTTTACTTAACTAACAAATATGTATATAAACTTACCTTATTACAGGGATATATCACATTTGTTCTCAGCAGGAGAAACTAGAGGTGGGTAACAGGAGGCGACGGCACACATAAACTTGTGGAAAAGGGTTTCAGATACAAGATGCTGTCGTTTGAAGAAGTGATCAGCCAGGTACTTATTGAATGATTCGTCCCTTCTGCTGTATCTGGGGACATCAGCCCTAGAGTCCCTCCATTCACGTTTCAATGTTCTGGGTTGATATCCCAGTTTCAGGGTCCACAAAATGACGGGAGTCATTCACTGAATCATGAATGTACTAGCCCTCTAGGTTTATTGGGCTTATGAAGACCAATGATCTCTAATAATTTTCGTATCTGGCAATATCCACTTCTTAATTTCAGCCAGTAAACGATTTCTTGGACTCAAGTTCTATACCTCCAAACACCCACACACCTTCAATAAACCTCTCTTTGTTGGATTTTCTTTCGCCGAACTTTGCCTCGTCAATCTCTACAACTTTCTCTGGGCCCCCTATGGGAGTACTGGTTTGTTATATGTGATTCAATACGGTCTCACAGCAAAAGTTGTACCAATCGTTGATGGTTTGTTCACAAGTTTTGATAACATGTTTTACCTTGAGCTGAGTAAATCTCCCAAAATTAATGAGTAGATATGTTCACATGACACCTCACTCATTTTCCCAGTGAATAAGATTGGATCAAGGTAAAATCAGAGAATATGATAGGTCAAATATAAAAAAAAAAGTGCATGTGCAGTACCTCCAAGGAGGTTGGTGCATACACACAATCTTATGACTAAGCCTCCCATTGTAACGCTGTACCGCAACCACTGTCAATAGTAGTGGAAAGCTACAAATGCGTGACATCAACAAGAGCTAATGGGAATTTAGAATAAATTTCTTATGGTACCCAAATGGTGTAATAAGTTTCATTTTGGCTTGGTAAGTTGCTCTGCTGGGTATTCTTTTGTGACGACTTTCACGTAGGGTGGTAATTATCGAGATATTGGGTGCAAAAATAAAGTTTTACAGTGAACTTTTCCTTGTGACTTTATATTACCGGTCACCATAAATTAATTGTGGCTTTTCATCCTAGCCAAAGTTGTGATTATTTTTCTCATGACATTTTATCCTGTAACTCTCATTACCGGTCCCCCTTCTGATACCTCAGAGCTATATCTCTAGGCTAAGGATTCTTGAATCCTTTCCTTAAGAAATTTTATTTGTGGATTAAACTTAGACTGCATATGTCATTGTGATCATGAAAATCAATACAAATTTTTCTTTAACTAGAATAACTTCTAATAACCTCCTTGCATTTAACAATTGTAGTTACTTGCTTAAACTTTGGCTGGACTCTTGCTTGCTTTTTTAATGAGGTTATTTGGTTGCAGCACTTGCGTGGAATGTTGTGGTCTGAATGCTGAATATAAGCACTACATTCATTAGCAAATCAGCATTAGTTTTGAAATAAAATATTGCTGGTACTTGTAAGGACAATGCTTTTCCCTATTTTTTATTGTATCCAATCATCAAGTTGCGTTATTCCTTTTGCCATTCTATAGAGTGTTCGCGGCCTTTCCGCCATGTATAGCACATATGTAATTTCATTATCTGTACGCTTTATTATCTTTAAATGTATGTCTGTAAGAAAACACAAATCTACTGTCTCAGAGTCATTTCTGCTCTCAATGCGAGTCTGTACTACTTATCCGTCTGCACCTGTGTCAACCCAGTTCGTCTGTAATAAATTATCAGTACCCAGCTAACTGTCTTACTCTCTGGTTCTCACACACTATATGCAATTAGTTAGTGTTTTGTTTTTCTTGAGCATCACAACTAGCAATTATATATATATTTATAGTCAAGATAAAATCACTACAAACATGGAGTATGTTTTCAGCATCAGCACTTCTCCCGGATGCCGTGTAGATGAGGCAGGATCTTTGCCATATCTTCCTTATACTCAGTTAAAATTGGAAAAAAACTTATTTGACATTATTGTTAGGCGTTTGTAACTGAAGACGTAAAGTGGGCGAAAGAACAGATTTAGAGAGTATAAAGGATCATTCATAGTAAAAAAAAAAACATGCATTAAATCATACCTTAAAGTCTTTTGATAACAAGGTAGAATATGGATGATTTAGTTTATAATAATCTAAAATGCCTTACACAAATGCCTAAACCGGATCCACTGATGAAAATAACTGATACAAAACCATAAAGAAAATACAAATATTGGCTCCTCCAGTGTTGCCAACCCTCTCACAGCTCATTACTCTACCTTGGCTCTGAAATTACACTACTTTACCTGCCATTACCCTACAACTGGCCCTAAGATATAAGAATTCAGAAAAATATTGTACAATAGTTATTTTATTCATCACCTACATTTTTGAAGTCATATATTCACACATTATGTAGTTCAATAAGCTCAGTTGTAACATTTTTAGTTCTGCAGTCTTCCTCTTTACCCTTCATCGCTGACTTGGTAACCAAAATGGCATTCAGTAGTAAGTTCAGGTCCCATTTTTTTTTTTTTTGTCTTGGTATCAGTTAGAAAAGGAAATTTTCTTTCTGTGTCTGCATCTGAGTGAGGTAGAGTGAAAACTATATTTACCAAAGCAACCAAATTTTTAAACACAGGCTCATCATCACAATTCTTCACATTGGTAAGGAAACCCCAAAATTCAACGTTAGATTTCAATTTCAGGTCTTTAATTTCTGTCTCATCGAAATAGAGAGGCAGCTTTCGCCATTCTTCATCCATATCACCATCATCCTGTAACAAATGCTTATATTTATCTCTGAGGAGCCAAAGAGATGAAAGTCGGTTTTTACTCTTAAAGTCAAGTGCTACTGTAGGTTCAATAAATTCTAGCTCACGAAAAAATGGATAATTTAAGGGCAGCATTCTCTTTATCTCCTCAAAAGCTGTCTTATAAAATGACAAACATCTCGTTTAGAACTCTTTGAAATCAGAAGAGTTAAGGTCTTCTATGATGATTTCTAAGCAGTTTTTTCCAAGATGAATTTCAGGTAAAGGTAAAAGTTGTTCCATATTTGATGGATGAACTTTGGAACATCGTGTTGGTTATATGTAGCACTTGGCCCCCAAAAAACCGTTGGCAATTAATTTTCCACATAATAGATAAATAAATAAAATTATATAAAATAAAGTTGAAGATAAACAAATTTTGAAATTACCCTACATTTTGGGACAATACCCCATTACCTCTAAAGACCCTACACACAGGGTAAGTACCCCACGGTTGACAACACTGGGGTCCTCAACCATTATAAATTAAGTGAGCCTTGTCCCAGGAATTTGGTCTTTTTTGGACAATGTAGCAAGAGCCATGTTTCCGGTTATTGTATGTTTGTATGGTGTTTTTACGTTACATGGAACCAATGGTTATTCAGCAATGGGACCAACGGCTTTACATGACTTCCGAACCACGTCGAAAGTGAACTTCTATCACCAGAAATACATGTCTCTAACCCTCTCTATGGAATGCCCGAGACTCGATCTCGCGACCACTAAGGTGGCAGCCCTTCACCGTCAAGACCATACCGATCATGCCCTTGAGGCGCTTGTTTCCCGTTATGGTTTCACTATACGAGTAGCATTCAATGAATGCTGTACTCTGCAAAGTGTGCGAACTAGAACCGTTCGTAAGCTTTCAGAAGTAAAAGTGCAATTTCCCCTGACAATGTCAATATCCTTTTCATATACTAAGTTTGCGGACAACTATGCAATATTAGAGCTATCACTCTAAAAAAAATTGAAACTTAATACACAATTTGTTATTAATAAAAAAGGCCACTTGTTCTATTTCAAAAAATACTTAATATTTGTAATTGCTGGCCAGTTTTGCAGCTGTCGAAAATCAATGCTCGAAGTGACGGCTTCACAAAGGAGAGCTGTAGAACTTTAGATGTCTTTTTGACTCCACACTGCAGAAAGCAATGTCTATTCTTGATACTCGAAGGGCAGGTTACTCCTCAAAGCCTCCTTGTAGGACGTTTCTCCTCTGAAGGCTTGCTCAACGTCGGAATACCTCTGCCATTCTCTCCCTAACTGGACGACTTGACTGAGATTCCGATCAAACTTTCGTGCGCCTTCTTCCTCTCTTAAGGGGGTTTCACATGGTCAAACATGTTCATGAACACGTATGACAACATGATGTTTGAGAGTATTTTTGAACGTGTGAAAGGGGTAAACATGTTGGACCAACGTGTTTGAATGAGTTGGAAGGATGTCCGATCTGGTCTGACTTTTGTGGGCGGAGTTTGCTGGTTCATGTTAAAGTCTGAACGTCTGAACAAGCATCAGTCTCCAAACGTCATACTTATTCAATTCTTGAGGTGGTAACATCTTTAAGCAGCTCCTTCACTGACAAAGAGACTTTGCTATTTCCAAGTAAAATTACAACATGAATGATGTGTGCGCCGTTAATGAGAAGGAGAAATTATGGTTGATTTCATAGAAATATGTAGGAAACACCAAGCACTGTGGATGGTAAAATCTAAAGATTATTCTAATAAGAATTTAAGAAATATGGGTATCGAGGAATTACATGCAAAACTAAGAGAACTTGATCCTCAGTGCACAAGGCAGGATGTGACCAAAAAAATCAACTGACTTCGTAGTTTCTTGAGAAGAGATCTACGAAAACTTGAAAGCTCCAAAAAGTCTGGCAAATTTTTCGTTTTCTGAGCTCTGATTAAAAACTTGTAAATACTAAAACACCTCTTGTGTTTTTCTCAGAACTAATTTCTCTCTGTGACACCGTTACTACGGGAACGGGCGGTGGCCACAGCACGGGGCGTTCTTTATAATTCTTAATCAAGTTTACATGCATCCACTTTGCTCTATGCTTACCCATCTATCAGATAATTTAGATTTCCCCTCTTTTCCAAAATTGAAAAAGGACCTTCGAACTTATAAGATAAAGAGGGACCTTCTTTCTGGGCTAATACTAAAACTTTATCTCCTACACAGAAACTTGTCACTTTCCCTCTGAGATCATGTCTCCGTTTAGTCTCCACTTGACTTCCACTCTTGTTCTCCTTTGCTAGTTGCCAAGCATCTCTTAACTTGTTTTTATAATACTCTAGATTAGTTATGTACTCTTCTCTACCCTCTTTCAGCATTAAATTACATTTCAACATTTCCAAAGGACCTTTAGCGGTGTGACCAAAAACCAGTTCGAAAGGACTAAATCCTGTAGTGTCATTAGGTGCCAACCTTAAAGATAATAGAACAAATGGTAACTTTTCTTCCCAGTCGTGTTCAAAGTTACTACACAGTTTTCGTAAGCAACTCTTTAACGTTTGGTGAAACCACTCCACAATGCCTTGTGATTCGGGGTGAAAAGGTGTGGAAGTTACGAGTTTAATGTCTAATTCTTTCATTCTATCCCTGAAATATTTGGATACAGAATTACTACCATTATCACTCTGTATAGAACGAGGCAGACCAAACTTTAAAAAATAATCTAACAATCGTTTAACTACGGTCCTTGCATTACAGCTTCTTACGGGTATTGCCTCTGGATAGCGAGTTAGTCTATCAATGATTGTCAACAAAAATATACTCCCTCCCTTACTTCTAGGCAACAGTCCGACTATATCAATTACTACATTCTCAAAAGGTTCGCCTACTGAAGAAATATTACACAACGGAGCTCTGGGAATTACTTGATTTGGTTTTCTGGCAATTTGGCATTCATGACAGCTTAAAACATATCTCTTTACGTCACTCCTTATTTTAGGCCAAAAGTACGCCCTACTAATACACCTGAAAGTTTTATTTACTCCCAAATGTCCTTGCTCATCATGTGCTAACTTCAAAACTAGCTCACGAAGCTTCCAAGGAACCACTAATTGTTCGGTGGTTTCCCCTTTGCTACCTGACTTAGGACGAACATACCGACACAAAACTTCGTCCTTTAAACAAAACGTTTCCTTACACACATTATTGAGATCATCATGCAGCTCACATTCAAAAATTCGGGTTAGTGTCTCATCCTCTCTCTGAAACTTTGACTAGCTCATCCTTATTCAAAAGGTTAGTGCCTAATTCATCACCATAACTATTACTTGATTCCACGACATCGACAACGTTACTCTCGACAGCTACACCTTCTGCTTGGCTATTACTGTCATAACCGATGGAGTCAGGTCTCTCAACAACACTCACGCCAAGATCAACCTCGCCACCTCTATCACACTCGTGATAGAGGTGTATTTATATATTGCAGTGCCCTTCTTCCAGGGTGGTAGTTATTGTGTGCCCTGTGTTGTGTCTGGACTTAGCTGCAGCAGTGTCTCTGCCATGCCTAGACTCTTGACGTTGTCACTTTGGTCCTTACCGTAGGAACTCAGACTTTGAATCTCTGGGTGTTTATCAAGTTCCTCTCTGGCTCTTTTCCTAGAGATGGAGTCTCTTTCTGAGAGGAACATCTTGGCCATTGTGCTTGCATTTCACTGTGCAATCCTATCCTCTAGTTTTGGCAAGTTAGTTTCAAGCCTGAGGTTGCACAGCCTTGTCCATGTGGGTGCTCCTAGCATGAGCCTCATTGCATTGTTTTGAATGACCTCCAGTGATTCTTTTTGAGCCTCTGTCAGCCTCATCAGAGTGGGGGCAGCATAGTCCACCAGTGTTCTGGTGCAAACTTAGACAGCGTAACATACGCCATCTCGATGTTTGCGGAGTCGCTTGTGTCAACAAACTTCCCATTTCCAGTGATAAATTCGCACACCACTTTATTGTACCCATAGACTCTGGGGTACTTTCATCACAACAATCCGAAAATGGTTCCCGGCCACGACGTTTTTAAGGAAACTACTGTTTTGGTAGAAGACGACGACATAGCGTGCACTAGATAATTATTTAAGTAAATAGTATTTACATATTTATGATGATTAAATTAAAAATACTCGTTATTGAAAAAGTAAATCGATTCCTGACTCAAATTTAAGTAATTATTTTTCGGAACTAGAACGTTCTTTTAAGTCCTGTAATATGACGTCACGACATCTTGACTTTCGTACCTATTGTAAATGAATTGCTATACTCAACTTTCTTGCAGAACAGTTTACCATGCAGTTACTCATGCAGATTGTTATCAGCTATTCATGTAATTGTTATAATCGTAATGCGCATATATATCTTTATTATTTACATTTTGGATATATGAAGATGCTTCTGCCGGATTACCGCCGTAGTGTGACGCAATCGCTTTCAATCCCTGGGCCTCTGTCTGTTTTCGCACCATAAGAAATTAATGGGACCTTCCCTTCTCTCTCTGTTGCCAATTGGTATGTGTTCACCCTCCAAACTGGGTATAAGGCTTACACAAAACGTGGAAATTGGTGAAATTGGCCTATGTATTAGAAGCATATATACATAAATATTAAAGCAATTTTATCATTATTGCATTACTATGACAACTAGAATTCATGGAAACAGTTTATGAGAATGCATCGGCGTATGTGTGAAGCTACACAAATGTGGCATCGATGATTTTGCCATTCTTAGCTTGCAAACATTAAAGGTTACATTTATTTCTGGCATACAGTTATTAAAAAAAATCAAAATACTAATATAGACTTAAATCAATGAAAAGTGCTAGCAATATATATATATATATATATATATATATATATATATATATATATATATATATATATAATATATATATATATATATAATCGACTATTCGTCGTCTGCTCCGCAATGGTTTTCGGCAGCCAGATGTACGACAAGGTTAGAAACATTGGATTGTATCTACTTTAGAAATATCTGTAATTTTTGGGGATAATTTGTTTACAAAAAAGGGATAATAGACATGAATTAAATAAACATTTTGAAGTACCAAAGTAAAGTTAAACTAAATAATGAGTAAAGTAAACAATTAAGGGAATAAAGCTTTGCATCTCATAAACAGTCGTCTGCTGCTCGTAACTGTGTTTGTGGAGTGAGTGCTTAGGAACCAGGAACAACAAAGTGGTTCACTTGCAACTTGGAGTGGATTAAGACCAATAATGTGTATAATTACAATCAAATAAGCACTGTGGAGTTTCAGTTGTGATGGCAGTAAGGATAAAAATACTGATTACAAGGTAAAAATGAATTCAGTTCAAACCATGACCCCGGGAATAACAAGTTTCATACTTTCACTAATATAGGCAACAAAATGTTATTTTATTGTGCTGATTACAACTGCAATCTTGAGTAAGATCAATAAACGTTACATATATACGCTAACATTGTTCAAATGAGTGCTGGGAAGGCTGGGAAAGATGGTGGATAGTCCATGATTAGACCGGCGCCATACGATAGCCGCCATATTGGATTTCAAAACTGCCTTGAAAACATATTTTACGAAGAGTGTCACATGCTTATTTTAGTTCGTATGGGGCCTTCATATATCACATTATGTTGACAAAACTTCAATCTTTAGAATGGCATGCTTAGAGTTGTAATTGTGTTCATGTTTTACCAATTAAATATCGAGTGAATAAGACCCAGCCAGCGTGATGATAGTGGATTGTCCGTGAGAAGCTAAAGAGATGAAAGTCGGATTTTACTCTTAAAGTCAAGTGCTACTGTAGGTTCAATAAATTCTAGCTCAAGAAAAAATGGATCATTTAAAGGAAGCATTCTCTTTATCTCCACAAAAGCTCTCTTATAAAATGACAAACATCTCGTTTTGAACTCTTTGACACCAGAAGAGTTAAGGTCTTCTTGTATGATGATTTCTAAGCAGTTTTTTCCAAGATGAATTTCAGTTAAGGTAAAAGTTATTCCATATTTGATGGATCAACTTTGGAAACATCGTTTGCCCCAAAATAAGCCGTTGGCAATTCAATTTCCACATAATAGATAAATAAATAAAATTATATAAAATCAAGTTGAAGACAAAGAGATCTTGAAATTACCCTACGTTTTGCTCACATTTTGGGACAATATCCCATTACCCTTAAGACTTGGATTTCAGGTTGAATTACCCTACACGTAGGGTAATTACCCAACAGTTGGCAACACTAGGCTCCTCAACCATTATAAATTAAATGAGCCTTATCCCGGGAATTTGGTCTTGGTTGGACAATGTAGCAAGAGCCATGTATCCCGTTATGGTTTCACGATAGGAGTAGCAGTCAGTGAATGCTGTACTCCACAAAAGTATGCAAAACTAGCCGCAAGTATTCATAATGTAATGTTCAATTTCCCTGACCACGTCAATATCCTTTTCATATACTAAGTTTGCGGACAACTATGCAATATCATAGCTATCACTCTGAACAAAATTAATACTTAATACACAATTTGTTAATAAAAAAATGCCACTTGTTCTACTTCAAAAAATACTTTATGTTCGTAATTTTTTTTCCAAATAGTCGATTTTCAAAAGATATTCTTACAGTTAAGGAATGCAATATTTTCAGTTTATATTATTTTCAATAAAAAGAAAGTATTGACAAATGAAAAGTCTTCTGTGCAAAAAAATGGTTAGTATATAGATTCGTTGGGCAGCCATTCACCTAACATGACCTGCGAGGCGCGAGCATTCAAAACAGTCGACATGGTGTCTCCGGTAACACCTATACCCGTCCCACAATGCTTTTGCTGCTGCAAATCCTGTTACGATTTCGGACTTGATAAAGCTGTGATGACATAGACGTACGTATTGCATTCATTCCTGTTCAGAAGTGGCCTTCTAAGTGATTACAGTGGTCAGTGCGAACAATGCAGAGAGGGAACAGTGAGCCTCATAAAAGAGCAAGACAGTTTTGTGTGGTGGTGTTCCTTAAGAATGTGTCGCCACAGGATTGCTATACGGAACGGCTTGTTCTACTCTCGATCCCATCTTGATTATGGGTGGATTCACGAGCTGCCGCAGGC
The DNA here is from genome assembly GCF_015104395.2 of Macrobrachium nipponense. Taxonomy (NCBI): domain Eukaryota; kingdom Metazoa; phylum Arthropoda; class Malacostraca; order Decapoda; family Palaemonidae; genus Macrobrachium; species Macrobrachium nipponense. Next base: position 195,213,212 of record NC_087200.1, on the reverse strand, counting down.
CTTATGCAGATGACATTGAAAATAGGTTCATGAAATACAATGGTGGACTGGTACAATTTTTGCTGAGACGTCTGTGTCAACATTTGGTTTAGGACAACCGTAAAATGGGCGGACCTGGCCACATTGTTGAAATCGACACATCAAAGTTCGGCAAACATAAATACAACAAAGTCAGACATGTTGATGGTTGTTGGGTTTTAGGTGGAATTGACTGCAAAACAAAGGACACGTTTTTCCAAATCGTTCAGGACCGATTGCCCGAAACTCTGCTTCCCATCCTCACTGATAACCTACACCCCGATTCCATTATCATTTCAGACTGTTGGAAATCATACACAACATTAAGTAAGTATTTTAAAGAACACTTAAATATTAATAATTCTTTATATTTTGTCGATTCAACCAAAAAAAAAATACAAACAAACACTATTGAATCAGTGTGGAGGGTCTTGAACGTAACGTTTTGCCAAGGAGCGGTACAGTACAAAACCTGTACTCTTCCTATTTTTCAATATACTGTATTAAAAAAACGTTACTTCAATAACAGTGGTTGCCCATTCAAAACATTCCTCAAACTCACTAAACGCACCTATCAATTAAAGAAAGCAGAGTCAACGCAAAGAAAAATCTGTCCTGTGTCCCGTGGTACCCAACAACTGCAACAAACACGTGACGTTGGCGCTCAAACCGAATAATCGATGCACGCTCCCCGCCAAAAGGTCCAGAATCTCCCTTCCAGATTGTTTCGACACGTTAGATTTTGAATGCTAAGGCATGTGTAATTTTTTATTTATGTAATATAACTACACCCCAAGTCAGGTTAGATTGGTTCTTTTGGTTAGGTCAGAACCTTTGTTGCCATACTGGGGGGTCCAGGCCCCCGCCAGGTAAGGCTATATGCCCTAAGTCAGGTTAGGTTGGTCCGTTTGGTTAGGTCACAACCTTTGTTACCATACTGGGGGGTCCAGGTTAGGGCACATGTCATAAGTCGCGTTTGGTGGGTTTATTTGTAGAGTAGGGGGTCAACATGTTAAATGTAAGTAAGCAGTACCAAATGTAGGTAAGCAGTAGGCTAGCTAACTCCGCTTCCTGTTTGTAGAGTAGAGGGTCAACATGTTAATGTAGGTAAGCAGTACCATATGTAGGTAAGCATTAGGCTAGCACAGCCCGCCTTCCTTTTGCAGAGTAGGGGGTCAACATATTAAATGTATGTGAGCAGTACCAAATGTAGGTAAGCAGTAGGCTAGCGCAGCCAGCCTCCTGTTTTTGCAGAATAGGAGGTCAACCTGCTGCTACATGGTTTGGTATATTGCTCCCGCACTCACCTGTATCCATTTCCCCCCACCCAAAAAACCCGGTTTCCGAAGAGGGTCCCCCTTTACCGTTTCTATTAAGCTTTCAGCAATTGCCGCCACTCGTATCCGTTTCCCCCCACCCGAAAACCCCAGTTTCCCAAGAGGGTTCCTCTTTTCCGTTTCTATTAAGCTTTCAACAATACACTGTTTGTTATTGTTTTGGTTGGTTGGTTGGTTGGCCCACATAACTGTAGGTGCTCCATTGAAATAGTATACTTTCATATTCGAATATAGCGTATATGCTAGGTTTACTAAAAGACATTTGTTAGAATTAAATTAAATATTGAGGTCTGATGCCTGTAATGAACACCTTAATATTCTTTGGAAGCTTGAATTTCAAGTCACTGACACTTGTGGGCTTTCTTCTGAATAATAATAATTATAATACAATATAATATATAATAATAATGGTTCTACTTCATTAAAAACTGATAAAAGCCTTCTCTTACAGCAAATTGCTATGCTTGTGTTACTTAATTTGTTACCTGCTGGCAACTTATGGAGGTCCAGTACCACTTTCAGTTTATTCATCAGATGCCACACTTTAAACTCCACGTTATAACGAAGTAAGAAACTGTTGTTGATCATCTCAGGATTAAGGAAAGAGGAACATAAGATGGAGTGAATGAAATAATGATCCTGAGGAGGTGGATTTTATAAGGATCTGTTGCCGCGAGGAAGGTGGCATCATGAAGTAAAGGAGGTTTTGTTGGAAAGGAGGTTAGTAGAGGGAGAAGATTTTAAATGAGATAACTGGAGAGAGTACATCAAGAAACGTAACTCGCCCCTTTAGCCTATGGTGAGGAGGATTTTAAGGATACTATTTCTGAGAGGCTGTAAAATTTAGAAACTAGGAGTGTTGGGATAAGATAGCATCATTAAGTGAAAAAGGGTTTGCAGAAGAGATTATCTAGTGGAGGAAGATGCCCTTATTATAAGTAATTGGAGAAAATGCATAAAGGTAACTGACCTCTAACTCTAATCGTAAGGATGGCTATGAGGACAGAGAAGCAGTCAAACTTTATGCAGCCATAGTGGACGACTTGACCAGATTTTATTTATTTATTAATTACTTGGGGTGAATGTATTTCCATGGGATGTACCCACAGCTCATTAATAACAACTCCAAATGACAAATGGCATACAATAAAAAGATGTTCAGCATGCTGAGATCTACTGAAAAAGTAACTTACCGGATCAGTTTGCCTGAATTTAACGACCGACAAATTCTCATGTGGTGTAACTTGACGTGAACGGTGACACGTAGCACTGTGCTTCCCGTAATTCTTAAGATGGCCATAGTGCAGTTTTTATCTCACCAAGTAGTTCCTACGACTGCCACAGTATGTATGTGTGACTTGATTGCGGGAAATTTAATTCCATCCAATTGTATCCCAGTTGACCAAGGTCATTTTCGGCCATGGAGTGTGATTGATATGATTCATAGACATATGTCCTGACCCAAAATCAAGCTTTCTTTCCATCTTTAAATGACTTTAAATGTTGAGATCGATGAAAGTAAATTTGGGAAACGGAAGTATAATCATGGATGTATGGTTGATGGATCCTGGCATTTGGTTTCATTGACTGACAGACACACAAGACCTTTTTCGAGGTTGTTCCTGGCCGTTCTGCTTATACCCTATGTTGCTGGACAACGTAATTCCAGAAACCACTATCATATCTGATTGCTGGAAGTCATACAGCAGCGTCCAGGACCATTATTTTGAGCATAATGTAGTCAACTGTAGCATTAACTTCATTAGCCAAAATGCCCTGAGTGAGCGCTACTGAGACATGGTATGCAGATAGAACTTTATGAAAGCTATTTTTCTACGTACTACATCCAGAAGCGACATTTAGCTGATGCCCTGAGTTCGTGCTACTGAGACATGGTGTGCAGATAGAACTTTACGAAAGCTATTTTTCTACGTACTACATCCAGAAGCAACATTTAGCAGATGTTCCGTGTCCATTTCTGGCATTCCTAGATTTAATGAAACGTGTCTTATCTCTAATTCACTTGCCTGGTCGAAAACAATAAGGCCAGGACCTATTGCAATCGATTCACGTGATCCTCCCCCTGCTTCAAAGAAGTTGGGACTGGTACCCTCATGGTCATTGGACAGTAGCGATTTTGAGTAAGGTAAGCTCTACTTTCATTTTTCTGTGAATTTAATGTCCTTACCTAAGGAATAATGACGATTTGGAACTTTACTGTTAACCCTCACAGTCCGGGCTCATACATACACCCACAACTGGGCTAAATTTAAGGATGGTCAATTTAAAAGAAAACGAAAAAAAAAAAAATCATCATCAATGGAAAGATCTTTAGTCCCTATGATCGGAAAGTCACGACATGCACAACGTAGCTGTTTATACTTTCTGGGTAATGTTCCAACTAAGGGGGTCGCCCCCAGGCCAGGAGATGGCACAGTATCCAAAATAGGCCAGTTAGGTCAGGTCATAGCCATTGCTAAGCACCTAGGAGGATAGATACATGGAGATCACACAATGGACCCTCACATGTACTGGATGTGAAACAAGAATTGTTGGACGTGGGTGGAGCTAATCCAGCAGTGTTATCTACTCAAAACATTAATGGCACTCCTTTGTTTGTAATGCGGATTCGTCTCCCTGTCTCATTGTTTTGTGTAATATTTTGTTAACGGCGTGTTCTTTGCTTGTAAGAGATGTACCATATACTAGTTCAAAGAGATTTTGCAATTTAATATATCAATATGGATTAACATTACCCAGACATATTCCAGGTTTAACTTGCTATGTCACCAGTCTAAATGGCCCTGGGTCTATATTGTGGTTGCCATTTTTATAAGTTGTTTTTGAACAGCATCATATAAATGTTAATAACTTTATCAAAAGCATTAATGAACTTATCTAACTTTTAGAATTGCACAATCTACTGATAACAGTGACCAAAAGTGGAGCAATCTAGTTCGTTCACAAAATGCTATAACATATGTATTACATGCTAACGTATGCCAACTTTCATGAATCAGCAACATATAGTTATGAAAACGAATGCTAATTTAACCAAATCAAAATAATGTTATTAATCAGACTGATATCGGGTTACATAAATATTGAATGCTAAAGATAAGATCAAAATATCTGGTCAGATTGTGTAAGATGTCTCCCTGAGTCCGACAGCTGCTTTCTTCTCATACCTCAGAGCTATATCTCTAGGCTAAGGATTCTTGATTCCTTCCCTGAAAATAATTTACTTGTGGATCAATCTCGGCATGCTTGTGGTGATTGTGATTATGAAAATCGACAGTGTTTTGAACTAGAACAGCTTCTAGTCACCATCTTGCATAAGGCAATTGTAGTTACTTGCATAAACTTTAGCAGGACACTTGCTTTCCTTGTTATATTCAATGATACTATTTGGCTGCAGTACTTGTGGGAAATGTTGTGTTCTGTAGAGCCCTACTACATTCATTGGCAGAGCAGTCTACTCTGCAAGGGAGGCCCCTACAGGAGAGCAGACAGCAGGCAGCAGCAGCAAGCAGCGGTGGCGGCGGCGGCGGCGGCAGCAGCAGTCGGCAGGCCCTCGGGAAGCAGCAGCGGCAGTCGTCGGCAGGCCCTCAGGAATCGGCAGCGGCAGCAGCAGCAGTCGGCAGGCAGGTCTCAGGGAGAGGAAGTTCTTCCCACTGTGGGATCAGTGAGAGAACTGAAACTTGCCAGCAAGTATTTTCATTACCTCAGTTTCCCCAGTTCTTGCAGAGTAAGATTTTACTATTATTATGTAAATAGGAGAAACCATTCTGCATTTATCTTTGTTAGTAAGCTTGTAAATAAACCTTTGTTCTGTTTGTGTATCTTTTTATATTCGTGTGCCCAGTTTCAACTGTTGGTGTTGAATTCTGTATGTTTATTTGAATATTGAACCTTAGGTGAACCTCTATCCCCTGTGGCAACAATGTGGAGACCCTAGCAGTGATATGGAGGAGTTATGAAGTTCCATTTGACAACGTCTGTGAGAGAGAGAGAGAGAGAGAGAGAGAGAGAGAGAGAGAGAGAGAGGGTGTAATTGCTGTATGGATAGTTAATGACTGAATTGGTTGGTTGTTGGTGGGTTCTGGGCTGTCTGCTGGTGCTGGTAGAGATGAGAGTTCTTTGTTTTTTTTTGAGTCAGTCTTTGGTGAGAGCTGGTGTTGATAAGTAGTTTAGACTGTTTTTTTATTGGAGGAATTTAAAGCCAGCTAAGTTGTGTTTTGTTTGTTGTTTAGTTGTTGTTTTGTCAGTTGAAGTTGTTGCTTAAGAGTTGTTGTGCTGTGAGGTCTTTGTTGGGTTGTGTGTGAGTTCCTGTTATTATATGTGAGTTGTAGTTGAGGGTTGTTGTTGCCATTGTTAGTGGGTGTGTATGTTGCCTTTTTTTGTGTTGTTTTTTTTGTTCGTAATTGTTTGTGCGTTGTTCTTTTGTTGTGTTGTTGAGTTTTGTTGTTGTGTGTGAAGTTGTGGTTGTGTTCATTGGTTGTTTGCTGTTTTGTTGGGTTGTGGTTGTGTTTCTTGTTTGTTGTTGAGTTGTGGGTTGTGGTCTTTGGATGTTGTTGTTGGTTTGTGGTTGTGTTCCTGTTTTGTTGTTGTGTTCCTTTTTTGTTGTTGTGTTGTTTTGGTTGTGGGTTGTGGTTCTGGGTTGTGGTCTGGGTTGTGGTTGGTATCTCTGCGACCTCGACGGCAGACAGCACAGGATAGCCGGGAGTATCTGGAGTGTTGGTAAGTACATGTGTTTTGTGTTGTTTTTGTTTTTGTTTTGTTTTTGTTGCTATAGGTCAATTGTCCTGCGCATATTTGTTGTGTATAGAAGAAAGTGTGACTGAGGGTGGGTTTGACAGCTGGATCGATTAGGTATATGTGGGGGGGATTCTGCAGCTTGTTTTTTCCTAGCTTGTGATTCCGCCACAGTCAGAATCACACTGCTAAACCAGAGGATAGACATATACGACATATATAGAAAAACACATAGAGAAGAACCAGGAGAACTACAACTCTCACAGCTCTTCGCACATGCAGCAGATTCACCAACAATTATATGTGGGGACTTTAACGCACATCACCCTCTGCTATCATCCCCATCAACCACAAACCAACCTGGGGAGCACATACTCAACTCAGGGCAACCTACACACATAAGAGGAGGCAGACTAGACTTGACATTTGCCACAACAACAATCAGACACCTAACAAGGTGGCAAGTGCACACAACACTAGTAAGCGATCACTTTGCCCCAGTAACTGAGTTGGAGATGTAGCAACTACCTCCAATACCGCCACCTCCTCCGACATGGAACCAAGACCTAGCAGACTGGGTTGTATTTTGTCTAGCCCTCGAAGAGTGGGCAGCACAATAAACACCTCCAGAAGACATAGATCAGCTAGAAAAAGATCTAGTTGAGGCTATACACAATGCTGCAAACAGGGCAATGCCCATGAGAGTAGGAAGAAGAGACCACACCTACAAGGACTCCTGGTACTACTGCCCAGAAGTAAGAAGACTGAAAACCCTACTGAACAGGGTAACAAAAAAACTACAGGAAAAGAAGGACAACAGAAAACAGGGAATTGCTACAAGCAGTAAAAAATGATGTTCAACAGCAGCTGCAAGAAATAAGAATTGAAAAGTTGATGGAATAGTGTACAAAACTATCACAGTACACATCTCTCTCAGAGCTATGGAAGTGGCTGAACAGAGTAGCCGGAAAGAAGAGAACACCCGTAGCAACTCACCCTCACCCACTAGAAGAAGCGGAAAGACTGGCAACATCCTTCGCCAATAGGACTAGCTCAGGTAACCTTTCCCCTGAAACAAGAAGAATTCAGGAGCAAGTAGCACCGATTAGATGGGAGGAGATCGATGCGGCCTGCCACAGACCAGATGATACAGACACCCCCTACACAGTAGAGGAGCTGAAGGCAGTATTTAAAGTTGGCAGAGACACAGCGCCAGGAGCAGACAGGATAACATACACCATGATCAGTAAAATGGGTCCTGCAGGAGAAACAGCCTTTCTAAGAATCCTAAACAAAACACACAGAGCACACAAGACCAAAAACCTGGCGGCAGCAGGACACGCAGCCAATCCCCAAACCTAAACATCCAGAGAACCCAAGACCAATCGCATTGGTGTCATGCGTTGAGAAAACTGGGAAAAAAATGGTACTAAATAGAATGAAGTACAAGATTGGTCCACTGCACAAGCAGCTATATGCGTATCAGGAAGGAGTCGGAACTACAGAGTGCATAACAGACATTCTCAGCTACATAAATCGGAAGAAGGCTACAGTAGTCTTCATAGATTTTGAAAAGGCTTTTGAACTAGCCAGTCCAGCAGCAATACTTCAATCAGTAGTAAGGAAGGGAGTCCAGGGACACTTACTAGCCTGGACAAAAAACTACGTACTGGGAAGGCAGGCCAGAGTAAAATTCCAAGGAGTGATGTCTACATTCCACGACTTGGAAAATGGCACCCCTCAAGGAGGAATTCTGAGTCCATTTCTATTCAACATACTAATGGAGAACATAGCCTCCCTGCAGCTTCCAGAAGGCATAGAAATCTTCATCTATGCCGATGATGTGTGTGTAGTAGCAAGAGGAGCTGTCAGGGTGCCCATATGCAAAGGGCACTCAATGACATCAACAATAAATCAAATGAGCTAGGTCTTAAAATAAATATAAATAAAACAAAGGCCATGACAATAAAAGCTCACAGACCGCTTCAACCACTGACAATAGGAGCTGAGCCCATAGAATGGGTAGACAGCTACATGTACTTGGGAGTTGTCATAGATCAGCAGCTAACTTTCAAGAAGGAAATCAAGTACTTGAGAGAAAAGGCAAATGCAAGACTGGCCGCCATGAGATACATGTCGTCCCTGAAGGAGGGAGCAAATTAACATATACAAAGGAAGTACTACCTACCCTGCACCAAAACACTGGTGGACTATGCTGCCCCCACTCTGATGAGGCTGACAGAGGCTCAAAAAGAATCACTGGAGGTCATTCAAAATAATGCAATGAGGCTCATGCTAGGAGCACCCACATGGACAAGGCTGTGCAACCTCAGGCTTGAAACTAACTTGCCAAAACTAGAAGATAGGATTGCACAGCGAAATGCAAGCACAATGGCCAAGATGTTCCTCTCAGAAAGAGACTCCATCTCAAAGAAAAGAGCCAGAGAGGAACTTGCTAAACACCCAGACATTCCAAGTCCGAGCTCCTATGGCAAAGACCAAAGTGACAATATCAAGAGACTAGGAATGGCAGAGACACTGTTGCAGCTAAGTTCAGACACAACACAGGGCACACAACATCTACCACCCTGGAAGAAGGACACTGCAATATATAAATACACAAGCCTGCCAAGAGCAAAAGAAGACTGCACAAAAGAAGAGCTAAGAGCGGCAGCCTATGAAGCAATCAGAAACACTGAGACCATAGGGGCACAAACATACTACACTGATGGCACTGTAGATCCAGAAAATCAAATTACGGGAGCTGCAGTATTTTCAAGAAACTTCACTGCCTGCTGGAGGACCTCCAACCACGCCTCCACTATGCAGACAGAATTAACAAAGACAGGCACTGCTGTACTCACTGGAGAATGAAGAAGGGCCTGTAATCATCCACACCGACTCCAAGTCCTCAATGCAAGCCTTGCAACAACAGAAAAATCAAGAGAACAAGGCACTGCTGCACCAGCACAGTGAAAGAGGAAGTCACCTTAAACTGGATACCCAGTCACATAGGAATTCCAGGCAACGAGAGGGCCGATGAGCTAGCCAAAAGTACAAAACACATTGACAGAGTGCAAATACATATACAACCTGCACTGCAACAAATCAAGAATGCAATAAAACCACTCTGCAAAGAAAACTTGCTAAAAGACCATCGTGAGTGGGTAGAAAAGAACTCACCGTCTGCCAGATGGTATAAGACGTCGACTGACCTAGTGCCTCCTCCCATAGACAGGCACACACCAAGAAAACTTGCTGTGATCATCCACAGACTCAGGCTAGGATATAAAGCCTGCTGGGAAATCGTGGAAAACAGTGTCAGACCATCTGAACACTGTCAAGAAGAAACACAGCAACCACTCCTTCACTACCTGCTGGAATGCAGAGAAACAGCATAGCTAAAAGGTGCAGCACAAATTAACATAATTTAATTGCACACGATGCTGAGCATGCAGCTGCCACAGTCACAAAAACAATCATTGAAAACTTTGAAGAGCATCCCCAGGTGCTCTATAACCTACCTCTACCAAGGTATATAAACTGAAAGTAACATCAATCACCCTCATCACATTCCCTCACTGTAAGGCTCTATCCACATCACCCACTATCATTCTTCTAAACTTTACCTACCACTGGAATCCTTCTGCAGGGACCCAAGGGAGTAAAGGGTTGGACAACCCCACCTGCACAGTTTCTCTAATATTCAAAAGCATTACATTTTTTTCACACTTCTACTACAATAAGACATGATGGCCCTCTCTTACTGACACCATCATCCTTCCCCTGTCCACTCCTATCTCTACAACTAAAGACATTTCCAATTTCATAAACTAACCATGAACCTAATGAATCTTCAGATCACCTACGGGCCGAACAAGGAAAAGGCCCATGCCAACAAGAAGTGTTGGCTTAATACAACAACAACAACATACTATGAAAAGAAGTGAATCTAGCCTCTAGAATTCTTACGATCTAAGCCCTTGTCAATAATGACTGCTCCGAAAGTGGTATAACTTAATAATTATTATCATTATTCAAAATATGAACCCTATTCACGTGGAACAAGTCCACAAGAGGGGCCACTGACTTGAAATTGAAGCTTCCAAAGAATACAATTCGGTGTTCATCAAGCATACAGACAACAATATTCCCTTTAATTCTAGCAAGCGTCTTGTTAGTAAACCTGACACATACAGTACATTTCGCTTCTGGAAGTATATAAAATATTCCATTCACGACCAAGAATATAGAGAGGAATAAGTGTTTTGGATAATTTTTCTTGATAGTTACCCATGAGTTATTTCTGACGCACCCGTTTTCTTTGTCAAACAGCTCTACAGAAAACTGCATGTTTACATTTTCTTTTTTGCATAATTAATCATAATAAACAATATACCCATTATTATTTTCACAATTATAATATTTTTTTGCACTTGAGACTTCCCATTTGTCAACACTTTTTATTATTTTGAATATATCAACTGAAAATATTGCATTCCTATTACAACTATTTCGAAAATTAACTATCTGGAAAAAATTACAAATATAAAGATGAAAACTAATTTGGTAAAAATTACATATATGAACTTGAAGTATTATTTTGATATATCAAGCAGTATTGTTTATTAACATTAACAATTCTTCTATTAAGTTTAAAATTTTTTTAGTAATATCTATAATATTGCATAGTTGTCCACGGACTTTGTAGATAAACAGTGTACTTCTAAGTCTTATCGCTTGGCGATAGACTTTTTGAGTTCTTACGACTGTTATTCGAAAGTAATTTTTGGTTCCTCTCATCTCCTTTGGAGTTGGGGGGGGGAAGCAGCCTCGGACTTTCACGGCGACCGAAACTTTCAATTCCTGGTTTTGAGACCCAGACCCTTTACCCTGAATACAAAAGTTTCACCTCTTACTCTGCATTCAAGGTTGACGTAGGCTAGGCTAGCCTAGGACCTCCTCTTACTTTGCAGAACTTTTGAACCACTAGCCTACATGTAAAACGTCTAGCCTAGGCTACCACTAACCGACATTAAATTAGATGCTAAGACCCCTTACTTTGCATACATAACTTTGAACCACTAATTTTCATGTAAACGACAGACTAGCCTAGGCTACGACTAACCAGAATTACTGATAAATTATTTGATAACGGTGAATATGTTTATGTGTGCTGTCAGTAAGGCCGTGGTGGAACGGTGCTTCGCGCCTTATCCGCATATTTAAAGATTCTTGGTAAGCCCGACGTGTTCTGGCAAGAGGTAATGTTGCGCTGCGCCCGCTAGCCAAAGGGGTTACAGAGAATTAGCCACAGTACATACAAAAAAACACGACAAGCCTAGGCTATAAATCCCCCCATAACTGTAACATTAAACACCTTCCTCGTTCGCCACGGCCTTACTGTTCGAACAAGTGTTTCGGTACTGGCTTCGAACTAACCGAAACACTAGTTTACATACAAAATGCAGCATCATGTATGTTCCTACGTGCCCACCGTCGGGCCGATAGATCAGTTCGAACACATGCTTCAGTACTGGGTTCGAACTAACCGAAACACTAGTTTACATACATCCATAAATTTCGGCATGTTCCTACGTGCCCACCGCCGGGCCGATAGATTTGTTAAAAAATGTGCTACGGAACTGGCTTCGAAATAACCGAAACACTAGTTTTAAAAAAGGCTAACAAAAATTAATATACAACTTACCTTATTCACATTTCAAAGTCGCTGCTGTCCGACGACCATGAAGGGGTACATGAAGGCATCAGTCTCGGCTTCTTTGAAACGGGTGGGGGATCACGTGGCTAGCTGGTAGAAGGTCCTGGTCTTATTGTTTCGGGCCGGGAAATCCAATTTGAGATGGGGGATGTCGGGCGGCTTTTGAGCGGATAGACACGTTTGAACAATTTCAGGAACGCCTGAAATGGACACGGAACATCTTGTAGATACCGCTTCTGGATACAGTACGTAGAAAAATAGCTTTCGTAAAGTTTTTTCTGCGTACCGTGTCTCAGTAGCGCGCTCCGTTTAAGAACACGCCACTGCAATTCTATAGTGTTCGTGTGTACATTCGGGTTGTCCGGGCTAACGAAGTTAATGCTGTGGTTCACGACATTATGTGCAAAATAATGATCCCAGACTTTACTGTATGACTTCCAGCAATCAGATACGATTGTGGTTTCTGGAAGTACGTTATCAAGCAACACCGGGATCAGAGTTTCGGCAGAACAGTCAGGAACCACCTTGAAAAAGGTCTCACGTGTCTGTCGGTCAATGCCACCGAACACCCAAGATCCGTCCACCTTTCGGCCACGGTTGTACTTCCGTTTCCCAAATTTTGATTCGTCGATCTCAACAATATGACCAGGACCACCGATTTTCTTATTATCAGCACACAGGATTTGGCAACATATATCCCTACAAAAATTATACCAATCCACCATGGTGTTAGGTGCTAGAGGCATAACCAAATCCGTTACAACACACTGTGGGGTGTTCTTGGTGAAACAAAATATTAATATAATAATTGTTTCTAGGGACAAACGTGACTTTTCAAAAAAGGACCCATGCCGAACTGATACCTTCTTACCGCACTTGCTGTTTGTACAGCGCCACATGTAAATCGGTTGGTCCGTGGCCTTGCTGGTCCATGTTTCATGAACCGTCGGTTCGCTGTGTTGCACGTTGTACACAACCCCGAATAGTCCCCAAGTAACCCTTCTCTGTACAACCACTTCATAAATTTGTCGGTGTTTCATAGGAACTCGATCAGAATACTAATATGCAAATGCATATATTTATCAAACTCGTCTGCAGTAACACTTTTGGGAAATAATACTGCGTGCGTTCTATCCATGACGGCGGTGGAGAACGGAAAGGGCAAATTTTGTGACTGCAGGTATGATTGTCTGATTCATATTCATGGGAGACGTTTTTATTGGTTGGAAGGAAGTTAATCCATGTCCCTTGGGGATGACCTGGGTCAACCTGATAAAGGATTGGTTTGATTTAAAATTCCCTCGTTGGGGGCGGGCCGACGTACAGCGCCTGTCCACGGCCAGCTCAAGAACTACGGGAGCTACGACCGCCGTGTCAGCCTTCACATCAAGTGGGTACTTAGAAAAATTTACGTTTCACGGGAAATATCGGCGGATGGTATTTTGGTGTAAATTGGTCGGATAAGTGACTTTTCGGGTATATTTTGGAATTCTGGACAACTTTTATTATATGAATTTTGTTATTTGGGGTAATAGTTCTGGAATTGTCGGATCTGTCCCCGGATCTGTGAACTGTAGAGTTCATTAAGCATAAAGACCACAATATTCCCCACAAGTACTGCAATGAGGCTATTCGGTTGCAGTACTTGCGGGAAATGTTGTGGTTTGAAGAACACTATATTCACAGGCAGAATGGCATTAGTAGTTTTGGAAGGAAATGTTCCTGCCACTACTTTGCAAGTAGTTAGTGTTTTGTTTTTCTAGGGCATCACAACTAGCAGTTATTTTATAGTAAAGCCAAAATAACTACGTACATGGAGTACGTTTTCAACGTTGCCACTTCTCCCGGATGCTGCATAGATCTGGCAGAATCTTTCCCATATCTTCCTTATACAGTAAATCATACCTTAAACACTTCTGATGATGGGGTAGGATATGATAGACTAAATTACTTGCACAAATGCCCAATATCTAGCCCAGATCCACTGATGAAAATAACTGATACAATGCGATACAGAAAATTCTGCTATTGGGTCCTCAAGCAGTGTAGATTAGGTACCATATGTCCCCTTATGACTGCCAAGTCTGTAATTATGGTTTGACACCAGGAGCAGGATTCAAATGAATACTGTACTCTGCAAAATTACATAAAATGGCCGACTTCATGCAAATGGAGTTTTGTCTAACACCCCGACAGTCCGAACCACGTGAATATGTTTATATACTTGGTATCGGGACAACTAGGCAATATTATTATAGATATCACAAAACATTTTAACATATGATACAAGAATTGGTAAAAGTAATTTTTAAAAATACCGCTTGACCTATCACAAAAATAACTCAAATTTTGTCCCGAAGTAGTCGACTTTCGAAAGTTATTGTTTTCAAGACAATGGAATGCCATATTTTCAGTTTATATATTCAATAAAAAGAAAGTATTGATAAATGAGAAGTCTCAAGTGCAGGAAACATTATAATTGTGTAAAAATTAATTCTTATATTCTTTATTATGACTGATTATTATGTAAAATAAACATAGATATACAGTTTTCTGTAGAGCTGTTGGACAAAGAAAACGGATCTCTTTCTAGACAGAAATGTCTTATGGGTAACTAACAAGAGAAATTATCCAAAACACTTATTCTTCTCTATATTCCTGCGCGATTCCCATTCTTGATCGTGAATGGAATATTGTAAAAACTTTCACAAACAAAATATATAATATATGTCAGGTTTACTAATAAGACATCCGTTAAAATAAAAGTAAATATTGTGGTCTGTATGCCTAATGAACACTATTCTTTGGAAGCTTGAATTTCAAGTCAGTGGCCCTTTTTAAGGACTTGTTTCAGGATATATATATTATATATATATAGGTATATATATATATATATATATATATATATTATATATATATATATATATGTATATATATATATATATATATATATATATATATATATATATATACATATATATATATATATATACATATATATATATATATATATATATATATATATATATATATATATATATATATATATATATACACACACACACACATATATATATATATATATATATATATATATATATATATATATATAAACCCAGTTGCTTAATATCAGTATCAATTGACGTTTAGTAATGAAATGTACACTGACCTACTTTTCTTTTTTTATGAAATGAGCACTTCGTTTATCTTTATAAGAAAATGATTTCTACTCAATGTATTCTATTCAATGTATTCTATTCCTCATGACTGTGTTACCAGTACAACTACATGCAGTAATAGTTAATCTGGTTTTTCTCATCCATGTCTAAGCTCAGAAATTTGTATTTTCTAACTATTATTATTGTTATTATTATTCAAAAGATTATCTCTATTCATATGGAACAAGGGGTAATTTACAGTTTAGTTGGCCAGGCTGCTAACACCATTTTGCCTGGCCCATAATCACTCCGCCACGGTAAGTAGTTCATGCAGCTGACCTGGCCCGAACTTGAACATGCCGCGACCTGTAAGCCTTTCAAGACTTTCGAAACTAGCGCCAAAACAAACGGCAGCCATCTTGTTTGTATTCGTCCGCCGATTACCTAGCAGACGAAACCCCTGACCAACTAAACTGTAGGAACTCCATTATTTATAATCTGTATTTATAAGAATCCTACCAAATCTCGATTTTAGGCTAGGCCTCTTTTATTAATTTCTACCACCTATACCGAGACGAAACCTACTGCTGATTACCTACTAGACGTTCCCCTTGCCCAACTAATCTGTAGGAATTCCATTTTTTTATTTTCCAAACAATCTACTGTATTTACTTTCACTTTTTATATGATTACTACCAATTTCTTTATTTTATGAATCCTACCAATTCTTAATTTTATGCTAGGCCTCTTTTATTCATTTCTATCACCTATTCCATCACGAAACCTTCTACTCGGCCCTTAATCCATCCGCCAAGATAAGTAGTACCATGAATGGACCTTGCCTGACCCTGCCCGACCCTTGTTCAGCCTTAGTCTGTTCCTGTGTGTCAGCTAGTTCAGTGATATCATGTCTGCTGTCTGCTTCCGCCGTTTCTTTCTCGTGTCCCGCACACGTGGAATTTGCTGCCGCCGTTCCCATCACTATGCTGGACATTGTGCTTTGGTGCCATGATGAATGTTCACTAATTGTTTATTTAATGAACACCGGCCTACTTGGTGATTTCCGTGGTTTGTGTGCACAGTGTAACAAAGGCACCGTCGGCCTTGTGAAACAAGGTGATACCTTTCAATGGCAGTGCAACGCAAGACACTGCCGCAAGCACACTTCAATTCGTCGTGGATCCTTCTTCTCGGGCTCGCATCTCTCCCTCAAAACCATATTAATGTTGATACACGGCTGGATTCACGAGGCTTCCCAGAAATATATGCAGCTTAATTTGAGGATCGGGTCGCCGAACACACTCGTCGATTGGTATAATTTCTGCTGGGACGTTTGTGTAGATATTTTGGTGATGGACAACTGGAAAATTAGTGGGCCACGTCACGTGGTAGAGATTGACGAGTCCAAGTTTGGTAAAAGGAAATTTAACAAAGGGAGATGTGTCGATGGTTATTGGGTTCTCGGCGGGATTGACCGCCAAACAAAAGAAACATTTTTTCAGGTTGTTCCAGACAGAACTACAGACACACTTCTTCCAATTTTAATTGATAACATACACCCTGAGTCCATTGTAATTTCTGATTGTTGGAAATCTTATCAAAATTTAAGTCAACATTTCAAAACACACCGTAACATTAATCACACGTTGCATTTGTAGATCCACACGATGAAAACATACACACAAACACGATAGAATCTACTTGGCGGGTTTTGAAACGAAATGTCTTGCCTAGAAGTGATACTGTTAAAAACTTGTATAATTCGTATTTCTCTATGAATTGTGTTAAAAAACATTATCTAACCGGAGTTGATTGTCCATTTCAAGCCTTTTTAGACTTAATTAAATGTGCAAATCCTTTAACTAAAGTAGATTCAACACCCGCCAAAATGAGGTACAATGTCGCTGGAACCAAACAATCACGGGACATCGCCGTACAAACGGATTCGTCATCTACACACGACTCACAAAATCTCCAAGGTAAGCTTATCGATGTATATGCACGTTATGTTCATTTATTTGTGGAAACAAAGCAGGTCAGTGTATTTATTGCCAAGCGGAAGTCAGGGCTGCTCAACACATCCAAACATTCACGTTCGCTAGCAGTCCACAGGTTCGAACTATGAACTTGGCCTTAACTTTAATCAATGTATTCTCGGAAATATTAAGTTTGTTTATATATCAGTAAGAAGTTACGGGTGCTAGTCATCCGTATGAACAAGTTCAGGTTCCATATATTTAAATGTTCGTTAACATTGTATCATTACAACGCTTACTCAGACGAATATACGTGCGCCCTCAGTAAGGTTCGGGGATGTTCGTCCATTTATGTTGCAATCATTTTGGTCATACCATACTGGGGTTCGCCCCCCGGCCAGGTTACGGCACGCGACCTAAGAGCGGTTAGGTTGGTTCCTTTGGTTAGGCAGCAATCACATACTATACTGGGGGGTCCAGGGGGCAAAGCTTCCCGGCCAGGTAAGGGCATGCGGCCTAAGTTTGGTTAGGTCGGTTCTTATGGTTAGGTAGCAATCACTGTTAACATACTATACTGGGGGGTCGCCCCCAGCCAGGTAAGGGCATGTGGCCTAAAATTGGTTAGGTTGCTTTGTTTGGTTAGGATCAGTTCAGTTGGCCAGGTAGCGCACTTCATGCATGAACGTTCTATTAGGCAAATAGCGCATATGTTCGGTCTACGAATGTTGAGAAGGGGGTCAGTTTAGTAACCTAGGCCAATCATCTCATGAACCGATTAACTAGTAGGCGATAACCTTGGCCAACTAAACTGAGTAGGGGGGACAATTTAGTTAGCCTGACCGAACGCGGAACGAATGTAGAGTAGGAAGACAGTTTCATTACCTAGGCTACTCATCTCATGAACCAACTAACTAGTAGACGTTAACCATGGCCAACTAAAGTGAGTATGGGGGACAGTTTAGTTAGCCTAACCGAACGGGGAACGAATGTAGAGTACGAGGTCATCCACACACCTATTTCGTGATTTTCCGTGTTCATTGTCGTTGTCTGTGTGTTCCCCCACCCAAAAACCCCGGTTCCCAACAGGGTCCCCCATTACCGTTTTTTTAGGTTTTTGGGTTTTATATCACTACACAGGTTTTCGAAAATGGCGCCAGAAAAAACGGCCGCCATCTTGTTTGTATTAGTCTGCCGATTACCTAGCAGATGAAACCCATGGCCAACTAAACTGTAGCTGCTCCTTTGTATTCGTCCACCAATTATCTAGCAGACGATACTCTTGGCCAACTAAACTGCACGCGCTACAAGTCTGGTTGGCCAGGCCGCGTAACACCATTTTGCATATATCTATATATATATATATATATATATATATATATATTATATATATATATATATATATATATATATATATATATATATATATTATATATATATAATATATATATATATATATATATTATCATTATTATTACAGATATTAGCCACCTCATCTTTTTTGCTTACTTATAATAGCATATTGAATCTTATGCTTAGAGGGACAGCCAGCTAGACCCCACCATTTGAGAAGCAAAGAGGCACTATTAAATAGTACCTTTTACCAAAGGTTCACAGGCAGTGAGTTTGCGGAAAACAGCGTTCCCCCCCAGGCCGCCCCTCAGGCCAAATCGGAAGTCATAAAAGCCAATGAGACTCCCCATTTGCTTCAGTCTACCTCAGTCCAGTGTAAGGACAACACTTTTTCCCTATTTTCTGTTCTTACTTCCATCCGATAGTGTTTTCCGCGGCCTTTACGCCAATGTATAACACATGCAATTCCATTATTTGTACGCCATATTCTCCTTAGATGTATGACTATAAGAAAACACAAATCTACTGTCACAGAGTCATTTCTGCTCTCCGTGTGAGACTGTACTACTTATCCGTCCGCACCTGTCTATGTCAACCCAGTTTGGCTGCAAATAAATCATCAGTATCCCAGCTACCTGTCTTAATCTATGGTCCTCACAACTGGTGACCTTCTGGAGTTGGTGACACAGCGGTTTAGGCCCAGCCTTTAACGGACTAATTACGGCCACTCACCTTCAGAGAACCTTTAACGGACTCAATACGGCACCACAGTTTAGGTCTCTGAAAACTCCATTGCGAGGACGACACCAACGCCATTAACATACTGATCATGGGACTGCTTCCCAGCGTGTTTTGGCGTTTATTTCGAGGACGGGTAGCTGGGTGCTGGTCAGCCAACACAAAATTCAGGCGGCGGTTCAGAGGCATCCATCCGACGTCGCGGCCTCCTTTGCCTCACCCGGGGGACGCCAGATATCTTCTCTACCCGCCGAACCTGCGGGCCTCCTCAGTTCTTCCCCCGGCGCCATTGCGAGTTCCCAGACGAAATCCCCTGCCTGCCGACGCCGCTGCTACACCCAGGGACGTGCTTTACCCACCCGACGCCGCTGCCGCACTTGTGGGCCTGCTCGGCCCCCCCAACGTCGCTGCATGTGGGCCTCCACTGCCTGCTGACGCTGTTGCTACACCGATGGACCTGCTTTACCCACCCGACGTTGCTGCCGCACATGTGGGCCTGCTCGCCCCTCTGACGTTGCTACCTGTGGGCCTCTTCAAACCCTCGATACTGCCGTTATTCCTGGGGCTTGCTCGGCCTTCCTGACGTCGATGTCATGCCTGTGGACCTGCTCACCTTTTCCGACGCTGCCGCCTGTAGTCCTCCTTGACCCACCGACACCACTGCCACGCCTGTGGGCCTCTCCTGCCTGCCGACGCCACTACCTGTGGGTTTCCTCGACCTGCTGACGCCGCTGCTCACCTGTGGTTCCGCTCTGCCCATGGGACGCCGCTGCCACGCTGGGGACTTCCTCAGCCCAACCTACGCCGCTGCCGCACCTGGGGATCCCCAAAGCCCGTCCCACTCCACCACCATACACAATGCAGCTCTCTCTCTCGAAGTCTTGGTCGCCCCGGCATAAGTAGAACCCCCCAGGCAACCACCAGGGGAGGCATCCTGTCAGCCAGCAACCGAAGGACTCTACACTCGATGACACCCCACAACAAGTGTCACAAGGACACGGGGTCGGCCCCTGCCTCCAAGATTGTCATCCAATAATTACTCCATAATCATTGTTTTCGGGCGGAGTATTTGTAAGGACAACGCTTTTTCCCTATTTTCATTGTATCCAATCATAAAGTCACGCTGTTCTTACTTCCATCCGATAGTGTGTTCCGCGGCCTTTCCGCCGATGTATAACACATGCAATTCCGTTATTTGTATGCCATATTATCCTTATATGTATGACTGTAAGAAAACACAAATCTACTGTCGCAGAGTCATTTCTGCTCTCTGAGTGAGACTGTACTACTTATCCGTCCGCACCTGTCTATGTCAACCCAGTTTGTCTATAAATAAATCATCAGTATCCCAGCTACCTGTCTTAATCTATGGTCCTCACACCAGCATCAGGTACTAGCGCCAAGTGCCCGATCGTGCCCTTGCTCTCTGAATGGGAACACCACTCAGGCCACGAGCGGCCAAGTGGAAGCTAAAGGAAGCCATTTGGCTCATTCAGACTGAGTTGCAAAATGCATTTTGCAAAAAAATCCCACGTACGGTACATGTAAAGACATGCGAGTACACCAGTTCTCTGTTCCTTCTATTCCCTCATTTTATTTCATCACGTTTTCTCTCTCCGTCAATTCTCTTTTATATCCAGTTACCAAGTGTTCAAGTGCTTCCCTGTGTGATATGATAGTAGCGACTTCATTGTCTCTTGTTCACAGAAAATTAATCTATTCATTTATCCCATGTACCCTTAATTCTAAGGAAAGAGCTAATTATTCACGAACCTTTACCTGGAATTTTTTTTTTTTTTTTTCTGTTATGCGTTATCTCGGTAACCTCACCTCCTTTATCACCCTTCTTGCCATCAGGAGGCAGTATTTTTACCCTAGTAATATTGCAAGCTAGATGTCCCATGTTGAAGTCCCAAGGATTCCATCACGTTTAATTAATTAATTTTTATTCAGATATCTCAGTAGAGTTATGGTGCCAGGAAAATTTGGTCCCAGAAGATTCGGTCCCAGAAAATTTCTAAAATCTAAATAATCAAGCCCAACATAACCTTTCTGGAAAAAGGCATATAAATACATGGAAAATATGATGTTAAAAGAAATGAAAATCTTTTATTTCTATCAATAACTTTAATGACTCGTTTGGTTTAGAGATCAATTGTTTAGCAATCCAGACGAGATATTTTACAAAGATCAATAAGAGCTTGAGAACTTTGTGAACCTGGGATTTGTTTACAAACTATAAACGAAAGGGTACGTGGTGTTAAATGACGTTTTTAGGTAGTTTTGTCATATAGAACTTTAAGCACTTGTAATGGTATTTGAGAAAGATAATTTATGTACTTTCATTAACATTCATTGACACCGCCTATATATAAGAAACGGTGACATTTGTAACTCAGTTTTTAGTCACTCTTCTTCCAGGATAAGCTCAATTTTCCTATTTGAAGAACCCCATCATCCATGGCTGCAAAATATTTTAAAAGTGAAAAAAAAACAAAGACAAATTGATAGATGAAGTTAACTATGTTTATGACTTTCATAAGTTAAGTTCCGACAAGACAAAGAAATTGTGGCGCTGTGAGAACCGTAACACATGTCGTGCTCGTGTTCATACAGAGAATAAACCAGGTGAACCAATAATAATTTCAACAATCAACAGTCATGAGCATGAACCAACGCCAAATGGAGTGGAAGCTCGTCTCGCCATTTCAACATTAAGAAAATAGTTGCAGGAAGGAGGTGAAAGAAGTACTCGGGTGCTCATTTCCGAAGCTACAAGTAATATTAGTGAGAATGCAAAATATGAATTACCACTGTTGCAAACGGTTTCTAGAAGCATTACAAACTGGCGCAATAAAGCTTTTGGCGCTCCTCCATTGCCTCTTCGCAAACAGGATTTCATTACCAGATACTTTTAAATATTTACAAGGCGGTCATTTCTTCCTGCAATGCGACACAGGCAGTGATGATGAAAAGCGGGTTTTAATCTTCGCCTCCGACGAAGGTCTTCAGCAACTGGAAAATGCATCAATTTTAGGAATGGATGGCACATTTAAATCATCACCAAGTATATGGTATCAGCTGTTCACCATTCATGCCTTCATAAATAGGAGATTTTATCCAATAGCTTTCATTTTATTGCCGGACAAAACTCAAGCAACATATGACAGGACTTTTCTTGAACTAAGTAAATTGCGACCAAATATTAACCCTCGTCACGTTTTGATTGTCTTTGAACGAGCTATTCGTAACAGCTGTGACAGTAACTTTACTGAAAGCAGCAGCCTAGGTGGTTTATTTCATTTTTGCCAGACTATTTTTAGGAAAATATGTCAATTAGGATACAAATTGCATTTTTACCACCAAAAGATGTAATTGATACTTATGACTATCTCTGAGGATGAATCAATACCAATAGACTTTATAAGTTATTTTGAGCTAACATACATTGGACCAAAGAGAGGAAGACGTGGCAGACGAGAACAGCCTTTATATCCAGTTGATTTTTGGAATGTTCACGATAGGGTAATTCAGGAATTGCCACGGACAAACAATGCATTTCAAGGGTTTCACTCAGCACTGCGCGCATCAGTAACGAGTAAGCACCCAAACATACTGTATAGGTTTTTTGGTGAAGAAACATGCCTTTTTTTACACTTTTATTGATAAAACTCTAATTCTATACTTTGTTTAATTTTTTCATCCGTTAGATTACGATTTCATTGTCAGTATATAAAAAATTTCTGGGACCAAACTTTCTGGTCACCTAGAGTTATACATATTTGCTGTTAAATTGTATCAGAGATGAGCTTTATCTAAATATGAGGGCATCCATTTTCATTTGCAATACTGCATCTGTGAATTAAAGTATAAACTGTTGTAATTAACCAAGAGCTTGCAGTGGCAACCTTTTCTAGTAATAGTAGTTCCTTGTTGGACGAGTGGGTTACATGCTCGCTTCCCCGCACAGAGGAATTTACTTCTAGTAATTAGAAATTAATTTCCTATATGTGCCTCGGATCCCACAATAAGCTGTGGGTCCCTTTGCTAGGTAACCAATTGGTTCCTAGCCAAGTAAAAAAGGTCTAATCCTTCGGGCCAGCCCTAGGAGAGCTGTTAATCAGCTCAGTGGTCTGGTAAAACTAAGATATAATTAACTTTCTAGTATTAGTATAGGTGTAGGAGCCTATCAAGGTGTTTCTATTGTTTATAAATCAGTCAAGGTAAGTGGCTCTGCAAGGTCTAGTGAAATCCTTATACATTTGACCCTCCCTGTGTAAATATATAACAAAATATATATATATATATATATATATATACTATATATATATATATATATTATATATATATATATTGTGACTGCTTTATGGCCAAGGTTCAGTGAATATAAAGTTCTTCCATAGGTCACATAAAATAAGAAAGGTTTAATTTCAAACCAGAACAAAAGTTAGCACTTTAATATTTAATAATGAAAAAAGTTTACATAATTACGTTAATACCTCTTACCGCATAAAACAAGAAACACTCGAACAATCCTGCACTGCACAAATAACAAAATGAATAAACCTTAATAAACTAAATTTTAAATATACGTTACGTTACCAGTTTCACAAAGGTTCACTCAAAAATTTATATAACAGAACATTAATACATTACAAAAAACTGAAGAATAAGAAGACAGCTACTCCAATAGGACACTTATCACAGTAGAGGACCAGGTGAGACTAACTATGCAGGAAATAGGTGGTCCGAAGAAAACTAAAAGAAGGCGGGGAAAACCAAAAGCACTCTGAAAACAGGACAACTAAAAATATAACTAGGGATCTTAAAAACAGGTACAGGAATGAACTGTACATTTCCACAAAAATGAAAATCATAGCTATACAAAATTAAGATTTCAATCTGGCAGATGGGTGACAATATATATATATATATATATATATATATATATATATATATATATATATATATATATATATATATATATATATATATATATTATATATATCTATATAATGTAAATGCATATTATTATTTCAGTAGATGAAAACTATTCACATGGAACAATCACACAGGGGCTATAGACTTGAAATTCAAGCATCCAAAGAGTGTTGTTTTCCATCTCCCACCGCAGACCCCACACTGTGGCAGTAACTGATCATGATACAGAACCAGGGATTTTTTCAACGCACTGGGTGAGGTGCAAACATGCGACATCTGAGCAGCATGTCACAACACTAGCAGCAGCCATGCCAGCGGACCAGAACATTATATATATATATATATATATATATATATATATATATATATATATATATAATATATATATATATATATTATATATATATATATATATATATATATATATATATATATATATATATATATATATATATATATATATATATATATATATATATATATATATATATATATATATATATATATATATATATATATATATATATATATATATATATATATACATATATATATATATATATATATATATATATATATATATATATATATATATATATATATATATATATATATATATATATATATATATATATATATATATATATATATATATCATATATATATATATATATATATATATATATATATATATATATATATATATATATATATATTATATATATATATATATATATATATATATATATAAAAGTGTAGGAACACATATTCATCTGGCACTCTCTTTATACATTTGGAGTCTTACAAATGATTCTGAATTATATTCATATTCCCACGTAGGGAAGTAGTGCCTTCAGCGCACCTCATGAGGTGCACTGTAGGCATTGCTTAAGGTCCTTTGCAGTTTCCCTTCGACCCATAGCTACGACCCCTTTCATTCCTTTTACTGCGCCTCCGTTCATATACACTTTCTTCTATCTTACTTTCCACCCTTTCCAGACAATTGATTTGTAGTGCAACACCTTTGAGGTTTTCCTTCTGTTACACCTCGAAGACCTTTTTACAATCAATTTCCATTTCAGCGCTGAATGACTATATAGGTCCCAGTGCTTGGCCTTTGGCCTAAGTTATATACTCTAAACTATATTAATCACGGAAGCTGTTCCCTTTAAGTTACTTACCCAAAAGGCTTCAGATTTATGCGAAAGACTTCCAAGATGCTGACTTCAGCAGCAGTGCTATTCCAGACTGTAGAGTGCATAGCGTAATTAAAGACACAGCATTCTTAAATTTAAGGGATACATTTTTAAAGTTATGAGAAGGTCTTCTCTGGATTGACAGGAACTTAATAGCGAATTTAGCTCAGTTCCTCGCTGGACGAGTGGTTTTCGTGCTCGGCTGCCAATCCGGTGGTCCGAAGTTCGAATCCCGTCTCGGCCAACGCGGAATCAGAGGAATTCATTTCTCAATATACTGTGGTTCGGATCCCACAATAAGCTGTATGTCCCGTTGCTAGGTGACCAATTGGTTCCTAGCCACGTAAAATAATATCTAATCCTTCGGGCCAGCCCTTGGAGAGCCGTTAATCAGCTCAGTGGTCTGGTTAAACTAAGATATACTCAACTTTAGCTCACTGCAGAGCGTGTCGCAATCTTGAAACAGGCAATGTCCGCAAGACATTGTTGCGAAGTTGCAGCTTTGTTGACGAGCAATCAATCAGCCAGGTAATATCAAGTGTCAGGAATGCACTAATTACATTCCTCCATGTTATTTTAATTGAATGCGAGACTCTTACAGCAAAGACACCAGCCTACTTACAAACATTCAGAGATACAAACAAATTAAAATTGCGATCAGAGTGCTTCCTCTTTGTCACTCTTAAGTTTAAATTTTGATTTGCGCTCCTATTCTGTACATGCAATACTGTACGTACAATGTATTCTATTTTAAGATGAGAAGACTTACAGTACTGTATTGATTTTTTACGTCATCCCGTACTTAAATAGCAATGAAGAATACAGTAACCAACTTATAAAACAATTCAACATTCCAACAGTCATCCACAATGTTAACTCATTCGTAAGTGGGATGGTGCCTGTAATTTCATGAATTCTGGGGTTATGGTTTTATTTAATATTTTTCTGATGTTTAATGAGAGGGCAAAATGTCCCTTTATTATTATTTTTTTCCTAAATCTTATACAGAAACGTGTATACTACACATATTCATGGAATCATCAATGAAGTAATGTATGGTTTCACTTAGTATTATGTAAGGTTTTACTCTCTCAAGAGTTGCAAATTCTTAGCACTTTTTTATCCCCTACTCCTGCCAATACAATGCCTGAGATTTAAATGCAAGACTTTGAAGAAACTCTTAAACATCTGTAGCAGGAGTAGAACCCACAGCTGTTGTATCAGAATGGGATTATGTTCCCTTTAAGGATTTGGAGAGTAGTAAGCACACCAACACCACAGTGAGGTGTTGCGACTTTACTTCCTCTCTGAATATTATAAGGTATACCTTGCTACCTCAATTGATTTTTTAGCTATAATTTATTTGATTTTCTCATATGCAATGCTGTGTAGTTTGTTTGTTTGTATGGTGTTTTTACATTGCATGGAACCAGTGGTTATTCAACAACGGGACCAATTTTACGTGACTTTCGAACCACGTTGAGAGTGAACTTCTATCACCAAAAATACATATCTCTGACCCCTCAATGGAATGCCCGAGAATCGTACTCGCTGCCACCTCGGATAAGACCACACCAACCACGCCACTGAGACATTCAGTGTTTACAGTAATCTGTTAAATATTGTACGTCAGATATGACCTGGCTATGTTGTAAATTACAATGATTTAGTGTTTATGATTAACATTAACGGGGGGGTCACCTCCAAATTTTAGGTTAGGTTAGGTTAGGACGTAACCCATTTTATATTTAGTTCCCTACATCTTTTTAATAAACTGTTTCAAAATGTTTCGTCTGAGATTCAAACGCAGTTTGATACGTCATACAAAAAATCCAGTATTTTCCCAGACAATTTCAACGAACAAAACAGGCAGACTCATTCTTCTTCGTAATTCACTGTTTTGTTGTTTGGAATACCCTCTGTTTACAGTACGCAATTGAGTCTATTATTTTGTTGTGCACTCTGGACACACACACACACACACACACTCTCTCTCTCTCTTACACACAAACACACACACACTGCTCTGCAAGCAAACTGGAGATGGATGACAATTCTTGAGCAAACGAGTTTAAATAAATAAATAATTCTTGAAGTCTGAATAATGTTTATTAAGCGCATCAGAGAGAGAGAGAGAGAGAGAGAGAGAGAGAGAGAGAGAGAGAGAGAGAATTAACAGTTCGTGTGACGTCGAATTATATCTAGTGCAAACTGCACATGAGACTATTTTGAGAGAGAGAGAGAGAGAGTGCTAATAATATGCGTATTGTGAAATCATCATTAGATCCGCCTGCACACAGCTTAAGATATTGCAAAAGGCACTAATGAGGGGAGAGAGAGAGAGAGAGAGAGAGAGAGAGAGAGAGAGAGAGAGAGAGAGAGAGAGAGAGAGAGAGAGACTCGACTGGTATTCAGTCTGTCAGTCTAAACTCGACCCGTGGGAAAGAACCAGTGGTTTAAATCGTCAGTCTTATAGGAGATTTCGTACTGCGCTCCTTTCAAGGTTAGTGATTCAAAGAGGTCAATCAGTGCGAATATTAGTGTAATCCGTTTAACTGGCCTCCGGTTAAGTGACCAGATATAATTAAATTGCTCGTTCATCCTCTTCCTGTGGACTTGATCACTTGAAACTAAATGAGACACACAACGATGGCGAAGAAATAGAACTAAATATGTCTCACATTTTATTTGGTGATCAAGTCCACAGAAGGATGGAAGTAAGCTTCAAGGTTTGTAAATATTTCTACGAAGATATTTCGTCTTGGTAAACGAGAGTATATATATATATATATATATATATATATATATATATATACTATATATATATACTTTTGATATATATATATATTATATTATATTTATATATATATATATATATAATATATATATATACATAGTATTTACTTCAAAGAAACCTAATATATCTCTGCGGGCGCTTGGTAGTTGATTATATTCATAAGATAGTTCCCCCTCTCTCTTTATATATATATATATATATATATATATATATATATATATATATATATATATATATATTATATATATATATATATATATATATATATTAGTTTCAATTCCTTCCAGATATAGGCATCAAAAGCAAATATAATTAACACTAAAATTAATAGCACCTTTTCTGTTCTATATATATATATATTTTTTTTATTCAAGCCGCATTTTACCCAACAAAAAGCAAATCTAAAAACCAACCAATTCAGGAAAAATTCGGATATGGAAGGTAAAGAGAGAAGAGAGTGAGGAGAGAGAGAGAGAGAGAGAGAGAGATGAGAATGCGAGAGAGAGAGAGAGAGAGAGAGAGAGAGAGAGAGAATTAGGGCCATTTTTCAGACGAAATCTACAAAGGTGATAGACATGGTATTTAACGAACTACCGAGACATTAGTCATAAATTAAACTTTAGACTCTGATCGTACACTTTCTAGTCTTTCCCAAGAAGTTCAGACACTTTATGGTTCTTCCCGAGAAGTTCAGTCTTCAGTTCTTCCCAAGAACTTCACACAGTTTTCAGTTCTTCCCAAGAACTTCACACAGTTTTCAGTTCTTCCCTACAGAAGTAAAAATACTTTCTAGTTCTCCCCAAGAGGTTCAAATGCATCCTAGTTCTTCCCAGGAAGTTCAAATACATCCTAGTTCTTTCCAAGAGGTTCAAATACATCCTAGTTCTTCCCAAGAGGTTCAAATGCATCCTAGTTCTTCCTATGAAGTTCAAATGCATCCTAGTTCTTCCCATGAAGTTCAAATACATCCTAGTTCTCCCCCAAGAACAAACAAATCTTTTTGTTCTTCCTGTCAGGTTCAAATACATCTTGGTTCTTCCTAACAGGTTCAAATACATCCTAGTTCTCCCCCAAGAGGTTCAAACAAATCCTTTCGTTCTTCCCAAGAAATTCAACGATGCAAAAGAAAGGTAGTAACGAAGGAAGTAACTAGACTCCACATCGCTTTGTTGTTTCTTCTCGAAAAAGCACAACGTTTGTTGAGTTGCTGACTAAGAGTACACAGAACGTTTTCAGCCACTGTTAGTCTAGCGACGAATTGCCAGGAATGTTTCCAACACTTTGCTGACGAAAGGAAATGCCATTTGCGTATATATATGTACGTATTGTATATGTATATTATATATCCTATATGCCTATGAAATGATACACTGGCTAGTCTTCAAATATTTCAATGAAAGACCCTGCAGTGAAAAAAAAGTGAATAGATGAATAATTAGCATTAAAAATTAATCGGATTCATACATTTGGGCTCAAGGGATTCAACTTAGAATAAATTATGCCGATGACGAATGCTGGTCTGTCAGAGAGTTAGTTAAGATTTTGGGTGAAATGTCAGAGAGAGAGAGAGAGAGAGAGAGAATTAAACGTATATATAATCAACTTTATGGTTATATTTACATTATATTTTATTTCCTTTATAATTGTGGTATGTAAAACTGTGCATGTTATTATTACTTTTAGAAATGTCGTTTAATTCATTTCTGCATGTCTACTATAGAAAAACAAGGCGTGATCCGACCTCCAGCTTACGCTGCAAGATTTTCCCCTCATGCGTAGGTTGTAAAACATTATATTTCTAACTTGACGTAAATTGAAACGTGCTAAAATCTACGGTCCAATAGAGCCTGGTTTTACCAACGAAAATTAAAATAAATAAGCTATATTTATGAGAAATAATTTTTCGTTACTGTTTAACAGTCACATTATCTATTTTTTACATTTTCTTTCTAATAAATAAATCATAAATACCCTACCCCAAAATTCCTGCATCTTTAACTCGACGCAAAACACCTTTTTCAAGACCTTTTTAGGCTCTTTCACAGACCTTTCCTACCCACCCCAACAAGAACAACAAAGTAGTTTGTAGGCTTACTCCCCGAGTAGGCGAAAAACACTTAACCCTGAACTCAACGATATTTCAAATTTTAATTGATATATTTGCTTATGGCAATTGGAGAGCAGTTTGAATTTAGATGGGTAAATTGTATTCGCGTTCGGATTGTATTCATTCAGCTCTAAGTATATCCAAAGTGTGTGTATATATATAATATATATATATATATATATATATATATATATATATATATATATATATATATATATATATATATATATATCTATATCTATATATATATATATATATATAGATATATATAAATATATTGACAGTGAAATATACTCTGTTAAAACATAATTCCATATAAAAAAAGGAGCCAATAAAAACGCCAAAATGTAGAAAGTAAATATTATATCTCAGAAACCAAACTTTCTCTCTCTCTCTCTACCTGAAGAGAAAGACAGTTTGGTCTATGAAATATAGTATTTATTTATATATATATATATATATATATATATATATATATATATATATATATATATATATATATATGAAGAAACAATCTTAACCATAACACATTCACCCCCCTTTGAAACTACTCTTCCACACAAGCTAATTTATAATCCCCACAAAAACACAAAGCAAAAAAAAAAAAAAAAAAAAACTTCTCACAAGAACTTCTGTGTCTTGGGTAAAGAAACAGCTTTGTTTTGCTCGGAAGCGATATTGGAAAAAAGGTAACCTGCCTTCCTAGTGGCCTTTACGTTTTTTTTGGGGGGCAACTCTCCCTCTTTTACAACGCTTAAAAAAAAGGAAGAGATAGAAAAACAGAAAAGCCCCAGACAAAAAGAAAAAAAAAAAATGTGCCAATGATTCTTCGGCACAATCGAGTTTTCTGTACAGCGCATATAACGTTATACGAAACTCAACCACAAACCCATAAAACTCTCAGCCGTTGCCTATGAAACTTTCAGCCATGGCCCGGTGGTGGCCTATATTTTAAATGAGTTTGTATGAATAAAACATGTTTACCTCATTTGCATACTGCAAATTAGGTTTATCCTGAGCAATAAATATCCTCTAAATATTCACTCTCTAAATGGTCTTAAGAACTACTACTGAGGCTAGAGGGCTGCAAATTGGTACGTTGATCATCCACCCTCAAATCATCAAACATACCTAATTTCAGCCCTCTAACCTCAGTAGTTTATAAGGTCTGAATGCGGACAGACAGACAATTTCTTTCACAGAAAAATAAAATAACTACCAACAACAACAGACGTCACTTAAAACAACATTACAGAGGTTGATGCGAAATTCTCGTGGTTTACAAGATTAAGTGTTTTTTTCCCATTTGTAAAAAAACTAATTCAATTAAACCAAAACTACATCAAACCGCTTTGCACGAGGATGATGCAAGACGGTTAATGACGCGTTTAGTACAATTTAAACGTTCGAGATTATCATTAAAATATGTTGATCACCAGATGACCCCATTTCACAGAATACAAGGCGCTAAAAGAGTCCTATGACGTAAATGGGAAGGCTTAACAAAAATCTTGAATCATATATTATACACTGCAAAGTTCAAATATACATATATATATATATATATATATATATATATATATACAAATATATATATAATATATATATATATATATATATATATATATATATTATATATATATATATATATATCATATATATATTAATTATTTAGGAAATGAACGCAGGGAAACATGTTAAACACAAATAAATGTCTGACTTATACCTGGTTTGGTTCTGTGGCGTTGCTATTGTGGGGGGGGGGGGGGGGGGGCAGGGATCCCCCGCTCATATGCTTGGCAAACCCCACCCCCCCCCCCCCACCGTTGATATTCCCTTTGTCGCTAAACTTTAACCCTTTGTTGGTAAAATAAAAATAAAAAAAATAAGGAAAAGTATATCTTAGACCACTGAGCTGATTAACAGGTCTCCTAGAGTTGGCCCGAAGGATTAGATATTTTTACGTGGCTAGGAACCAATTGGCTACTTAGCAAAAGGGCCCTACAGCTTACTGTGGGATCCGAACCACATTATATAGTGTAATAAACTTCTAATCACCTTGCTAGCAGCAAGGAAGCGAATTCAGGCAACCAGATTGATAGTCAAGTACGCAACTTTGGTGGTCAAAAGCCAATAGTAACCGCAGTCATGTCCTACGGAAATACAGTTATTCTGTAATCTAATGACATTATTGTGGTTCTTTTACATTGACAACTTATATTGAGCTGAGAAATGAATGGATATAGTTACAGGTTTTAATTGCAAATGACATTTTGAAATTTATGATTTATGTATCAGAATGAAAATGTAAAAAAAAAATAATGAGCACGTTAAGCAGTACAGAAAAATTATTTCTAATAAAATTTTGCGTATTTATTTTAATTTTCGTTGGCGAACTCTCTATTTGACTGTAGATTTTAGCATATGCATTGAGTAAGCTGGAGGTCGGATCACATCTTATCATACTGCAGCAATTTTAACAACTTCTGCGACTGTAGGAAAACCTTTGGGAGATGTATCATTGAATGGGATAAAAGACCAGTTTATGGTGGTGGGAAAAAGTGCTGACGGACTGGCAAAGTCGGAACAACTGTTTTATTTTACAGAAAACCATAAAATAAATGCAAATTTTAAATTATTTTGCATGAATAAAACACGATAACCTCATCTGCATACTGCATATGTTTGTATGGTATTTTTACCAGTGGTTATTCAGCAACGGGACCAACGGCTTTACATGACTCCCGAACCACGTCGAGAGTGAACTTCTATCACCAGAAATATACATCTCTCACACCTCAAGCATACTCCATATTCTGAGGTTCATGCTAAGCAATAAATACTCTCTTCTGAAAGATGAATGGACATATCAATCAAGCAATGCAATATAAAAAAAGTGCAAAATTGCACCACAGGCAAAAATGGCCACTGAATCTGCATATTGAAAAAGAAGTTTATGTTAAACAATAAATATTCTCTCCTGGAAGGTAAAAGAACACATCAGTCATGCAAGTGATAAACACTAAACATTGCATTCTGCAAGATGACTAAACATATCAATCAAGAAAACCATTATAACAAAAAATAACCGTAAAACCGCCGAGTAAAAAAATGCCATTTTGTCCCTCATCAAACTTTATGGAAGTTCTCGAACGTGTCCTAGCATCGCAATGACGTTGTCTGTTGCCAAAAACGAGCGCCCCAGGTAACAAGGTAATGTCCCCGCCGAGTGACGGCTCACGGGCGAAGCCGTGGGCCATAATGTTGAAGAAAGAATGCCACTGGACATTATACAATGCATGATTGGCCGACGAAACTCTGGAGATGGACGTTTACTGTCATTCAGTGTGTGTCGGGGGAAGTCTTGTCAGCGGAACTGTGTCTTCGGGAAGATGGAACCATTACATCGTTTTGTTTACGAGGAACAGACGAGTGCTTGATAAACCGGTGTTTGGTGGAAGGTGTGATGAATTGTGAATGAAAGAGAGAGGGAGGGAGAGAAGAGGAAGTTCAGAAGATTAAACAGGTTTTATTTGGTAATTTAATTTAATATTTATAATGTGTTTTGTGATGTCGAATGTAACATCTTGTAATGTGAGAAATTCTCTGATTATATATATATATATATATATATATATATATATATATATATATATATATATATATATATATATGACTGGTAAAAATGTTCTGTTACAACAAAATTCCCTAATAAAAGGAGCCCATAAAAACACCAAAATATAGAGAGGAAAGTACTATATTTCAGAGACTGCTGTCTCCCTCTACAGGTATATGAATGAGAAAAGTTTACAGAAAAGGTGGTATTTATACAAGAGATCCATCCACAGGTAAGCCAATTTAGGTCACCGCCGCTGATAATCTTTCTTTAATCTTCTTGAGCGTTGGTTGAATGAAATCTTGTCAATGACATCTGAATCCCATGCTCCTTTTGAGATGTTCATTACCTGCCTCTCTTTTATTAAAGCCGATTCCATCATTTGACTCTTGTACCGGCAGTTGCTGCTATAAATTATACGTGAGAAATTCCAGTTTATTCTATGGTTATGTTCATTTATATGGTTGAAAATAGTTGAGTTCTGTTGTCCATACCTAACTGATCATTTGTATTGTATTAATATCTGGGGAAGTGATTTTCCTGTAAATGCGATGTAAGATTGGTCACAGTCCTGGCATGGGATTTTGTAAACCCCAGAGTCCTTGGGGGATGTCTTTTGTTGGATGTTAATCAGGGATTCGGCTAAGGTGTTTGGGTAAGTAAATGCAAAAGGGTTAGATTTTCCGAGGGTCTGAGTCACCGTCTTAATCTCGTCCAGGTGAGGAATTTTTATTTTATTGTTGGGTGTCTCTCTGGTCTTGTCTTGAGGGGGTCGGTAGAAAATTACGTTTGCTTTGTGAATTGCTTTCTTAATTATACGGTCAGCATACTTTAAAGACGAAATTTGCTTACGAAATAGTTCAAATTCTTTTTCCAGGCTCTTAAGAACAGGTTGCTGGCTACACCTATCTTGATAGCAATGTCGTGATAGCTAAAGTAGTGAATGTATGAAAGTGAGAACGTTGGTTTTCTGTATATGGTAAATTTGTATTCTGTTGTGTCTCTGATTATTAAAACATCAAGAAAAGGAATTTTGTTGTCTGTTTCCCATTCAACTTTAAATTTGATGCTGGGCACTAATGCGTTTAATTTTGAAAGGAATTCATTAAAATGCCCCAACTATTATCCCAAAATGTTAGAATATCATCTATATATCTCATCCACACCATGGTTTTGGGTTTTATTGCATTTATTACTGTAGTTTCAAAGTATTCCATGTACAGATTGGCTAAAATAGGACTTAAAGGACTACCCATACTACATCCGAATTTTTGCTTATAGAGTGATTCCCCGCATGAAAATACTTTATTAGATGCACATAATTCAACTAACTTTATTATTTTGTCAAGCGCCAATGGGAAATGATCTGAATAAAGGGATAATTTTTCCCTCAAAAACTGAAGAACGTCATTATTTTTTCATCATAGAAGGAAAGTAAGAACATATTTGGAATCCTCGTGAAAAGTTCTATCAGCATAATGCTTTCTTTTTTCTCTATGAATAATAACAAAGAAGTTAGTATGGCTGCATATCTGGATCAAAAAGGCACCTGGTTAAAACCGTCCCCTATAAAATCTACATATATGATCTGACTTTCGTTCAATTCGGTCCAGTAGTTTTGCAGTCTATAGCAAACATACATACACACACGCACATACATATATGCATAGTCTGACCATCACCTTTACCTATCTATTTATCTGTATATATTCATCGATGATCTGGGAATTAAATAACATAAGTGTGGAAAAAATTGGGGGTTGACCCTATACACTGTTTTCAAAGTTAATCTTATTTCCCCAGCAACTTCAAAAACACAAAAAGCACTAAATGCAGCTGGCAGTCCTGAAGTCGTATTCAAACAAAGAGTCCTTCCTCCAGAGATTAAAATACAATATGGCATTACAAAATGTATTTTTTCTTATTTTTACAAAAACCTTGAAAACCTGTGTACCTCGGAATTAAATCAAAATTGGGATACTTTCAGTCGCAGAGGAGGCAGCTTTGTCAACAGAGTCGACACAATGGGATTCCTGACTGTTGACAAGATGGCCGAGGCCACAGGTAAGCCTGCCTTGAGCGAGAGAGAGAGAGAGAGAGAGAGAGAGAGAGAGAGAGAGAGAGAGAGAGAGAGAGAGAGAGAGAAATTCGAGTATTATTTGTAAAGAGAATTTTGTATATCCATTCTGGTCTCTCTCCATGTGTACTATACTAGTGTGCTCACACACACACTTATGTAATATACATGTAAATGTAATAGCCACAATGCCCTCGTAACTCCTCAAATTCTTTGCTCTTTTTTAGATACGCTTGTCACTGCAAAGCCTTGAGATCCAATATCAAAGAAATATGAAGAAATCACTCTGTCCGATAGTGGGAAAAACAGCAGCGATACAATAGCAACGACGAGGTCACCCACGGGTTCGTTCCCGCTACCGGGCATCATGATTTCTTCATATTTCTTTGAAGTTGGATATCAAGGCTTTGTAGTGACAAGAGTATCCAAAAAAGAGCCAAGAATTCGAGAAGCTACGAGGGC
>NC_087200.1:195149462-195174462 GCF_015104395.2 Macrobrachium nipponense | reverse complement strand
AAATTTGCGTTGCTATATATCTAATCTTGGGCTACCCACTTTTTTTTAGGAGTAGGGGGTTGGGTTCTAGGTTTATGCATACCATGTATAGGTTTTTTTTTTAGCTCTTAAACTTCTCACATAAATGTTCCATAAAAAAAAGGAATCTTTCTCTCGTCCAGATATCCTTTACAAACCCTGGTCATGCAGCAAATGATACCTTCTGAGCTGAATCTTAACATCTAACTTGTAAAACCATCATATCATAGGATCTTATTTTTCAATCACTTCATTGCTTGGCAAAAATTCTCAAGATCATATGATTTTTCTATCCCTCAATCACGTAATGTCCCTACTTGTATCCTCAACAATCTATACTGCAAACATTCTCAAGGCTACACTAACCCCTTCCAGTGTTGCATCATTCAACTCTGCCATTGATTTATTAACCATATTCTACCATCTTAAAGGCAGCAGTGCCCCCTGCTTACACTCTATGAGCTCCATTATCAAGCTTTAACACTCCCCATATACTCCTTCCACTTCCATATTCATAACTCTATTCTCATCCATTTCCTTTTAACATGTTATCCTAATTCCCTGCTCATCAAACTCACTTGGCTTAATTACACTTATAGGCCTATTTTCATTCCCCTTCTCTCTATCTTCAAACATCTACTTCAACTTTTGTTTCCACCAATAATAGTCATTATCTATTGTCATCTGCAAAATAATCTTAATAAGCATCTATATAATCTATAACATTATCCATCCACTGATAGACATTATTTTCAACAATATTTTAGTAGTAATATGTTAACTGTAAAACAACCCTAATAAATACTTTTATAATTCATAATCACATAAACATCACGTCCAACTACAGTACTATTTTAAATTTTTCTTTTTCAACAGGTAATCTCCTCTTTCTGTATTTCCCATTATCTTCTGTTACTCCTTTCAAATGAACACCATATTCTTTGGAGGCTTGAATTTCAAGTCAATGGCCTCTTTGGTGGGCCTGTTCCATATGAATAGAGTACATCCTCTACATAATAATGAGTAATAATGTTTCTAAAAGAGGGTATCGATCATTTCAGATCATAGGTGGGCGCTTGGCTGAAAAATTCGGCACAAAGATCATCTTTGGGATTTGCATTCTCTCCGGGGGAATTTCGGCCGTGCTGACACCAATGGCTGCAAGAGCCCATTTTGGACTGGTCATGGCTTTGAGACTTCTCCAGGGAATCATGCAAGTGAGCAAGAAGATTCCTTGATCGTTATCTTATCTTTTCAGAGTTTGTTTAGAATGAAGTCTTAAATCTAGTACATGCAGTCGCCGGGCTACGGCGGGGGTTCCGTTCCTGGCAGGGTGCTGTAAGCCGAAAATCGTCTTAACCTGAATCATCATAATTATAATGGAAATAAACAGCAACAGTGCTGTAAGTCCAGTTACAGAGCTGTAAGCTGTAAAGCAGGTTAACAGCACCATGAGGCAAGCGCCTTAAGTCTGGAGCAACTTAACCCAAACCTGGTGTAACCTGGGGACTGCCTGTACTGGTTTATTCAAAAGATTGGTTCAGGGTGCAAAAGTTTGAGATGCTGCCCTTGGAAACTGGCCCTAACCTTGAAAGATAATGGTTTATTCCTTTTTGTCTGACAATTAGCAGCTATTATTCAGGATGCTGCTTTAGAGAAACAGTTATCTAAATGCATACGTTTCTCTCCTGCTTGTTTATTTTCACTCTATTCCTAAAAGGTCTGAACTAAACAACCATAAACTTTCAACTTATTCAGTTGTTTTTCTAAGCACAGCATACTATGTCCGCATTTTATGTTCTGACTCTTCCAATACTTTAAAATTAAGAGCATTTCTTAAAAATATGCTAGGCTGTTATTGCACTTCTAAAAAATAAGAATTAAAACTCCCATTGCATTTCTTAAAAAAACTAATGAAGTAGTTATCACATTTCTTTAAAAAATCAGGCTGGCACTCCATATTTTAAAACCAAATGAGCTTCCCATTGTATTTCTCAAAAGCAAATTCCCCTCCCATAGAATTTCTTAAAAAGGATCAGCCGCCAAGTGCATTTCTTAAACACAAGTTTGCCTCCCATGGCATTTCTTTAAAACATGAATTAACCTTCAATTGCATTTCTTAAACAAATTTGCCTCCCATAGCATTTCTTAAACACAAATTATCCTCCCATAGCACTTCTTAAAAAAAAAAACCTCCCGTAGCATTTCTTATACACATGAATCAGCCTCCCATTGCATTTCTTAAAAACAAATTCGCCTCTCATAGCATTCCTTAAAAACAAGTATTAGCCTTCAATTGCATTTCTTAGAAAGAAGAATTATGCTCACATAGCATTTCTTAAAAACAAGAATTAGCCTCCCATTGGATTTCTTTAAAAAAAGTTAGCCTCAATTGCATTTCATAAAAACAAATTCACCTCCCGTTGTAAATAAAAACAAATTAGCCTCCCACCAGCGGCAGCTTGTAACTTAAACGAGTAGGGGTGCTGCTTCAGATCATTTTTAGGCATTATCTTAATAGTGTGCAAACGAAATACACACACACACACAAAAGCCTGAGCAAAATTTATACTTACGCTAAATATAAATGGTTCTAGTTCAGCTTGATCCATTCGGTTAAAAAGGAAATCCACTCTTCTTGTTGTATTTCTGGATGACTGGTTGTTATTAACCCTCTTACGCCGATTGGACGTATTAAACGTCGAGTCAAAATGTCTCCCGTATGCCGATTGGACGTATTTCATAAACAGGGCATGGCCTGGCCATCTCTCCACGTGTTGATCGTAAGATGGATTCCGCCACTGGAACGTGGGAAATTCATCGCTTTTGTTTACAATGGTAAGGTTAGTTTTTTTTCTTTGGCTTCAGCATCTGGGATTTAGGGAAACTGCTGAAATATATATATATATATATATATATATATATATATATATATATATATATATATATATTACATTATAACACACGCACACACACATAGTATATATATATGCCTACAAAATCACAGTGGGTGAAGGTGGCTTCATTATAAAAGTGAATATCACAGGAAAATGACAGGTAGGCCTATAGGTCAGTACCCAACACTTGTTCCTGTTTATTCATTCATCGACGATGCCTGAATATACAATAGAAAGCGCTTGGTACTGACTTTCTGCCTGTCATTTTCCTGTGGTATTTGTAGATTTTTTATATTTACAATTGGTTGTAGTCCCTATTGCCTGCAAATCCTGGGTGTTGACTGTATAAATAATTTTCAATGTTAAATATGCTTTGGATTTTCTTATAAATTGGTTGTCATCTTGACAAGTTTTAAATGAGCAAATGTCTTATTTTCACATGTGCAAGTTCTGTAAAACGGGGAGTTCTGAAATTTTTGGCATGATTGACGAATTTTACTTAAATTAATGAAATATTTTGTCATTTATTTAAGTATCCCCATAATAGCCTTAGAGGTAGAAAATTGAAAAAAAAAAAAAAAAAAAAAAAACACCAAAGATTCTATCTATAATGTATTGCTTCTTAGGTAAGGTTGTTAAGTAGGCAGTCTCTGCCCCATAAATCTCTAGACATGGGGGAGACAAGTAATTGGATAACCAACCTTGCTTGTATAGTTTTAAAATCCTTCTTCATTTTTCTATACATACTGCTATGAAAATCAATTATTATTGTTCTTAAGCTGCAAGGAGAATTTGATGCAAGCCTCTTCCATAAAATAACCTATCGCAATAAACACCAAAAATTGACAATTTTCCAACTCAAAGTCAGCCCCACAAGGTCATATGATAGCCTAGTAGCCTGACAGCCTCTAACCTCTAAAGCATAATGTGATCATTTAAACTATGTATAAAAAATCTGATGCAGCCCTCTTCTATAGAATTACCTTGTATTACATAGGATAGTAATCCAAGATTTTCCAACTTGAAGTGAGCGAACTGTATCACCACCCCAGAAGGTCCTACAATAGCCTAGTAGCATAATAAGGTTAAGGACAATCTGATGCAGCCTCTTCTATAATTACCTATAATCTTGTATCAAACACCAAAAAGGTCAACTTTCCAAACTGAAGTCTGCAAACTGTATCAACACCTCAAAAAATCCTGTGGTAACCTAATACTTTCAACTCCAGTACATAAGGTGAACAATATGCTAAGTATAAGCTAGGCTAAGGAAGGTTAAGGACAATCTATTGCAATCCTCTTCTATAGAATTGCCAGGAAACCTAGAACAAAACCACCAATTCAAGGTTAGAGAAAAGTACCATCACTCTAAAATGTCCTGTGATAACCTAGTAGCCTAATAACCTTTAACCTGCAATGCATATGGAGAACAATATGCTAAATATAACCAAGATTAAGGACAATCTAATGCA
Organism: Macrobrachium nipponense; assembly: GCF_015104395.2. Lineage (NCBI taxonomy): Eukaryota > Metazoa > Arthropoda > Malacostraca > Decapoda > Palaemonidae > Macrobrachium > Macrobrachium nipponense. Next base: position 195,170,075 of record NC_087200.1, on the reverse strand, counting down.
ATCCTTTCACACAGAATTAAGTACCTACAAATCCTCATATTAAACAACATCTAAATTTTCCACAGCAAAGTCAGCAAACTGTTCTATTATGGCCTAATAGCCTGAGAAACTTTAACTTTCACAGCATAAGGTGAACAATATGCTAAGTATAAACTAGATTAAGGAGAATCTAAACCAATCCTCTTCTATACAACTACGGTACCTGGAAATCATGTACTGAAGAACAAAATCTAAAATTTTCCAACTTGGAGTCGGCATGAGACCAAACGCTAGGTATAAACTAGGTTAAATGAGGTTCAAGAACAGCAAAAACAAAGGTTAGGTTAAGCTATGGTAGGTCAGGATAGAAAGTCTTCCTGTACATATTACAAGCCTAGTATAATTTTGAATTAGGTTAGAAGCCCGTCGGATGCGGTGCCCTAGGTTAAGTTAGGTCAAGGGAAGTTAAATTACAATTTACCCATGTAATTACTATAGGATTTTAAACTATTACTTTTCTCCTTTATGTGTAATTACTTCATTTAATCACATAAATGAACCAAATACTACATAAATCTTTCCATATTAATAGTTTCCCAGAAGAGTCACCTACCTTTGTTTGATCAAGGATTAGGCAAACACATGCACAACACATACTAATAATATATATATATATATATATATATATATATATATATATATAATAATAAATCAATCTTTATATATAGATTATATATATAATATATCTATATATTATACCTCTCTACATCTACAAAATGTTAGTTCTGCCAACTTTGCCCCATCCAAATCCCTAATCCCCAGATCAGGGATTAGGGCAAAGCCCCTCACCATGGGTGTCTCACTCAAAAATAAAAAAAAATAAAAAAAGAATGGCCTACCCATCAAAAACAAAATAACTAGTCGAAAAAGATATGCAATTCGCGTATTTAACAAACAATTTATTTATCGCAATATTATCGCTGTCCTTCCAGAAAAAAAAATGAGGTGGTCAAAATATTAACGTTGAATAATGTATAAAAAAGTTAGTGAAATGGGCAATCACAATAAAAATAAATTAGTTATTAGAAATACGTAAATGATGATAGGCAAAGATAGGTAGGCCTAGCTGAATGTAACAAGTACACAAAGCAACGCGTCACAATCATGATAAAAAAAATTGTGTAAAACATCAGTAATAAAAACACACAGCAATAAGCATTCAACCATAAAAAGGAAAACAACAAAAAGTTTTACAAAAGGGGGCAAAGAACAAAAGAATGAACAATTTGAATAAAGTTGAACACTCACTCGGTCAGCAATGGCGTGTTACGAGGGTAGATTCGTAGAACATTCATTCGTCCAGATGTTAATTTCAAGTCTTCGTTATCTCTGTTACGTTTCCTACCATCGTTGGTCCTGTAATGAGAAATAGGCAATAAAGGATATGTTATTTTAAAAGGCAGCAATGGTTATAGTCATTATATTAACAAAATAATCAGGTTTTTGGAGATGGGTTGTCAATGACACCTCAGCCCCCATACAGAATTCCAGATGTGCTCATGTTTTGAAGTTTCTTAACTACCTAAATCCCTTTCTTTTAAACTATCTTTCACTATCAATCCAAGCACAAGACACACACACATTTATTAAAATGAAAATGAATCGAAAGTCCATGCAAGCACTCGTAGAAATTGAATTATATTCCCATAATTGTGTTTGGTAATTCTACATAAAGCTCCAACGAACGCCGTGTTCAGTAACGGCCCCTAGGAGATGAACACAGAAATATAAATAAAGACGTTTAAATTCCCGTTATTTTGGCGAATGTCTTTATTTATCTCACAAGCACTATACATCTGTCTATAATGTCCGATCAAAAAGTATCGATAATAAAAGCTGCAAAAATACCCTTGACATTAATATTTTTGCCGAACCGCAGACTCGAAACAGCAAGACATAAACAAAAGACGTTTACATTTCCGTGATCTCGGTAAATTTCTTTAATTATCTGACCTATACTGTATTATATGAACATTATTTTGTATTATTCAGTGAAAATGTTATTAGTAATCTATATCTTTTGTAGAAATACCCTTTGCTTTAATACCTAAGCCTATAATTGTAAACTCGAACGCAACAACATCCACAAGAGACGATAAATTTTCGTTATCTTGGTATATCCCTTTAAATCGCTCTCATGTACTGCATTATTTACAGAATTTTATGTGTTTTTCAGTAAAAAATTCCCATTAATAAATTACTTCTTCTGTAGAAATAACTTTTGAATTAATACTTTGCCCGAGTTGTAAACTCGAACGCAAAAACGCACGCAAAAGTTATTAAGTTTCACACGTTATCTCTGTAAATTTCTTAAATTATTTCAACTTTATTGTATTATATACGCAATCTTTCATATTATTCGGTCAAAAATATTAACGTATAAACGATATCTTCTGTAGGAATACCCTTTGCTTCGACATAATTTGGCCGAATTGTAAACTCGAACGCAACTACATAAACACAAGACTGAATTTCTTAGATGGTCTCACGTGTAGTGCATTAGGCCTATTTACACAATTTTATTTATATCATTCTTAGGTAAAAAAAAATGGTATACTCAAACGATATCTTCTTTGTTTCCATATATCTTCAGCATTGTAAACAAACTGGTAACGTTACAAAGCCAGAAGCCCAGAAGGCAGTTCATAACATCACAGTAAGCTGAACCAATGTCCGGCTGTGATGCTTTCAAAAAAGTTTCCCCGGATTTTGTTTCTTGTTTTGTTTTTGTTTTTCTGTGGCAGAAAACATTATTCCAGTGACAGTATTGAAAAAAAGAATGGACAAGGCAATAACAGGTGTAGGAACAGTAACTCGATTGTTTCAAGGCTTTGCTTAAATTTCAGTGGGAGTTCTTTTCAAATAAATTGTATTCAGACTTTAGCATTTACTTCGGTGCGAAGTCTGACTGATCATATTTCATGTATTTATGATAAAAAATACTATTTATGTTGAATTTCTCTCTCTAAATATCACAATCCTTATAAGCTCTAGCGATTTAATTCTTATATTTCGATAAAATATTTACATTATTACAAATTTATAATTTTATTTGATTTCTTTTATTAATATTACCTTCTGTTCTTTCAAATGAACGCCGTATTCTTTGGGAACTCAAATTTCAAGTAAGTGACCCCTGAGGGCTCTCTCTCTCTCTCTCTCTCTCTCTCTCTCTCTCTCTCTCATATATATATATATATATATATATATATATATATATATATATATATATATATATATATATATATATATATATGTATGACTGGTAAAAATTTTGTTACAACAAAATTCCACCTTATAAAAGGAGCCAATAAAAATGCCAAAATATGGAAAGTAAGTACTATATTTCAGAGACTGCTGTCTCTCTCTTCAGGTAAGTAATGAATAAAAAAAGTTACGGAAAAGGCGGCATTTATACCAAGAGATTCATTCACAGGTATAGCCGTTTTACTAAGTCACCCCGCTGATAATTTCTCTTTAATCTTCTTAAGCGTTGGTTGAAGGAAGATTTTATCTATGATATCTGAATCTCAGGTACCATTTGTATATAAATACACACACTCACATACGCACATCCAGCCTTCCTTCCTTCCATTTCGCAGCATCGGCCATCGGCACAACGGTGACCCTGCCGCTCTGCGGCGCCATCATAGATGCCTTCGGGTGGCCAGCCGCCTTCTACCTGTCAGGATTCTTGTCCTTCTCCTGGCTCCTGTGGTGGGTCTTCTTCATGTTCGACTTTCCGTCCAAGCATCCCAGGTAAGAAGAAGAAGAATAAGTTGGTCTGTTAGATGTTGGAGTGTAAATGCATGCATATTCTTTCTGGAAATAGCTGAGGGGATTCATATGACGTTTTAGTTATTGCTGAGAGAGAGAGAGAGAGAGACAGTTTTTTTCTTAGGCTTATGCATTTCTTGATTTGGTTAAGACTGAGCTCAAACAGAGAGAGAGAGAGAGAAAGAGAGTGAGTTCTTCTTAGGCCTACGCATTTCATGATCTGGAGAAGATTGAGCTCAAACAAAGAGAGAGAGAGAGAGATGATTCTTCTTAGGCCTATGCTTTTCATGATCTGGAGAAGATTGAGCTCAAACAGAGAGAGAGAGAGAGATGATTCTTCTTAGGCCTATGCTTTTCATGATCTGGAGAAGATTGAGCTGAAACAGAGAGAGAGAGAGAGAGAGAATCCTAACCTAACCTAACTACCTTGTAGGATCAGCCCAGAGGAGAGGGAATTCGTGGAGACCTCCAACCGCGATTCGGGGACTTCAGACGCCCTCCCTCCGTCGGTGCCCTTCCGGAGGATAGCGACCAGCATGCCCGTGTGGGCCAACATCGTCTGCGACATAGGGAACTCCTTTGGCTTCTCCCTCTGCATAACCCACATCCCAACCTACATGCAGAACATCTTGGGCTTCTCAATCAAGGAGGTGGGTCTTTGGACGGTCGAGTTACTCGGGGAGTAGGCCTTACAAACTACTTTGACGTTGTTGTTGTTAGGGGCGGGGTAGGAAAGCAATACGGAAATGCCTAAGAAGGTGTTTCGCGTTGAGTTTAAGATACAGGAATTCTAGGCTAGGATATTTATGATTAACTCATTGGAATGAAAGTGTTAAAAGTAAATAATGGGCATATTAAACAATACAGATCAATTATATAGCGTATGTATTTTAATTTTCGCTGGCAAAACAATGTTCTATTTGACCGTAGATTTTAGCTGGAGGTCGGGTCACGCCTTGTTGCTTTTTAGTTTTGATCCCAGGGAATTTTGTGTGAGTCAGTCCTGAGTCAATAATTATTTTGGTAGCTTGTTACTTTTGTTTATTTATATATTTTTTATAGTATGTCCTGAGTCGGTAATTATCAAAACATTGGTTTTTGTCTATATTTTATGTATAGTAAGTTGTGTGTAGATCAGTTCTGAGTCGATAATAATTATTTTTTGATAGCTTGGTAGTCTGGTTTGTTTATATTTTATGCATAGTAAATTGTGTGAGAGTCAGTCTTGCGTCAAAAATTAATTTGGTAGATGGGTACTTTTGGTATTTATATTTCATGTGAGTCAGTCTTGAGTCAATAATGATTTTGATGGCTTGGTACTTTTGTTGTTTATATTTCCTGTGAGTCAGTCTTGAGTCAATGATGATTTTGGTAGCCTGATACTTCTTTTTGTTTACATTCTATATGAGTCATTCCTGAGTCAATAATGACTTTGATGGCTTGGTACTTATGTTTGTTTACATTTTATGTGAGTCAGTCTTGAGTCTATAATGATTTTGGTAGCTTGGTACTTTTGGCTTTTATATTTTATATGAGTCAGTCCTGAGTCAATAATGTTTTTGTTAGCTTGGTTTGTTAAATATTTTATCTATATGGAAGTAAATTGTGTGTGAGTTAGTCCTGAGTCAATAATTATTTTGATAACTTGGTACTTCGGTTTGTTAATATTTCATTTAAATCAAACTTTTTTATTTTTTTTATTTTTTTAACGTATCAAGGGATTTTTATTGTTTTTAATGTTCAATACAGTTTATATGAAATTTCATACACGCACACAATAACACACACCTACACCTACACACACGTATAGTATAATATTATATATATATATATATTATATATATATATATATCTATATATATATATATATAATGTATGTATATATATATATAATATATATATATATATATATATATATATTATTTATATATATATACACGTATATATGCAAATATATAAAAATATCTGTCGAAATATTTCTACAAATATATTTCGTCTTGATAAACAAGAATATTACTGTGGATCCTTCTACTGATTACTTAGAAGCACCGCAATACGGCGAGTTTTTTATATTGCAATATATTATATATGTATATATATGTGTGTATATATATACATATATATATAATATATATATATATATATATATATATATACGTATATATATATATATATATATATATATATATATATATATATATATATGTATATATATATATATATATATATATATATATATATATATATATACTATATATATATGTATATGTATATGTATATGTGTATATATATATATATATATATATATATATATATATATATATATATGTATGTATGTATTGTCAAGTGCCCTAAGAAGTTCTTGATGAGGAATAAACGGGTGGTTATGTACATGAATATATATATATATATATATATATATATATATATATATATATATATATATATATATATATGTATGTATATATATATATATATGTATATATATGTATATATATAGTATATATATATATATATATATATATATATATATATATATACATATATATATATATATATATATATATATATATATATATATGTATATATACACACACACACATATATATATATATATATATATATATATATATATATATATATATATATATATATATATATATATATATATATAACTATATACACACATATAATATATATATATATATATATATATGTATATATACATATATATATATATATATATATATATATATATATATATATAAAATTGTAGATAGTATTATATATATGTAGAATCTACTGGTCATTATATATGTATGTAACCACCTGTTTATTCCCAAGCAAGCACTTCTTAGGACACTTGACAAAGCAACCAAACTATCACACAGAAAACAACAATATCTCATTCAAACATACTTAAAAAATACTGATTTGTTAAGTTATTAATTTATTAATCTATTTTTTAATAAGTGGGGTACCTTCCTTATGCATTTCCCATTACCTCGTATTACTTCCTAATGAACACCTTAATATTCTTTGGAAGCTTGAATTTCAAGTCAACGGACCCTTGTGGGCTGATTCCATATGAATAGTTTTCATCATCTGAATAATTATGATAATAACTGTAGCTACGCTCTTGATTCAAGTCTCGTTCAACTTGCTACAGAACGGGGCGCTGTCTTCAGCACCGTTCATGAGCAGATACCTAGGAGGGATTCTGGCCAGTTCTCTGTCAGACTGGATGCTCAAGAGAGGACTCATCTCTGTCATCAGTAACCGCAGGGTTTTCAGTGCAATTGGTGAGTCATTCTCCTTTCTTCATATTTTCCAGTTTTCTGAAAAGGTTTGAGGCAGAATTCATCAGTCACCGAGGGTAGCTAATGCTAGATATCACCAATTTTATTGAATTGACAGAAGCTGTTTTGAAGTGAAAACTTAGATTTTATTTTGTTGAAGTAACATTTTGGTTTTCTGTAAAAGAAAACTAATGTTCTGACTTTGTCTGTACGTCCTCCCTCAGATCTTAAAAACTACTGAGGCTAGAGGGCTGCAAATTAGTATGTTGATCATCCACCCCCCAATCATCAAACATACCAAATTTCAGTCCTCTAGTCTCAGTAATTTTTATTTTATTTAAGTTTAAGATTATCCATAGTCGTGCGTCTGGCAACGCAACAACACAGGCTACCACAGCTAGCTGAGATTTCATGGGCCGTGGGTCATACAGCGTTATACCGAGACTCTGAAAGATAGGTCCTTGATTATGCGCTGTGCAGGAAACTTGATTGTGCCGAAGAAGCTTCGGCCTATTTTTTACTTGTAATAAATTCAGAGGCATAGGTCACATTTTGCCTCTTGGTTAGTGATGCATAATTCAACTATCCAATATTATAACTGCGAAATGATGTTGAATCATTTGCCTGTAATTCTATGTAGGGAGAAACTCTTCCATATTGTAGGATAACTTCAAGTCATTTATTTTTGTATTACTTATAAATATATTTCTTAACTTCAGGTACCATATTCCGATCTCCTTGTATTTTAATGATTTATTTACATCCTGTTTATTTATTGATTTGTTAAGTTATATGTTTTTCTAATAGGTGAGCTCTTTCTGTATTTTCTATTACCTATTCTTGGTTTTTTCGAACGAACACCATAATATTCTTTGGTAGCTTGAATTTAAGTCAATGGCCCCTGTGGTGTGCTTGGTCCATATGGATAGGGTTCATCTATTGAATATAATAATAATAATAATAATCTTATTGTAAGAGTAGAACTTCTGTGAGCCTATGTAAAACTAGTAGTACATGTTTGACGCTTTCTTACTTAATGGCCCGTAAATCCCACCTATTCTGCAAAGTCTTCTTCCTCCCACACCACAGAGAAATCATAAGCTCATGTCGGTAACTTATTGCGCACAGGTCACAAACATGTTGAATACAAGTCAACGACTTGTTGGTAGCTTTAAACCAGAGCTTCATATGATTATCTAACATTTACCAGAGGTTCACTCTCTTCTACAGTTGACGACTTGTTTGCAACATGTTTGTGATGTGTATGCAGCATGTACCTGACATGTGTTAATGTTTATGACATGTTTAAAACAAGTTTATATGTTTACAACATGTTTATGACATGTTTACAACATCTTTATGACTTATTTATAACATTTGTAGGACAATTTTATGACAGTTTTTCTGTAATTTGATGCATCTTTACTGTTACAGCAAAGAATTTTCATACAAAAATTTGTTCAAAGCATTGCTTCATGAATTTTCTGTTGAAAATGGTTCTGTAAAATCCACTGGTGCTCACAGTTGATTAAGTCACGTCTATCCAAAATCTATTTTCGATTCATTCCAGCGATGTTCGGCCCTGCCCTGATGGTGATCGGAGTGGCCCACTCCGGCTGTAATGCCACTTCAGCCGTTGTTCTTCTGTGCTTGACGATGTTCTTCAACGGTGCCATTTCGACCAGTCTCTTCATTAACCACTGTGACATCGCCCCGAATTTCTCTGGTGAGTTCTCTCCAGTTTTTGCAGGGTTAACCTGTTCAAGAACTCAATAAGAGGGTATTGCTCTCAGTGGACATTACTGAAGAGTGTTTGTACTGTCCCTTCTGCCCATGGCTGCACCCACTTCTTAGTAGCCTCTTACATCATCTCAACTCCCTCTGCCTTTCTTCAGTCTCTCTGCGCAACTGTAGGTTTTTCTCCCAGTTCCAACCTTAGATCCTTGTGAGTCATCTAATTAATTTTCTGGACATCTTTACCTCTATTCCTGCTCCATTTCTTTCATCTTGCTGTCCAGCTTTTCTAACTATTCCTTCTGAGTGCAACTATGGGTTTTTCTCCCAGTTCCACCTTTTAGATCCTTGTACTTCATCCCTATCTTATAGATCAGCTTGTCTTGTTACAGTCCAACCACTCAACCAACACTCTTTACGCTGTCTTGAGCGCTGAGTGGTTGAAAGTGACCCTGTGCTTAGCTTGATAGCCGACATTTGATAAAATCAGTAAAGATCTGTTCTTGCGAAAGTCTAGCCTAGCAGGCTCCTGTTTAGGGGTGATTCTAACCTTGATTTGGCATATTTGTTCTGTCCTAATTCTATGAAATAGTATCGTAAACAACTCGACTCATTCAGGGACTTGTCGTGTAAGATGAAATGCGAAATGTTTTCAATGTGTCAGAAAAATTGAATAGAAAGACAGAAATTGTGACTTATCAATGTGGAAGAGACAAGTATTATAGAGAAAATGTTGCTACTTAAGAAACGTGAAATATTTTCAAAGCTTCTGAAAACTTGGAAAAGAAAACAAAGAAGATTTGGAACCTACCTTCTTAGAAGAGAAAAGAATTACAGAAAAAATTTGCTACCTGAGATGAAATGTGAAATATCTTCAATGATTCTGAAAAATTGAAACAAAATATTTGTAAACTACTATCTTAGAATAGAAAAGAATTATAGAGAAAACTTTGCTACCTAAGATGAAATGTGAAATATCTTCAATGATTCTGAAAAATTGAAAAAAAATATTTGTAACCTACTATCTTAGAAGAGAAAAGAATTATATAGAAAATCTTGCTACCTAAGATGAAATATGAAATATTTTCAATGTTCCAGAAAAACTGAGAAAAAAGAAAGTTTGTAATGTAATGAACTTTGAAGACAAGAGAATTAAAAGAAAAGTGAAAGAAGGCTGAATATAAAATTGATGAAATTAAGTCAAACGATGCATCCATCCTATTCAACAGGAATGATCAAAACTTTCTCATAGGTTATTCAAAGTTTTCTATGATTTCAGTTTTTATGTTTTCTTTTATTTATCCCCTTTTTTTAGGTACTTTAATGGGAGTTACAAACACAGGTGCCAGTATCATGGCTTCCTTTGCCCCGACTATTGCTGGTATCTTCACTAATAACCAGGTAATTAGGATTGTTTTCCTTTTTTTTTAACCTATGTCATAATGACACTTACTAATCATTATATATTTCTGTTATGGTTATCTGATATATAATTGATAATTGATAAATTCTTATTTTTACTGGCATATATATATATATATATAAATACATAAATTTAAGTAATATATATATATATATATATATATATATATATATATATATATATATATATATAAATATTATACATATATACATGACAAACCCTGTGTTTACCAAATTCAAAAAGCTATTTTTCTAATTCTCCTGATTCATTTATCTATTTAATTTATCAATTTGTTAATCCTTCTTTTTTTAAGAAGTATTATCCTCTCTCTCTATTTCCCATTAACTTCTGTTACTTCTTTCTAATGAACACTATTAAAATATTCTTTGGAAACTCGAATTGCGAGTACATTTCCCCCTATGGTGAGCCTTGTTCCATATGAATGGGGTTCATCTCCTGAATAATAATAATAATAATAATAATAATAATAATAATAATAATAATAATAATAATAATAATAATGGTTAATGAACTTTCAAAGCAGAGATGACGTCACCGGGGCTATTATTCTTATTATAATATAGATTCTGCATTTCGAAATGGAGTTACACGATAAACTTTTTTAATTACGAAGTTATTCATGGGACTTTAATGAGAACGAGTGGTCTCAACCTAATCCAGCTGTTCAGTGTAGTTAGGGAAGGAGAGGAATAAGTTTTTTTTTTATATGTGTTTGAATTTATTAAGCTCTTAGAATGGCTGGCATAGTACACAAACATACACGCATATATGTACATACGTATGTATATACACGCATATAATCTATATATGTATATAAATACATGTAATATATATGTGTGTATATATATATATATATATATATTATATATATAATATATATATATATATGTATACATACTATATATATATTATATATATATATATATATATATATATATATATATAAATATATATATATATATATATATATATATATATATATATATATATATACTATATATATATATGTGAATATATATTGTGTGTGTGTGTGTGTGTGTGTGTGTGTGTGTGTGTGTGTGTACACCGTATGATTGATAAATTCTAAGGAAATAAATAGTTTTCACTTATTTTTTCGTTATAAGAATTACCTCATTATTTGCAGGGAGGTTAAACATGCAAGAGAGAGAGAGAAGAGAGAGAGAGAGAGATAGAGAGAGAGAGAGAGAGAGAGAGAGAGAGAGACTTTTAAAAGGTTAATGTCTCCTTCAGTTACATAAATTTCCTTCAGTACCAATTCCCTTATCAGATAACCATCACAATATTTTTTTTGATACTTTAATAGACTATTCATTACCATAAATAAACAAGGGAGACAATGAACCCCTCTTGTGTTGCAATTTAAAATTCTATATTTTTAGAATGGCCTCATTTCCTAAGCTCTTTCATCAATTGGTATATCTAAATAGATATATTATTATTATTATTATTAATTACTACTATTATTATTATTATTATTCTATTATTATTATATTATTATTATTATTATTATTATTATTATTATTATTATTATTATTATTATTATTATTATTATTCAGATGATAAAACCCTCTTCATATGGAACAAGTCCACAGGAGCCACTGACTTGAAATTTAAGCTTCCAAAGAATATAACTCCATTATTATTATTATTATTATTATTATTATTATTATTATTATTATTATTATTATTATTATTATTATTATTATTATTATTATTATTATTATTATTATTCAGATGATAAAACCCTCTTCATATGGAACAAGTCCACAGGAGCCACTGACTTGAAATTCAGCTTCCAAAGAATATAACGTCCATTATTATTATTATTATTATTATTATTATTATATTATTATTATTATTTTATTATTATTATTGTTATTATTCAGATGATAAAACCCTCTTCATATGGAACAAGTCCACAGGAGCCACTGACTTGAATTTAAGCTTCCAAAGAATATAATGTCCATTATTATTATTATTATTATTATTATTATTATTATTATTATTATTATTATTATTATTATTATTATTATTATTATTATTATTATTCAGATGATAAAACCCTCTTCATATGGAACAAGTCCACAGGAGCCACTGACTTGAAATTCAAGCTTCCAAAGAATATAACGTCCATTATTATTATTATTATTATTATTATTATTATTATTATTATTATTTTATTATTATTATTATTATTATTATTATTATTATTATTATTATTATTGTAAAACCCTATTCATAAGGAACAAGCCTACAGGGGTACCTGACTTGAAAATCAAGCTTCCAAATGGAATATTAAGGTGTTCATTTGAAAGAAATAACAGAAGGTAACAGGAAATCCAGAAAGAAGATTTATCAGCTTTTAGAAAAACAAAGATAAACGAACAGATTAAAATGTAAACAAACTCTTAACAAAGCTATGGAAAAAAGGAACTGAATTCATTACTTTTTTTCTATTTTCAGCAAACGATATCTCAGTGGCAAAAGCTCTTCTGGCTTTGCGTCCCAATATACGTTCTGCCCGAGATCTTCTTCTTGATCTTCGTGTCAGGTTCGGTTCAGGACTGGAACTACGCCAATGTGTCTCAGTCTGAGACTGAAATCAATGTCAGTGACACTCGCGTGGATGACAAAGGCCTGGACAATGTTCAGATGGATGAGAAAAGGATAATGAATGTTCAGAGGGGAGAAGAAGGCCTGGACAATGTTCAGATGGATAAGAATAGTATAATGAATGTTCAGAGGGATGACAAAGGCCTGGAAAATGTTCAGATGAATGGGAAAAGTATAATGAATGTTCAGAGGGATGACAAAGACCTGGAAAATGTTCAGATGGATGAGATAAGTGTTAATAATGTTCAGATAGATGAGCAAAGTCTGAACAATGTTCAAACGGATGATGACATGGTGTCAGGCTGTAACGGCCAGAGGGATGAACTGTTTTATAGAAATGTAATTTACATTTACTTAATTTTTTAAAACTAATAATAAAGACTAAAGAAAGACATCATTTATATGATTCAATAATTCAATAAGGAAATCTATAAGTTTCATACAATATAATTTTACAAATGTTAGAAAACCTTTTTTTTTATTTTCGTCATCAAGTCTAGTTGCCAATGAGGACAAAAATGACCTGGTCAAATATGTTTTGCTCAAGAGTAAGTTAAGGAAACTGTAATATAAGATAAATAAATATATGTAGATCTCGGAAGCGGCAAAACTGGGACAATTGCTTCCTAGTTGTGTCTTGAAAGAAACAAATCATTCAGAAGTCTCTCTCTCTCTCTCTCTCTCTCTCTCTCTCTCTCTCTCTCTCTCTCTCTCTTTACACTGTTTGTTGTCTCTCTCTCTCTCTCGTAGTAGCCATCTTGCTTGATGAGACGTTCCCGCGTGAAATCAGATTAATCAACAGATATCACAAGTTTAACATACGACTAGAATTTGAGAAATATCTAGAAGTGTTCGTGAACTATCGGTGATAAGATTAGTGTGAAAATAGTAGGATAAAGCGTCTTCTAAGTTAGTTTATCAAGTGTAATACTGTAAATCAGAACAAGATTGCAGAAGAGTGTGATCCAAGAAACGGCACACATAGTAAGAAAAGTGATGGACTCCTAAGGAGGCAGGATGCAACCCGGAACCCCACACTATAAATACCACCCAGTCGAATTGGAGAACTGTGATAGAGCAAAAAAAAAAAAAAAAAAAAAAAGAAATAATAATAATAATAATAATAATAATAATAATAATAATAATAATAATAATAATAATAATAAATAACTAATAATAAAATAATAATAATAAAAATGTGGCGCCGTGGAGGAGTTGGTTAGGTCTTCAATAGACTTAAGTCAAGTTAAGCAACATTGGGCTGGTCAGTCGTTGGATGGGTGACCGCTCTCCGGCGTTGATTCCTTGGAAAGGATCTTTACCATAATTTCCTCAGTCTACTCAGCTGTAAATGAGTACCTATCCCTGATGGGTAGGGTCCAGCTATGGGTTAAATAGCAAAACTCAGCAATGATGGAAAGAAATGAAGGAATAAACGACAACGACGTAAATGGAACCTCTGGCAACAGAGGAGCTTCGTCCGGCAACCAGGTATTCAACCAATTGAAGAGGAAGACGGTCAGGTACTTGGAGGTCGTCATCCAGCAACTGATCACCACAACGAAAGTAATCAACAGCCTGAGATTGGAGCTACAGAGGCAAAAAGGAAGAAATGGACAAGAGAAGAAAATAAGGAAATATGGAGATGCTACATCAGAAGCAACCCGACGGAGAGAGGATATAGAAGAAGATTGATCAACATCTGGAATGAGAGGAATAAACACCCCCCAAACAGAGCAGAGGCTGGCAGACCAAGTAAGGAACATAAAGAAAAAGAACTGGCTCTCCCCAACAGAAAGAGAAGAACTGGAAAGGGAAATGTCACAACGACAACGAATTACACGAAGACGAACTGAGAGACGATGCCACAGAGACGACAGGGAGGATGAAGTATCAAACAACGACACACGAAGAAACACCGACGAAGTAACAGAGAGGACGGAATGGGGAGTAAAAAGAAAATTTAGACAATGGATGGAGACAGATACAGAGAGAACAAAGATCCCCTCCATGAAAGCCTACAACACCAAGAAATTAAGGGAGAAAACAAGTGAGGTCAATGAAATAATGGGCCTAATACACACCACCAGTATCACAGAAACAAATAACTTGACATATGCAGGAGCAAGATTAGTAGCAGAACTGATGGGGATTCGAACACCAACACCACCGTCACAACCAACCCAACAGAAAGCAAAACAGCAACCTCCTTGGAAAAGGCGCCTGGAAAAGCAAATCATGGTGATGAGATCTGACTTGAGTAAACTGAAAGAGATGGCAGAAAAAAGCTAAGAAGCAAGAAAACAAGGGAGGAACTCAACGAGAAATACAAAGTACAAGAGAGAGGACTAAATCAACACAATAGAAGATGTAAAACAGAGGCTTAAGGCCAAAGCACACAAGATCCAACGGTACATGAACAGGAATAAGGGATACCAACAGAACAAACTATTCGGAACCAACCAGAAAAGACTATACAGCCAACTAAGAGGGGAAGACAACCACCCAGAAATTCCTGAAGCCGAACCAAGTAAGAGACTCTGGGAAAACATATGGAGCAATCCGGTATCACACAACAAACATGCAACATGGCTCCAGGAAGTCAAGGAAGAAGAAACAGGGAGAATAAAACAAAGATTCACAGACATCACGACAGACACAGTCAGACACCAACTAAAGAAAATGCCAAACTGGAAAACCCCAGGTCCCGATGAAGTCCATGGATACTGGCTCAAAAACTTCAAGGCCCTACACCCACGAATAGCAGAACAACTCCAGCATTGTATCTCAAATCACCAAGCACCCAAATGGATGACCACAGGAAGAACATCCTTAGTACAAAAAGACAAGAGTAAGGGAAATATAGCCAGTAACTACAGGCCTATCACCTGCCTACCAATAATGTGGAAGTTACTAACAGGTATCATCAGTGAAAGGCTATACAACTACCTAGAGGAGACAAACACCATCCCCTACATACAGAAATGCTACAGAAGGAAGTGTAGGGACACAAAAGACCAGCTCCTGATAGACAAAATGGTAATGAAGAACAGTAGGAGAAGGAAAACCAACCTAAGCATGGCATGGATAGACTATAAGAAAGCCTTCGACATGATACCACACACATGGCTAATAGAATGCCTGAAAATATATGGGGCAGAGGAAAACACCATCAGCTTCCTCAAAAATACAATGCGCAACTGGAATACAATACTTACAAGCTCTGGAATAAGACTAGCAGAGGTTAATATCAGGAGAGGGATCTTCCAGGGCGACTCACTGTCCCCACTACTCTTCGTAGTAGCCATGATTCCCATGACAAAAGTACTACAGAAGATGGATGCCGGGTACCAACTCAAGAAAAGAGGCAACAAAATCAACCATCTGAATGTTCATGGACGACATCAAGCTGTATGGTAAGAGCATCAAGGAAATAGATACCCTAATCCAGACTGTAAGAATTGTATCTGGGGACTTCAGAATGGAGTTTGGAATAGAAAATGCGCCTTAGTCAACATACAAAAAAGGCAAAGTAACGAGAACTGAAGGGATAAAGCTACCAGATGGGAGCAACATCAAACACATAGATGAGACAGGATACAAAATACCTGGGAATAATGGAAGGAGGAGATATAAAACACCAAGAGATGAAGGGACACGATCAGGAAGAATATATGCAGAGACTCAAGGCGATACTCAAGTCAAAACTCACGGCGGAAATATGATAAAAGCCATAAACACATGGGCAGTGCCAGTAATCAGATACAGCGCAGGAATAGTGGAATGGACGAAGGCAGAACTCCGCAGCATAGATCAGAAAACCAGGAAACAAATGACAATACACAAAGCACTACACCCAAGAGCAAATACGGACAGAACTATACATAACACGAAAGGAAGGAGGGAGAGACTACTAAGTAAAGAGGACTGCGTCAACATTGAAAACAGAGCACTGGGGCAATATCTGAAAACCAGTGAAGACGAGTGGCTAAAGAGTGCATGGGAAGAAGGACTAATAAAAGTAGACGAAGACCCAGAAATATACAGAGACAGGAGAAAGACAGAAAGAACACAGGACTGGCACAACAAACCAATGCACGGACAATACATGAGACAGACTAAAGAACTAGCCAGCGATGACAATTGGCAATGGCTACAGAGGGGAGAGCTAAAGAAGGAAACTGAAGGAATGATAACAGCGGCACAAGATCAGGCCCTAAGAACCAGATATGTTCAAAGTACGATAGACGGAAATAACATCTCTCCCATATGTAGGAAGTGCAATACGAAAAATGAAACCATAAACCACATAGCAAGTGAATGCCCGGCACTTGCACAGAAACCAGTACAAAAAGAGGCATGATTCAGTGGCAAAAGCCCTCCACTGGAGCCTGTGCAAGAAACATCAGCTACCTTGCAGTAATAAGTGGTACGAGCACCAACCTGAGGGAGTGATAGAAAACGATCAGGCAAAGATCCTCTGGGACTATGGTATCAGAACGGATAGGGTGATACGTGCAAATAGACCAGACGTGACGTTGACTGACAAAGTCAAGAAGAAAGTATCACTCATTGATGTCACAATACCATGGGACACCAGAGTTGAAGAGAGAGAGGGAAAAAATGGATAAGTATCAAGATTTGAAAATAGAAATAAGAAGGATATGGGATATGCCAGTGGAAATCGTACCCATAATCATAGGAGCACTAGGCAGATCCAAGATCCCTGAAAAGGAATCTAGAAAAACTAGAGGCTGAAGTAGCTCCAGGTCCTCATGCAGAAGAGCTGTGATCCTAGAAACGGCACACATAGTAAGAAAAGTGATACTTCCTAAGGAGGCAGGATGCAACCCGGAAAAACCCCACACTATAAATACCACCCAGTCGAATTGGAGGACTGTGATAGAGCAAAAAAAAAAAAAAAAAAAAAAAAAAATAATAATAATAATAATGAGGAGGCAGGATGCAATACGGAACCCCACACTATAAATACCACCCTTTCGAACTGGAGGACTATGATAGACCTCAAAACACTAAAATATAATAATAATAATATAATGCTAATAATAATAAAATAATAATAATAATAATAATAATAATAATAATAATAATAATATAAAAAGGGAATGAAATAACAATATTGATGAAACCTTATAAACTCTATAAGATTCTTCAGTCTAACTAAAAGTGGCCATAGCTCCTTGCTTCAATCACTACTTTATTACAAGTTTTCTAGTTATTTTCCATTGTATAATTTTATCACTTTTACATCACTTATTTGAGAGTATCGGTTAACTCTTAAAATAAACTAATTCGATCAACAGAGAAGTGTATTAACCTGTAAAGAATTTCATATTTATCTCTTTAGCTTTCATTACTTACAGATCACTTCACGAACCAATTTGAAATTTTTGTGTTCGGCAAAGAAGAGAACGGAAAAACAGCCGAACATCTGTCAAATTCAGAGCTTAATAATCTGCCATGCAAAAATAACCACTGAACGTTCGAGTTTTCTTCCATTCGAGGTCTTTGAGAGCGACGAAAGAGTCTCCTGAATATTTATGAGAATTGCAATTTCAGGAAACGAAAACACGACCGAATCTTTCATCGCGCAGCCCTTTGAAATCGCTTGCAAAGCAGCGGTACAAAGCAGGAGCAGACGCCGAGAAAAAAATTAGCTCGGACGTATTTAATTTTGCGCGTTGCTCTTGAGCGGAATTTTTGCTGCCACTCGGTTTTAAATCCTCGCGCGAGCTGCGATGAAAAGGGACATTCTTAGTGTGAATTGTGAGTCTGTGGGTTGTGATAGGTCGTTTTAATATTGTTTCTTGTAAAATTAAGCACCGTAGCGGGGAGGGGGTTAGTGCCATCCGTGCACATCACGCTGTACACTGTAGATATTACAAAAGGTTCTTAGCGGTGTCCCTAAGGCCCCCTCGCTGAAACCTATTTCATTTTTTCGCTCTTATCTTCGATAATTTCCCCTTTCTTTAACATTACTTTAAGCAACCCTCTACTAACAATCGTTTCATAGTGCAACTGCTTCGAGGTTTTCCACCTGTTATGTCTTGGATTAACAAAGCAGTTGGATCATCTGCCTTTGATTAATAAAGCCTCTTGGATCAGCTGTCTTGAATTAACACAGCCTCTTGGTACGGATTAACACAACCTCCATGATCAACTGCCTAGGATTAACAGACTCGCAGATCAGCTGTATTACATTAACACAGCTTTTTGGATCAATTTTCTTGGATTAACATATCCTATGGAATCAACTATCTTGGATTAATACAGCCCCTTGAATCAGCTGTCTTGGATTAACACATATCAGCTTCCTTGGATTAACACAGGTACCGATAACCAAGGAGTGTCTGAGTGCATTCGCAAGAACCAGTCATATATATATATATAGAGAGAGAGAGAGAGAGAGAGAGAGAGAGAGAGAGAGAGAGAGAGAGAGAGAGATCAAACTGTCGTCACTCAAAAACAAAAGCTACAGCAAAGCTTTTACCAAATTATGTTACTCAATGTGCAATGCAATTTGCAAGGTTAATCTTATTGGAAGGGCGATCCGGAATACAAAGTGAATTACCGGACGCAGTTCGGTTGCTTTGTCGAATTTCGTCGAAAGTGAATGTTATAGAAAGTCAAAGCAACTCTCTCTCTAAAGCAAATTAAATGCAATTTAATCATTATATAGCAGGGAAGTGTATAATGTATAAAAATGATAAGGACACGTCAGGGTATTTCCTGAGTGAAAAGCACGCGTGTACCCATACACACTCATGTGTATCACAGATCTCATTGTATTTTCCGAATAACTTCCTCAATTTATCAAAGAGGCCGCTCGGAAAATGTAGCTATATCCCATTGTGACCTTCTTATCAAATGGGGTATATATTACTATTGCACCTATCTAGTCTCCTATATTATTATTATTATTATTATTATTATTATTATTATTATTATTATTATTATTATTATTATATTATTATTATTATTATTATTAATGGTATAACAGTCCTCCAATTCGACTGGGTGGTTTTTATAGTGTGGAGTTCCTGGTTGCATCCTGCCTCCTTAGGATTCCATCACTTTTCTTACTATGTGCACTGTTTCTAGGAGCACAGTCTTCTGCATGAGTCCTGGAGCTACTTTGACATTTATTATTATATTATTATTATTATTATTATTATATTATTATTATTATTATTATTATTATTATTATTATTATTATTCGGAAGATAAATTCTGTTCATACAGAACAATTACTCAGAAGCCATTGACTTGAAATTCAAGCATCCAAAAAATATAATGGTGTTCATTGAAATAATTCACAGAAGGTAATGGGTAATAAAATAAAAAAAAGAAAAAAAAGAGGTCAGGTATTAAAAAAGAAAATGTAAATAAAAAAAATTATCAAATAAATAGATTAAAACATTAGAAAGCATTAATTGCGAGGTTGTCCTCCTGTTACAGAAAACTAAAATTATAATGTTTTGTAATTATAATTTCTATATACTGTTAATTTGTAATTTTCTGTATCAGAAATTGTTTGTTTGTAATGCGATTCGTGGGAAATGTATTAATGCTGCTTAATTATCTCGTATTGAGTGACATGTGTCTATATACCCAGGGGGATATCTGCAAAAGAATTATAAAATCTTAGGAAGAAGTAAGTACGAA
>NC_087200.1:195136962-195139462 GCF_015104395.2 Macrobrachium nipponense | reverse complement strand
TATAGTAACTCAGAATGTGAACTAATAGCGGTAGAATTTGAATCTGAAAAATTAATGAACATAGTAATATATAGACCTCCTAATACTAAAGAGTTTGACTTAATAATTGAAAAATTGAAAAATTGGATGATATATGTAGAAATCACAAGGACTGGACTATTCTCCACCTATCTGGTGACTTCAACTTTCCTTTCGTAGAAATGGAAAAGAACGAATAGGAGATTGTGGATGTACTTATACATATAAAAAAAAGAGAGTAATAGTAGTGCAGAAGATAAGAGGCAATTCGAAAAAGCTATTAGATATGCTACTAGAATACAACATTCAACAAATAAATCACCTGCCAACAAGAAAGGAAAATACTTTAGACTAGTATTTGTGAACGAGGTGAATTATGTTAAAGAAATAATAGTTTATAATGCGAGTATTTCAGACCATAATGTCATAGAATTAACAGTTCATTATTCCAAAGCAAGTGAAAACAGAGATAAGCAAGAAATGAAAAAGTGGGAAGATATGGAAAATACAACTTCTACAGTAAAATATAAAATGGTCAGAAATAAATGAAGAATTAAACAAAAATTGGGATAACATTTTCGTAAGCGATGACATAAGGGTAAATACGGAGATATTATATAAAATATTAGAAAATAGTGGATAAATATATACCGAAGAAGAAAAGTAAACATCATTCATGCATACCAAGAGACAGAAGGATCTTGTTCCAGAAATCAGAAAAGTGGAAAGGTCTTGCAAAAGCAAAAAATGCATGAAAGTTATAGAACTAAAAGTAAGATAGAAAATGCAGAACAAAAGATTATACAATCAAAAGAAAATGAAAAACGGGAATTGGAAAGAAAAAACCCTATTAAATATCAAGCAAAACCCCAAACTATTATACTCATATGCGAAGAAGATGAATAAAGAAGAATAGAAATAGGCCTCTGAGAATTGAAGGGAGATTAACGAATGAAAAAAAGGAAATTTGCAACATACTGGCAGAACGATATAAGAGAGAATTCACCCCTAGAATAGATAATGAGATAATGATATAGAAGTAAGGGACGAAAATAGTGAATATTTAGCTGACATAGAAATAATGAAGCTGATATTGTGCAGCAATTAATGAAATTAAAAATGGAGCTGCTGCAGGGCCTGATGGAATCCCTGCTATTTTGTTAAAGAAAGTAGTTCATTCTATCGCAAAGCCACTTGCAATATTATTAAGACAAAGTGTAGATACAGGCAAGATTTATGGTGAGCACAAATTAGCATATATCACCCCTACTTTCAAAAAGTGGATCAAGACTTGAGGCAAGTAATTATAGGCCTGTGAGTCTAACATCACATATTATGAAAGTGTATGAAAGGGTAATGAGAAAAATATTATGAAACATTTAATAAAAAATAATTTGTTTAATATAGGACAACACGGTTTTCGTACCCGGCCAAAAAGTACACAAACCCAACTGTTAGTCCACCGTGAGAACATATTCAAAAATATGAAAAGCGGAAATGAAACAGATGTGGTTTATCTAGACTTTGCAAAAGCTTTTGACAAAGTAGACCATAATATATTAGCAAAGAAAATTAGAAAACACAATATCGTAGATAAAATAGGAAGATGGTTAAAAGAATTTTTACACAACAGAAAACAGATAGTTATTGCAAACGATGAGAAATCGGATGAAACCAAGGTAATATCCGGTGTGCCACAAGGTACGGTGTTAGCTGCAATACTGTTTGTTATTATGATTGAAGACATAGACAGTAATGTTAAGGATTCGTAGTGAGTAGTTTCGCTGATGACACAAGAATAAGTAGAGAAATTAACTTGTGATGAAAGATAGGAACCGCTCTACAAAGAGACCTTAACAAAGTATATGATTGGGCAGAGGAAAATAGGATGGTATTTAACTCTGATAAATTTGAATCAATAAATTATGGAGACAGAGAAGGAAAGCTATATGCATATAAGGGGCAGGGGACCTAATAATGAGACAATCACAAATAAGGAAGCAGTTAAAGACCTTGGTGTGATGATGAATAGGAACATGTTATGCAATGATCAAATAGCAATTCTTTTGGCAAAATGTAAAGCAAAAATGGGAATGTTGTTACGGCACTTCAAAACAAGAAAAGCTGAACACATGATTATGATTTATAAAACATATGTTCGTAGTCCACTTGAATATTGCAATATGATATGGTACCCACACTATCAAAAGGATATTGCACAAATAGAGAGTGTACAAAGGTCCTTTACAGCTAGAATAGAAGAAGTTAAGGACCTTGACTACTGGGAAAGACTACAATCATTAAAATTATATAGTCTAGAAAGGAGAAGAGAACGCTACATGATAATTCAGCAGGCATGGAAACAGATAGAAGGAATAACAGAAAATATCATGGAACTAAAAATATCAGAAAGAACAAGCAGAGGTAGATTAATAGTGCCCAAAACAATACCAGGAAAAAATAAGGAAAGCACACAGGACAT
>NC_087200.1:195129462-195134462 GCF_015104395.2 Macrobrachium nipponense | reverse complement strand
TTACCCTCAAAAGCCGTGCTTCGAGCCAAGTGGTCCACCAATGAGTGTTGACTGCTGTTATCATTCGACACATCCACTTTTCGATCTCCTGAACTGAGATTCTGCAAACGTTTTCACAGAGCAGCGATTAGTCAGCCAGAGAAGTTCATGCACCTGTATAAATGCTGAAATATACACTTAATATACAAGTATATATCTGCATAGAGAGAGAGAGAGAGAGAGAGAGAGAGAGAGAGAGAGAGAGAGAGAGAGAGAGAGAGAGAGAGAGAGAGACTGCTGGCCTTGGTAGGTAATAGTTTCAGTGGAAAGACGAAGGCTGAAACCAAATTGAAATCTTTGTAGTGGAATTGGAACAAATATAGTCAAAGGCCCTCTCTCTCTCTCTCTCTCTCTCTCTCTCTCTCTCTCTCTCTCTGGTGTGAAGAAGCATAGCAGGAGTGAATAACAGAACTCAAAAACGTTTTTAAGCCGCTGTTGATCGAAAGGGGAAAATGGCTGTTGCAAAGGGTGGTTGGTTAATCAAAGCCAGGAGGGTGGACACAAAGATGAATAGTGCAGTCCCGTACAAGAATGACTTTCAGTTGACTAATCCATTTTTATTCTGAGTGACTTATGTTCTCCTTACAGATTGTCTGAACAGATGTTCTTTCTGTGTCATGCATTACAGTTATGTGTTCTATAGAGAGAGCATTAATAAGAAGAACTGAAAATCAACCTTAAATCGAATAATAACGATTCACAGGGACTGATCATTCTTAATAGCTCAGGTCAATGTGTATGTATGTATGTGCCTGTAAGTATGTGAGGTTAATTTTTTTTGCATAAGCAAATCTCCTGTTTCTGCTTGATTCCGCTGAAGATTTCCGTCTCTCTCAGGAGTCAATCAAAGCAGAAAGTATCTCAAGCGATAAAAAAATATGATTAGATATTAATCCATTTTGCTGTAGGCCATATTCACAAAGAACATCAAATCAGTAATATGAAAGCGAGCAAAACATTAGGGAATGAGAGGACTTTTGACGTAATAAAAAACAAAAGTATACGAATCAATTTATAGATGTGACAGTAAGCATACATTAAGGAATTGGAAGATTTCCTTCATTACAGAAGAATGGATAATGCAGCCTTTTCGATCAATTATCGAAAAAGGTGAATGGCAAGACCTTATTTGTTTTCCATAGGGTAAGATCCAGGTAAGATCCGCTTCCAATCCCCTTAATGGATGTTCGACTATTGAGAGCAACAGGTGAATTAATTGGTGAGACATCAGGTAGCATTTGGATAATCATTCCAAGAGATATGAGGGGATTGGGATGTTAACAATTGATTTTGTTCTCATCAATGAAGCATAGGTTCATCCATACAGCAGTAAAAAAAAGTCATATAAATGTCACAAACATATCAGTAACATGTCATAAACATGTCACCAACATGTCATAAACATATCATCAACATGTCATAAACATATCTTCAACATGTCATAAAGATGCATCAAAAGGCCATAAACATACCACCAACATGGAAAACGATTGCATTGTCTTCAACATGTCATAAGCATGTCATCAACAGATCACAAGCATATCACCAACATGTGAAAAAACTCATCACAATGTCTTAAAACATGTCATAAACATGTCATCAAAGGTCACAAACATTTCACCAACATTTGAAAAACTTATCACAATGCCTTTGACATGTCATAAACATGTCATCAACATGTCAGAAACATACCACCAACACATCAGAAAATGAATCATAGTGTCTTTAACATGTCACAAATATGTCATCAACAGGTCACAAACATATCATCAACATGTGAAAAAACTTATCTCAATGTCTTTAACATGTCATTAACATGTCATCAAAAGGTCACAAACATATCACCAACATGTGAAAAATACTTATCACAATGTCTTCAACATGTCTCTAACATGTCATGAAAAGGTCACAAACATATAACCAACATGTGGTAGAAACCTATCACAATGTCATCAACAGGTCTTGAACATATTACTAACATGTGAAAAACTAATCATAATGTCTTGAACATGTCACAAACATGTCATCAACACGTCTTAAACATATCACCAACATGTGAAAAACTATTCACAATGTCTTTAACATGTCACAAACATGTCACACAAACATATCACACAACATGTGAAAAACTTATAACAGTCTTTAGCATGTCACCAACATGTCATCAACAGGTCTTAAACATATCACCAGCACGTCAGAAACTTATCGCATGCATATTATAAACAATTGAAAACAGGCTAACGGCTCACTGATAGTTCTAACCAGCCAAAAACGTACTTGTCTATTTTCATTTACTCAGATCTCTAAATTCCAATAAATTTTTCAGGCCGAGTGTAATCTCTCTCTCTCTCTCTCTCTCTCTCTCTCTCTCTCTCTCTCTCTCTCTCTCTCTCTTCCTTTATTTATTTTGACCGTTTCTGATAGAGCAATTAACTGGCGTTTTACCTGAGCGATGCCAGCTTAATTAGCTCTAAATATTTATGCCATTTGTGGGTGGGGTGTGGCTTTTACTTTGTGTTATTGTCAATTCTTTTGGAGTTTCAATTGCTACTGTTGTTTAAATACGTTGGTGTTTTTCTTTTAGAGTTATGAAGTTTAATAATTTTGTCGTATCCTGTTATCTTTGTTTTTGTTATGTTATCTCTCTATAAGGGGAGTTACGTTGGTCTATTATTAGGGTAAAGTATGGACTCCTGTTCAGTTCACTAAAGAATTATGAATATTTAGGTTTTGTGTTTTAAAATTCAGCTGAATTCAGTTAGGAAAGCTGTTTAAAAACAAGTAGATCAGGCATCTTACGGAGAAATTTTTGAAATTTCAATTCAAAATTTTAGTTGAATTAACTAGGAGATTTTTTTTATCACACTACTGAATTTAGTTCGCCAGAAATTCTGATAATGAGCAAATCTTACAAAAGGGGACAACAAAACATTAAAATAAATAGATTAGGCATATTACAGGGAAATACTGAAAATCTTATCTGAACTATATTAGAAAAACTGTTTTTGAACTACTGAATATTGTGCACTAGAAACTCTGATAATAAGAAATCCAATTTACAGGGAAATATTGAACATTGGAATTGAAAAATCTTGTCGAATTAAACAGAAAAATACATGTTATTGAAGACTGCAAAAAGAAAGAAAGAAAAAAAAAAGAGATAATGAACAAAGATTTTAAAACAGGCCAACAAAACACCGAGAAAGATAAATAACTTGGGCAAATTACAGAAAAATCAGGTACAGCTACGTATAAAGTAATGCCAAAAACTGCATTTTAATTCAATTGTTTATCAAGTTCGAATTTTAAGATTTTGAAATCCTGTCGTGAGCAAGAGTCCGGAAATTAGACCTAATAAATGGCTAGGGAATAATATTAAATAGATATCAAGCAATTTTCTATTTAATTCAACCAATTTTTAACATTTTTCGTAAGAGAAGTCAAGAAATTATCTTAGTAAAGATTTTGTTACTATTATTTGGTGCATATTCGAATGATTGGGAATAATATTATGTAGATTGCAACCAGTTTTTCAATTTAATTCAACCAAGTTAGTTTGGTAAAAGGACTTATCATAACAAAAATCCACATTTAATTGCATCTGCTTGATGTAACTGGCAACGATTTCTCTTACGAAATATCTATTTAAGTTTTTTTTTTTATTCAGTCTATGGTAACTGACATCTTCCTCTGCTAAAGAAATACAGATATATTTTTTAATAGATCTATCTTTCGGTGGTCTCGGTATAATTCTGCATGAGCCGCTGCCCATGAAATTTTACACTACGGCCCGGTGGTGGCCTGGCCTATATCATTGCCAGACGTACAATCATGGCTAACTTTAACCTTAAATAAAATAAAAACTACTGAGGCTAGAGGGCTGCAATTTGATATGTTCGATGATTGGAGGGTGGATGATCAACATACCAATTTGCAGCCCTCTAGCCTCAGTAGGTTTTAAGATCTGAGGGCGAACGGACAGACAAAGCCGGCACAATACTGTTCTTTTCAGAACACTAAAATAGTCTCTCGCCTTTCAAACTTAATACAAATATCAGTAAAATATAACTGAGTAACTTTACTAGGACCCATGAGAGAGAGAGAAGAGAGAGAGAGAGAGAGAGAGAGTTTGTTTACTTTTATTTTCTACTTCAGTCTCTCTCTCTCTCTCTCTGTTTTTTTGTTATTTGAGAGAGAGAGAGAGAGAGAGAGAGAGAGAGAGATAGAGAGAGAGAGTTTGTTTTACCAGCGCTAAAGGCTCAGTCGAAAGAGTAATGATGTTATGGTGGATAAAGCCTTTACGAAAGAGGAAAGGGGAAGAAATGGAGAGCAAAGGATACACGATAATTGGAAGAATGGCAGAGACAATGAAGCGAGGATGAAAGAGAGAGAGAGAGAGAGAGAAGGGAGGGAGAGAGAGAGAGAGAGAGAGAGAAAGAGAGAGAGTTAAACAAGTAAACAGAGATAGAGAGAAACGGGGGAGAAAGGGATAACTTGATAGGGCGAGACAAGGAGATGAAAGGATGGAATAATTTGGCACAGAGAGAGAGAGAGAGAGAGAGAGAGAGAGAGAGAGAGAGGAGAGAGAGAATAATCAACAAATAGGGAGACAGATAGAGGAAAATAGATGAATGGCAGATAATATATATATATATATATATATATATATATATATATATATATATATATATATATATATATATATACCTATTTAAATGTTATAATTAACATTTAACAGGTTCAAAATCGCCATTTTAGCATCGATTCTGATATAAGAACTTATAACGTCACCTGGCATGGTACCATCCAGGTCTTCTTTAGCCGAGGTCTTTGGATGTGAAAGTTATAAAAAATATGACGACTAAATATAACACCCTTTACGAATTTTTTTATGCTGAATAGTGATAAATCTTTAATGAATGACTGCGCTTTTGAAAGACTGGGTTGGTTTGAGGGGAACC
>NC_087200.1:195091962-195124462 GCF_015104395.2 Macrobrachium nipponense | reverse complement strand
CATTCTTTTTAGGAGATTATTATTATTATTATTATTATTATTATTATTATTATTATTATTATTATTATTATTATTATTATTATTATTATTCAGAATATAAACCCCTATTACCTTAGTTTATTCAAGCTGCAAAGAATGCGGAGTTCATTTGAAATAACAACGGATATAATTGCAAATACAGAAGAAAGAGTTAAGGTATTATAAAAATCATAGATTAATAAATGAATAAATAAGAATACAAATAAACTATCAAAACACAGGCAAACTTTGTTTATAGATGGTTAGAACTAGGTATAATTGGGATGGGCTCGCTGCCCCATTACATATTCTGATAATAGAACGGCTAGCTCTCTGTGGATTTGCAAATCAATAGCATGAGGGTAACACTTTATTTTAGATTTGAGATTTTAAGGTGAGCCATCTGGACCCTGTGGTGAGTAAGTGTACATCCTCACTTCACTAAAAAATGTCATAAACACATCACAAACTTATTGTATACACATGAGAAACAAGTAGACAATCTTTGGTTTACTGCTAAAAATAATCGTCTAAAGTACTGGCTAAGACTGTCAGTAAGTAGTTGAATTTACTGAACATGTTTTTTATGCATGTACACTAAAACATGTCAAACACATCACAGAATTGTCATATACATATCATAAACAAGTTAGCAATATGGGGAATGAATCTTTTGTCGGTGCTATATAATTGTATGAAGCACTGGTTTTATAATGTGTCTCCACTAAAAAAATCTTAAACACATCATGACTTATTATATACATCTCACAAACAAGTCGGCAACAAGTCAACGGCAGGAATTGAGAACGAATATTTTGCCATTGGTGGATATCGTATGAAACACTGTTTAAGACTACCGATAAATAGTTGACTTGTGTTGCCCTATCTGTAATGTATGTACAGTAAAATGACAAACACATCACAGACTTGTCATATACATATCACAAACAAGTTGAAAATAAGTGTACAGCCGAAGTGGAAAACGAATCTTTTACTATCGCATGATAGTCGAATGAGGTACTGGTTAAGAATACTGATAAGTAGTTGACTTGTATGGAACCTATTTGAGATATGTGTGCAGTAAGTTGCCACTAGTTGCAACTATAGTAGATTCACTCAACCGTGCATCTGATGTCTAGACCAGTCCCTTATGCCGCTCCTGATTTGGCTGTTGACAAGCCAATCACAGGGCTGGAAACACTCAGTCTCTCTCAAGAGTTCCCCATAGGCATGGGGTATGTTCCACCTCTCCTGAAGGATACTTTTGAAAGACGTATTCCTCAGGAGAAGTGGAGCATACATGCTGCCTATGTGAACTCTCGAGAGAGAATGGGGGGTTTCCAGCCCTGTGATTGGCTTACCAGCAGCCAATCAGGAGCGTTGTAAGGGATTGGGCTAGATATCAGATGCACGGTTGATGTGAATCTACTATAGGGATATGTTCTAATACAGTGTTGATGTACCCTAGGGCACTGTTACTCAGCTCCCTGAAGGTATATGCAAACTCCTTCCACCCTAAAGGTCCAGATGAAGATGATAATCGATGACAGGGAGGTGGCAATGGTTTGGACATGTCCTTCACACTGGGAGAATAGTACTAGTTAGTGTCAGCAGTGCCTGCGAGCACCAGAATAGTTGGAAGACCCAGACCTACCTAGATGAGAACCATGAGAAGGGAGGCTAGAGGCGAGTGGAGATTTGTGGAAGACAAAGCACAAGAAAGATATGAGTGATGGAATTTTTACGTAGATTTTTTACATCACACTGTTATTATTGTTATTGTTATTACAGTTTGATGAAATATAACATAGTTAATAATGGCTGGATATCTTCTTTTAAGATACTAGAGTGGTATATAGATACTCACCTCCATATTCAGCCAAACATGAGAAATATACTAAATTCTATAACGAAGCACAATATTCTCTTGCAAGCAAATGAAAGAAACAAGGAAGCCCATTTTAAAACCCAATTCCCTTCACGACCTTCGGAGCGAATTAATACAATGGACCCTAAAAGCTTTCGCAACGGACATTAAGAAAGAGATCATCTGACTGGGTGAATTAAATGTAAAAACCAATAACTTCAAAAGTGTCCTTTCGCAAGGAGAGCGAATTATTGCGCGTGTGAATTAACGCAATGAATTCAAACCCCGTCCCGGCCAAAGAAAATAATAATAGTAAGTAAATATATGTATAAAAGATTCAATTCATTGAAGTCTCCGCAAATGAGACTTCATCGAATGTCCCGTTTTATTTTCATGGACGACGAGGTTATCGAAATAAAGTTATTGAACGTGACGAAACACAGAGCCTCATTTTTCCCACCATTCCTCGAAAGTCTTTTGAAAAAAAGGAGTAAACAGCTAATGAAATGACCCCAATAAAGGAGAATTTCGTAATTGTCAAAGGAGGGGGCAGGAGAGAAAAATACAGAGTTAATTAAAAGGTTTCAATGAAGTGACGTTTGTTAGAGAATATATAAATTGGGTGGTGGGTTAAAACCAGGGACGGTGGAAGGTGAAGATTATCGTACATTGTGCGTCAGTCATTTTACGCGCATGCGCCGAATGAGTATTTGTGCTTATTGAATCGTCCTTGGAGATGTCTTAATATTGTGCTTGATAATACTCTCTCTTTCTCTCTCTCGTCTCTCTCTCTCTTTTCAGTGTAATGCCAACCAGCATGAACAAATGAAGCAAATACACGCATTCATATATATAATATACACACACATACACACCCACATACATATATATACACCAAATACATACACATATATGTATATGTATACATATGCCTGAGTTCTGTTATCACCCGAAGTGCGTGCGTAGGGAACGCAATATTGCGTGGGAGCGTAGCTGTGCGTGCAGAACCTAAATGATAGTTTAAACATCACGTAAATCTACGGGTATTGTGCCCAGAGGTTATTTGAAGGCGAGAGAGAGAGAGAGAGAGAGAGAGAGAGAGAGAGAGATCACATATAAGAATAATTCTGGTGTGGCCAGCGACTGATATAGTTTTTAATATATATGTATATATATATATATAATATATATATATATATATATATATATATATATATATATATATATCATATAGAGAGAGATCTTACCTTACAGACCTTACATCTTGTTCGGGTTGCCCCAGGTCCCTCAGTGTGAGGCACCTCTAATGTCTACCAAGAGTTGTTCTAGTACATCTTCCGGTATATTTTGCATCTTCCAATCTTGGATGGTCTGGGATGCAGTTTAGATATTTGTCGAGCTTATTCTTAAACACATCTACGCTCACTCCTGATATATTCTCAGATGACTGGCAACGCATTGAATAGACGCTGCATTATCGATGCTGGTGCGTAGTGGATTAATGTCCTGTGTGCTTTCCTTATTTTTCCTGGTATAATTTTTGGGCACTATTAATCTACCTCTCTTGCTTGCTCTTTCTGATATTTTAGTTCCATGATATTTTCTGCTAGTTCCTTCTATCTGTTTCCATGCCTGAATTATCATGTAGCGTTCTCTTCTCCTTTCCAGACTATATAATTTTAAGATTGTAGTCTTTCCCAGTAGTCTAGGTCCTTAACTTCTTCTATTCTAGCTGCAAGGACCTTTGTACACTCTCTATTTGTGCAATATCCTTTTTGATAGTGTGGTACCATATCATATTGCAATATTCAAGTGGACTACGAACATATGTTTTTTTATAAAGCATAATCATGTGTTCAGCTTTTCTTGTTTTGAAGTGCCGTAACAACATTCCCATTTTTGCTTTACATTTTGCCAAACAGAGTTGCTATTTGATCATTGCATAACATGTTCCTATTCAATCATCACACCAAGGTCTTTAACTGCTTCCTTATTTGTGAATGGTCTCATTATTAGGTCCCTTATATGCATATAGCTTTCTTTCTCTGTCTCCATAATTTATTGATTCAAATTTATCGAGTTAAATACCATCCTATTTACCTCTGCCCAATCATATACTTTGTTAAGGTCTCTTTGTAGAGCGTTCCTATCTTCATCACAAGTAATTTCTCTACTTATTCTTGTGTCATCTGCGAAACTACTCACTACCGAATCCTTAACATTATTGTCTATGTCTTCAATCATAAATAAACAAACAGTATTGCAGCTAACACCGTACCTTGCGGCACACCGGATATTACCTGTGGCTTCATCCGATTTCTCGTCGTTTGCAATAACTATCTGTTTTTCTGTTGTCTTTTATATCTTTTAACCATCTCCCCTTTTTTTATCCACGATATTGTGTTTTCCTATTTTTCTTCGCTAATATATTATGGTCTACTTATCAAAGCTTTTTGCAAAGGTCTAAATAAACCACATCTGTTTCATTTCCGCTTTTTCATATTTTTGAATATGTTTTCACGGTGGACTAACAGTTGGGTTGTGTACCTTTTTTTTTTTACCGGGTTACGAAACCATGTTGTCCTTTATTAAACAAATTATTTTTATTAAATGTTTCATAATATTTTTCTTCATTACCCTTTCATACACTTTCATTATATGTGATGTTAGACTCACAGGCCTATAATTACTTGCCTCTAGTCTTGATCCACTTTGAAAGTAGGGGTAATATACCGCTAACTTTGTGCTCATCATATATCTTGCCTGTATCTACACTTTGTCTTAATAATATTGCAAGTGGCTTTGCGATAGAATGAACTACTTTCTTTAACAAAATAGCAGGAATTCCATCAGGCCCCTGCAGCAGCTCCATTTTTTTATTTCATAATAGCCTGCACAATATCAGCTTCATTAATATCTATGTCAGCTAAATATTCACTATTTTTCATCCCTTACTTCTATATCATTATCTTCATTATCTATTCTAGGGGTGAATTCTCTCTTATATCGTTCTGCAGTATGTTTTGCAAATTTCCTTTTTTCATTCGTTATCTCCCTTCAATTCTCAGAGGGCCTATTTCTATTCTTCTTTTATTCATCTTCTTCGCATATGAGTATAATAGTTTGGGGTTTTGTTTTTTGCTTGATATTTAATAGGGTTTTTTCTTCCAAGTCCCGTTTTTTCATTTTCTTTTGATTGTATAATCTTTTTTTTCCTGCTTTTCTATCTTACTTTTTAGTTCTATAACTTTCCATGCATTTTTTTTTCTTTTGCAAGACCTTTTTTTCCACGTTTCTGATTTTCTGGAACAAGATTCTTCTGTCTCTTGGTATGCATGAATGATGTTTACTTTTCTTCTTCGTATATATTTTCCACTATTATCTCCAATATTTTATATAATATCTCCGTATTTACCCTTTTATGTCATCACTTACGAAAAATGTTTATCCCAATCTTTGTTTAATTCTTCATTAATTTCTGACCATTTTATATTTTTACTGTAGAAGTTGTATTTTCCATATCCTTCCCACTTTTTCATTTCTTGCTTATCTCTATTTTCACTTGCTTTGGAATGAACTGTTAATTCTATGACATTATGGTCTGAAATACTCGCATTATAAACTATTATTTCTTTAACATAATTCATCTCGTTCACAATACTAGGTCTAAAAGTATTTTCCTTTCTTGTTGGCAGTGATTTATTTGTTGAATGTTGTATTCTAGTAGCATATCTAATAGCTTTTCAATTGCCTCTTATCTTCTGCACTACTATTACTTCTCTTTTTTATATGTATAAGTACAACCACAATCTCCTATTCGTTCTTTCCATTCTACGAAAGGAAAGTTGAAGTCACCAGATAGGAGAATAGTCCAGTCCTTGTGATTTCTACATATATCATCCAATTTTTCAATATTAAGTCCAAACTCTTTAGTATTAGGAGGTCTATAATATTACTATGTTCATCATTTTTTCAGATTCAAATTCTACCGCTATTAGTTCACATTCTGAGTTACTATATTTCTCATATATTTTTTCCTTGTTTTTTGTCTTTCCCATATTGGCGGTTCCCCCTTGATTCCTATTTTTTTCTATCTGATCTATAAGTTTGGAACCCTTTTATTTGATCATCATTCCCAGTCTCTTGGGAATACCAGGTTTCACTTATATTCGTTATATCTATTTTCTTTTCATTTTGGGTTAGTTTCTTCTAAGTACTCTATTTTTCTTTTTGAGTTACTCGTAACTAAACCCTCCCTGCGCATTCATCACTATGATGGTTTGCGTGTTTTCTCCTTCATTTAATACTGATAGTAATAAGGATTTTCCCATGTCTCTTTCCTGTTCTGGTATGTTGTCTTTTTTTCATTTCCAGAAATTCTGACATTAAAATCCAACTTTTCCATAATATTTGATCTTCCTTCATCATAATTATTCATTTTGTGTCTGAATCTGCAATTTTCTCCGTTTCTGCAATATCCTCTTGCATAATAAATACGTTATTATCTCTTGAGTAGAATTTCGGAGCTGATGCTTTGAAATTCTTTGCTGACACCTCTGCATATCTCATTGGTGGTTTGCTTTTCTCTTTTCCTGATATTCTTGATTTCTCTCTTTATTTGTTTCTTTCTATTTTGGATTTTATTACTTGGTTGGTTATTTATTTTGATTATGATTCATGGCTACAGGGTGCATATATTTGCATTTTTTGTCGAACTTACATCCTTTTCCTTCTTTTAGGTTTTTTTACATATTTTTGGATGCAGATCTCTGCAATCATCCCATATCCATCTAAGTATGCACATTTACCATATATTTCATAGTTTTGACATATCTTAGGATGTTTGTAGTAACATCTTTCTCCAAATCTGCAATTCCCTCTTTTCAAAGGTTGCAGATTTTGTCTTTCTTGTCTATTTTTTCCTCTTTCCCGTCATTGTATAGATCTGGGTAGAGCCTCTTCGGGATTTGCTTTTCTGTTGTCATATCGTAATTTATTTCTTCTTCGTAGGTATGCTGCTTTATTGCCTCATATGTAGTATCAATGAGTATCTCTGCATCCATACTTTTATCTTGTTCTTTGTTTTCCTTATTTTTTTCTGTCATTTCATTTTTGTTTACTTCTCTTCCGTTTTCCTCTTCTTCTTTTTCTTCTTCTTCTTCCTCTTCCCCTCTTCTTCTTCATCCTCAACTATTTGTACATTCAATCTTGATTTAATAACATTGTCTATCCATGATAGACATGTTGAACAAAAAATTCTTGTATCTTTTCTCAAATCTTGTATTACCTCAGCACACTGTGGATGGGTCGGAATGTTGCATGCAGCACATTTTCTGATTAGGTTTTGTGGATTGACTATGCTATACCAAACCTTACACAGTTTGCATGCTTTTGGCATTCTTTTTCCTAATGCATCAATTAGTATATTCACAAGATTCACCTTATTCATTTTTCTTTGTCGGAATATGTTGGTTTATGTTATATTTCTTTATGAGTCTCTTGACCACTTGGATTTTATTTTGGAACTTCTTCAATTATTTTTTCAAGATTTTTGTTTTTCATTAGATTTGTTCCAGTTTGAAGGATTATATCCTTCTAATATATCTATGAATGCTTTTGTATCTTTTTGGTTAGGACTGTTGCTGATTTCATAGATGAGAAATGCCAGTTCCCTTCCTGCTACCTCATCGTATTGCGAATCTGCTAGACACGCCAAATTACGCCACCTTTTTCCCGCAGTTGGAACTTACTGCCATCTTGTTCTGATTTATAGTATTACACTTGATAAACAACTTAGAAGACGCTTTATCCTACTATTTTCACACTAATCTTATCACCGATAGTTCACGAACACTTCTAGATATTTCTCAAATTCCCGTCGTATGTTAAACTTGTGATATCTGTTGATTATTGTGACTTCACGCGGGTACGTCTCACCAAGCAAGATGGCTACTACGAGAGAGAGAGAGGGAGAGAGAGAAACGAATCAAAGGTATAATGGCTCATTCTTGTGTGGTCAGTGACTGATGCACCATAATAGTTTTAGAGAGAGAGAGAGAGAGATAGAGAGAGAAGAGAGAGAGAGAGAGAAGAAAAGAACATTCGAGTTATTCTCCTATCTGTCGATCTTAGCAAGCAATCTCTCGCTCAAGACTTCCACAGCTCTAGAAGCGGATCTTCTTCTCTCAATGATCACTTCCGTCTGATCTCAAACAAACTCAGATTCTGGATGAATTAAGACAGTCCTTTGACTCGTAGTAGATAATTCGTGACGAGCGATGGGGAGATTATAGTTTACTTTGAGGGGGGTAGGGTTTCCACAGAGGCGGGGGAAGGGGTCCCAAACCAGAGAGGAGGGAATGGGAACGGGAATAATTTTGCCTTCACGACAAGTTCTGTCGAAAGAGATTGGGTTGATGTGGATAATGCATTGATGAGAGAGAGAGAGAAGAGAGAGAGAGAGAGAGAGAGAGAGAATGAGGAATAATTTCACCTTCACAATAAGTTCTACGTATTGAAAGAGAA
This sequence comes from Macrobrachium nipponense, assembly GCF_015104395.2. Lineage (NCBI taxonomy): Eukaryota > Metazoa > Arthropoda > Malacostraca > Decapoda > Palaemonidae > Macrobrachium > Macrobrachium nipponense. Next base: position 195,116,052 of record NC_087200.1, on the reverse strand, counting down.
AGGGATAAAGTGGATAATGCATTGATTGGAGAGAGAGAGAGAGAGAGAGAGAGAGAACTAGTGATAACTGAGAGACTGAGATACATAGTGAAGAGGTAATGAAGGGATGATGATAAACTTTGCTTCTCTCTCTCTCTCTCTCTCTCTCTCTCTCTCCAAACAATTCATTATCCACTTTATCCCTTTCTCTTTCGAACAAAACTTGTGTGAAGGTGAATATATTCTTCATTCTCTCTCTCTCTCTCTCTCTCTCTCTCTCTCTCTCTCTCTCTGACTCTTTCAATAGCTGCTTTGCATAATAATTATTGCTTTAGTAGTTACTGGTCGCATAAGAATGGTTGACTATACCTGATGATTGTTCCTCTCTCTCTCTCTCTCTCTCTCTCTCTCTCTCTCTCTCTCTCTCTCTCTCTCTTCCTGATGGTATATATGGAAAGCAGCTTCGCGTAAACAATTAGGCTTCATATCTTAAACAGCATAAAAAATGTAATATGCATGCATGAATAATGAAATGCAAATATCTCTCTCTCTCTCCAATTGAGGAAACCTACTTTAGAAGTGAGGAAAATATTGAGAGAATGATTTGTATTTCCACCTTGCAACGTACCAAATTGCAGCCCTCTAGCCTCAGTAGTTTTTATTTTATTTAAGGTTCAATTTAGCCATAATCGTGCGTCTGGCAACGTGGTTAAGGTTTCATCGGCCGTGGCTCATACAGCATTATACCGAGACTACCGAAAGATAGATCTGTTTTTGGGTGGCTTTGATTATGCGCTGTACAGAAAACTCGATTTCTTCGGCGGAATTTTACTCGCTTATTTGTATATCTGTGGAAGATGAAGGCTTAAGGTGAACAGCTAAACTTCAAAATAAAAAAAAAATTTAAATCAAAATCATAACTAAACACTGGAAGTAACTTTTGTATCTACATGCAAATTCATATTTTAATTCTTTTCAGAATTTTATAATTAGTATTCAAAACCATTTTCTGAAAATAAGAAACTCGTTTTCAACTTGGGAATTATCAGAGAGTAATCTGCATTTCGCAGAGTGAATTCGTTCGAACTGTTGTCGTGAACTATTTACACGAGTCTCCCCTCTCGTATAGCAAACTCGAAATGATTTTGAGTTACCCCTCCTCTGCCTCTTACTCTGCAACAGAAAACGGCATGTTGGAGTGTTGTCATAAAACGCGAATTCTTTAGAAAAAAACTACTTAATTCGCATGTTTTGTGAAGATGTGATATCAATAAACATAAAAATAATCGTAATTCCTATTTCCTTAAAGTCACACCATTCTTTCGTCACTGTTTTTCATCATCATGATCTTCTTGCAAAAGTATTCGAGCCAAACGTCAACGATGCCAGATTTTTTTCGCGCCATCACATCCACGCCGTCTGACTGAGCAAGCACCCTTCTCTTCTAATTCTCCCTCTTCTTCTTCTTCTTCTCCTCCTCCTCCTTCTCCTTTTCCCCTAATTGGAATCGTGATCACAGTGGCACTTTACCAAATTAGCTCCCTCCCCCAAAATGCTCTTTGGATGGTGCTTTCTGTCTCTAATTTCTGAGATTACTGCATCAGCAGCGGCGTTGTTTCTCTCTTTCTTTCTGCTTTCGTCAATGGAAGAGAGAGAGAGAGAGAGAGAGAGAGAGAGAGAGAGAGAGAGAGAGATTGATGGAATTGGTGGCAGCTTGAGGAGGTACTGAGCAATCTCTCAATATTGTGTACATAATATATTTAGGGGCTGAAGTGATTGGTGTGTTTCTGCAACCAATATTTTTCGTATCATTTATGGGTATATCACAGTCCCCAATTCATTATTTATTAAATAATTAATATTATTATAATATTAATATAATATTAATAATATATTATTAATATAATTATTAATATTATTATTATTATTATTGTTATTATTTTTTTATTTATTTATTTTTTATTTGCTCTATTACAGTCCTCCAATTCGACTGGGTGGTATTTATAGTGTCGAGTTCCGGGTTGCATCCTGCCTCCTTAGGAGTCCATCACTTTTCTCACTATGTGTGCCGTTTCTAGGATCACACTCTTCTGCTTGAGTCCTGGAGCTACTTCAGACTCTAGTTTTTCTAGATTCCTTTTCAGGGATCTTGGGATCGTGCCTAGTGATCCTATGATTATGGTACGATTTCCACTGGCATATCCCATATCCTTCTTATTTCTATTTTCAGATCTTGATACTTATCCATTTTTTCCCTCTCTTTCTCTTCAACTCTGGTGTCCCATGGTATTGCGACATCAATGAGTGATACTTTCTCTTTGACTTTGTCAATCAACGTTTATGTCTGGTCTATTTGCACGTATCCGTTCTGATACCATAGTCCCAGAGGATCTTTGCCTGATCGTTTTCTATCACTCCCTCAGGTTGGTGCTCATACCACTTATTACTGCAAGGTAGCTGATGTCTCTTTCACAGGCTCCAGTGGAGGGCTTTTGCCACTGAATCATGCCTCTTTTTGTACTGGTTCTGTATAAGTGCCGGGCATTTGCTTGCTATGTGGTTTATTGTTTCATTTTTCGTATTGCACTCCCTACATATGGGAGAGATGTTATTTCCGTCTATCGTTCTTTGAACATATCTGGTTCTTAGGGCCTGATCTTGTGCCACTGTTATCATTCCTTCAGTTTCCTTCTTTAGCTCTCCCCTCTGTAGCCATTGCCATGTGTCATCGCTGGCTAGTTCTTTAGTCTGTCTCATGTATTGTCCGTGCATTGGTTTGTTGTGCCAGTCCTCTGTTCTGTCCTGTCATTCTCCTGTCTCTGTATATTTCTGGGTCTTCGTCTACATTTATTAGTCCTTCTTCCCATGCACTCTTTAGCCACTCGTCTTCACTGGTTTTCAGATATTGCCCCAGTGCTCTGTTCTCGATATTGACGCAGTCCTCTATACTTAGTAGTCCTCTCCCTCCTTCCTTTCGTGTTATGTATAGTCGTCCGTAGTGCTCTTTGGGTGTAGTGCTTTATGTATTGTCATATGTTTCCTGGTTTTCTGATCTATGCTGCGGAGTTCTGCCTTCGTCCATTCCACTATTCCTGCGCTGTATCTGATTACTGGCACTGCCCATGTGTTTATGGCTTTTATCATATTTCCGGCGTTGAGTTTTGACTTGAGTATCGCCTTGAGTCTCTGCATATATTCTTTCCTGCTCGTTGTCCTTCCCCCCTCCTTCCATTATTCCCAGGTATTTGTATCCCGTCTCATCTATGTGTTTGATGTTGCTCCCATCTGGTAGTTTTATCCCTTCAGTTCTCATTACTTTGCCTTTTTTGTATGTTGACTAAGGCGCATTTTTGTATCCAAACTCCATCCTGATGTCCCAGATACAATCCTTACAGTCTGGATTAGGGTATCTATTTCCTTGATACTCTTATCATACACAGCTTGATGTCGTCCATGAACATCAGATGGTTGATTCTGTTGCCTCTTTTCTTGAGTGGGTACCCGGCATCCATCTTCTGTAGTACTTTTGTCATGGGAATCATGGCTTACTACGAAGAGTAGTGGGGACAGTGAGTCTCCCTGGAAGATCCCTCTCCTGATATTAACCTCTGCTAGTCTTATTCCAGAGCTTGTAAGTATTGTATTCCAGTTGCGCAATGTATTTTTGAGGAAGCTGATGGTGTTTTCTTCTGCCCCATATATTTTCAGGCATTCTATTAGCCATGTGTGTGGTATCATGTCGAAGGCTTTCTTATAGTCTATCCATGCCATGCTTAGGTTGGTTTTTCCTTCTCCTACTGTTCTTCATTACCATTTTGTCTATCAGGAGCTGGTCTTTTTTGCGCCCCTACACTTCCTTCTGCAGCCTTTCTGTTGGTGGGGGATGGTGTTTGTCTCCTCTACGTAGTTGTATAGTCTTTCACTGATGATACCTGTTAGTAACTTCCACATTATTGGTAGGCAGGTGATAGGCCTGTAGTTACTGGCTATATTTCCCTTACTCTTGTCTTTTGTACTAAGGATTTTGTTCTTCCTGTGGTCATCCATTTGGGTGCATGGTGATTTGAGATACAATGCTGGAGTTGTTCTGCTATTCGTGGGTGTAGGGCCTTGAAGTTTTTGAGCCAGTATCCATGGACTTCATCGGGACCTGGGGCTTTCCAGTTTGGCATTTTCTTTAGATGGTGTCTGACTGTCTGTCGTGATCTCTGTGAATCTTTGTTTTATTCTCCCTGTTTCTTCTTCCTTGACTTCCTGGAGCCATGTTGCATGTTTGTTGTGTGATACCGGATTGCTCCATAGGTTTTTGTTCCCAGAGTCTCTTACTTGGTTCGGCTTCAGGAATTTCTGGTGGTTGCTTCCCCCCTTAGTTGGCTGTATAGTCTTTTTTCGGTTGGTTCCGAATAGTTTTGTTCTGTTGGTATCCCTTATTCCTGTTCATGTACCGTTGGATCTTATGTGCTTTGGCCTTAAGCCTCTGTTTTTACATCTTCTATTGTATTTCGCGTTGAGTTCCTCCCTTGTTTTCTTGTTCTTAGCCTTTTTTTCCTGTCATCTCTTTCAGTTTACTCAAGTCAGATCTCATCACCATGATTTTCCGGGCGCCTTTTCCAAGGAGGTTGCTGTTTTGGTTTCTGTTGGGTTGGTGGTGTTGGTGTTCGAATCCTCCACGGCGCCACATTATTATTATTATTATTATTATTATTATTATTATTATTATTATATTATTATTATTACGTTTGGTCTATCGCAGTCATCCTATTCGACTGGGTGGTACTTACAGTGTGGGGTTCCCGGTTGCATCCTGCCTCCTTCGAGTACATCACTTTTCTTACTATGTTTGCCGTTTCTAGTTGCACACTCTTCTGCAGGAATTCTGGAGCTTCGGCCTCTAGTTTTTCCAGATTCCTTTTCAGGGATTCTAGAATCGTGCCTAGTGTTCCTATGATTATGGGTACAATTTCCACTGGAATATCCCATATCCCTTCTTATTTCTATTTTCAGGTCCTTGATACTTATCCAATATTATTATTATTATTATTATTTTAATTTTTTTTTTTTGCTCTATCACAGTCCTCCAATTCGACTGGGTGGTATTTATAGTGTGGGGTTTCGGGTTGCATCCTGCCTCCTTAGGAGTCCATCACTTTTCTTACTATGTGTGCCGTTTCTAAGATCACACTTCTTCGCATGAGGTCCGGAGCTACTTCAGCCTCTAGTTTTTCTAGATTCCTTTTCAGGATCTTGGGATCGTGCCTAGTGCTCCTATGATTATGGGTACGATTTCCACTGCATATCCCATATCCTTCTTATTTCTATTTTCAGATCTTGATACTTATCCATTTTTTCCTCTCTTTCTCTTCACTCTGGTGTCCCATGGTATTGCGACATCATGAGTGATACTTTCTTCTTGATTTTGTCAATCAACGTCATGTCTGTCTGTTTGCACGTATCACCCTATCCGTTCTGATACCATAGTCCCAGAGGATCTTTGCGTGATCGTTTTCTATCACTCCCTCAGGTTGGTGTTCGTACCACTTATTACTGCAAGGTAGCTGATGTTTCTTGCACAGGCTCCAGTGGAGGGCTTTTGCCACTGAATCATGCCTCTTTTTGTACTGGTTCTGTATAAGTGCCGGACATTCGCTTGCTATGTGGTTTATGGTTTCATTTTTCGTATTGCACTTCCTACATATGGGAGAGATGTATTTCCGTCAATCGTTCTTGAACATATCTGGTTCTTAGGGCCTGATCTTGTGCCGCTGTTATCATTCCTTCAGTTTCCTTCTTTAGCTCTCCCCTCTGTAGCCATTGCCATGTGTCATCGCTGGCTAGTTCTTTAGTCTGTCTCATGTATTGTCCGTGCATTGGTTTGTTGTGCCAGTCATTCATGCCATGCTTAGGTTGGTTTTCCTTCTCTTACTGTTCTTCATTACCATTTTGTCTATCAGGAGCTGGTCTTTTGTGCCCCTACACTTCCTTCTGCAGCCTTTCTGTTGTTGTTGTTGTTGTTGTTGTTATTATTATTCAGAAGATAAACACTATTCATATAGAACGAGCCCACCACAGGGGCCACAGACTTGAAATTCAAGCTTCCATTTCATTTGAAAGAAGTAACAGAAGGTAATAGAAAATACAGAAAGAACAGATCGGTAAATAGAAAAGGAATAATAAATACTTAATAAATAGATAAAAATATAAGTTAATTACCCAAAAGCAAGGAGAATCGTTTTTGGTTAGTAAATTGTGGATACAAAATCCAAAGTACTCATTTTTCAACCTCAAAAAGACAAATAAATTTGTCTGACTTCTACTCAGGTAAAAATGACAACATTGTCATCCTTGGAATTTATATTTTTGTATATCTGTATTTATGTTTTAAGAAGTGATCAGGAATTGATAGTTCACGAATGAATTATTTATAGATTATTTAACAAACAGAAGGGTGACTGAAAGTTATACCTCAATTACGAACAGTGAATATATATCTGATTTAAAATCAAATCCTCTTTGTTATTACTAGCAATATTGACAATTATTTAAGGTCTGAATTTTGCCCAGGTAAAAATGTCGACAATGCCATGACCGGTATTTACATTCTTAAATTTATAATTACTCACTTAGAATTACCTGAAGTCTATAAATTCCTGAATGAATTATTTGTAAATTATTCAACAAAAAAAGGTGACTGATATACATAGTTCATCATGAATAATGAAAATATTGTTGAGTCTAAATATAAATCACATTTATTTTTTCACTGGCAATACTGACAAATTTTGAAGGACCAGTTCTAAATATTCATGATGCAGAAACAAATCATATTTATTATATTTATTAGTATTGGGAAAACTGTCTTTTTTATTATAATTTGGTTGTTCAAGCACGCAAAACACATTCAAATAATAAAAAAAATTCATTCACTCCCCCACAAAACACGTCAAAGCATATTCAATATCATTCTCCATATCAAAAAACAATCTTTCAAAATTCACTTTAGAATCCAATCAAATAACTGCTACGTAGAACTAACAGAAGTCAATTTTGCAACTAATAATTTATATGATCCGTCTCTGGATCAGAGATATATATATAGATTTTATTTTGTAAGATTTGGACTTTAACAAACGCCAGTTCCGAAAGTCATAATAGATACGATTCGATTCTGAATAAAATATTATTTCCATTGCTCGTGATTGAGATAAGCCCTTTAGTTACTATTCTGTTTTTTTTTTTTTTTTTTTTTTTTTTAATGTAGAACTAATTAATTCTGGAATTATTGATATATGATTATTTCTTTTACTGTTACATTTCTAATGAAAAACAAATAATAATAATAATAATAATAATAATAATAATAATAATAATAATAATAATAATAATAATAATAATAATAATAATAATAATAATAATAATAATAATGAATAATAATAATAATAATAATAATAATAATTAATAATATTAATATAATACAATGATGATAATAATAATACTAATAATAATAATAATAATAATAATAATACTAATAATAATAATAATAATAATAATAGAACGATATTGGACCCAAAGTACTTCTGTAAGACTTAACCAATAATAATAATAATAAAATAATAATAATAATAATAATAATAATAAAATAATAATAATAATAATAATAATAAATATAATAATAATAATAATAATAACTAAAATAAAATAACTAATAACATTTTAATGTTTATAATCAAATGTAACGTAATCTGTAATAATCTTTTAATAATATGCAGTAAAATATTTAATAACACACACCTTAATAACATCAATAAATATATATATAATAATGATAACTACAATAAATACAAATACATTTATGTGTATCATATGTACGTATATGTATATCTTTATTATATGCATATATTTATACACACACTATACTACATATATAATTATATAATAATGATAACTAAAATAAATACAAATACATATATGTGTATATCTTATGTACATATATGTATATCCTTTATATATGCATATATTTATACACACACACCATATATATATATACATAAATATAGATATATATATAAATATATATATATATGATAGTAATATGATATATATATATATATATCTATATATATATCTATATACATACATATCTATATATATATATATATATATATATATATATATATATATATATATATATATCTAATAAAAGGAGCCCATACCAAAACAGGCCCAAAAATGTAGAGAGAAAAGTACTATATTTCAGAGACTGCTGTCTCTCTCTTCAGGTATATGAATGAGAAAAGTTTACAGAAAAGGTGGTATTTATACAAGAGATCCGTCCACAAGTAAGCCAATTTGTTTAGGTACCCCCGCTGATAATCTTCCTTTAATCTTCTTAAGCGTTGGTTGAATGAAAAACTTCGTCGACGACATCTGAGATCCACCCGCCTTTTGAGATGTTCATTACCTGCTTCTCTTTTATTAAGGCTGATTCCATCATTTGACTCTTGTACCGGCAGTTGTTGCTGCTATAAATCACACGTGACAAATTCCAGTTTATTCTATGGTTATGTTCATTTATATGGTTGAAATAGCCGAGTTCTGTTGTCCATACCTAACTGACCGTTTGTGTTGTATAATGGTCAGTTTGGTGTTTTTTTATGGGCTTCCTTTATTAGATGGAATTTCTGAGGGTTGGGTTAAACAGAACATTTTTACCCAGTTGTGTATATATGATAATTATATAATAATATATATATGAGTATATATACATATATATATATATATAACATTATATATATATAGCATATATATATATATATAATATATTTATATATATAATATTATATATATATATTATTATATTTTTTTTTTTACAATATATATATATATATTTCATGTGTTTGACCGCAGCGCTCCTAAATCCCTAATTATCCTTCGGGATTTTATTAATCTGTACTGTCCGGTTGTATATGTCTCCTTGTTTTTCAAAACGTAATGTTTTCTGACTAAATTACCTGTGACCACGTGTGGGTCGTCTGGCTTTAAAATCTCTTAATCTAGCCCACAGGCGTTTTTTTTTTTCGTTTCTTTAAAGTGAATTGGACCTTTTTTTTGTTAATCCTGTAATGTCCGTTTGTGAATATGCTTACCTGTACTGTGTTTTTCTTTGTTCTGATCAGTCTTGCCATGATTAAGTAAAGGGTCGTTAAGACCGAAGATGTTGGCAGTTCTCGCCGTTTCATTTTCCTCCGTGGCATTACCTTTTATTTATAAATGGCATCACGTTTTATATATTTCGTGATGAAGTTTTATACACACACACACACACACACACACACATATATATATATATATATAATATATATATATATATATATATATATATATACATATATATGAAAATATATTAATTCCGGGGTTGAGCGAATTAGATATTAAACGACATTTGTAGTTCGATATATATATGTATATATATATATATATATATATATATATATATATATATATATATATATATATATATATATATATATATATATAATATATATATATATATATATATTATTATATATTGCTACTTTCAAAATGCATGTTTCCCCTCTTTGAAATGTCTTGTAGATTGTGCAACATTTTTTTTCAGATTCCTAGATAGCTTAGAATAGGATGTTTTTAAATGTGTGTTCAGATTTTTTTGCATTACATCTTGTAAAAGAATATGTATATAACGTAAAAGAGAGAGATCTTTGTCTTTTGGAAGCTACGAATGTTTAACTTTTCTTTCAACACGTGTGATAGCGAGCGAGTCGACTTCTGCGTTGTTGTCAAAACATGTCAATTTTAATTGTCACCCAGCCTCCGTCTCTATCAAGTTAAACTCGTCTTGTACTCGTATATCTTTGTCAAGTCCCACGTGGGTATTGCACATTTTGTATGTAAGATTGCGTCAGATTTCAGAACTTTCGAGAAGCTTTCGTACCAAGAACGTTTTGACATCTGCCCCTCTCCAGCTTTTCCGTGAAGGAAGAGATTTCATTCGATCATAGAACCTCGAGGCAGTTAGATCTCCCTCTCTCTCTCTCTCTCTTTCTCTCTTTTGTCTCTCTCTCTCTCTCTCTCTCATTCGACATCATTGAGATTATATTAACTTACGTAAATTGGTCACTCGTAACATTTTAGAATTTCGTGTTTGATGTTTCTTAGAATTTATTTAGTGTTATTTAGTTTCTTTTGTGGAATCTGAACAGACATTATTTCGTAACGCGCCTGGTTTTTGTGAAAATTTGTGTAAGACATGACTGCAGCAGAGAAAGAAATTGGTATACCAAGGTAGAATTGTGTTATATTTTTATTAGTTGCAACTAATAATGGATAGGGAGTGTGGTTAACTAATAATTGTTAGGGACAGTGAATAACTAATAACGGATAGGAATTGTGTTTACTAATGATTGATAGGAACTGTGGTTAACTAATAACCGATAGTTGTGAAAGTTTGGTAAAAATGTTGGTTACAGTGTTTTTGAGTGGAAAAGATATACACTTTTACACATTGCTGATTTTTTTTTTTTTGTGTTTGTGTCTGTTCCATTGTTTGTGCATTTATTCATTTTCTATTGAAGTGTGTCTTTTTGTTTTATATTTCATTTGCATTCACGCATTTTCAATTTAATTGACTTAATTATTTTCATTGCTTAATTATTGCACATTTAAGTAAACTTAACATTTGTGAATTAATTTGTATTTACTTAGAAAGAATTCTTTTCAAGTTTTATTGTTGTTTAGCACTTGTGAATTAATTTCAAATTTTCAATTATTGCCTAACACTTTTGAATGTCAATTGAATTAATTTTCTTGAATTTTGTGATAAATTAATTTTGATTTAATTTTACTTAATTTGATTCAAGAATTAATTAAACTTTACTTTGCTTTCAAGTAACAGTAATTTTTCCTGATATGGTGAATTTCACTTATAAATTTTGAATTTGATAATAAATTTTTGTATTTAAAATTTTTATGAGTTTTTGTTTTTAATTATTACACCAGTATAATTATTATATTTGATTATGACTATATTGATGATAGGTAGAGACATAGAGTGGTAATTGATTTGCTTTCCTTCAAGTAACTTGAAGTGACTTAGAACCAGGGAAGTACTTAGACTTCTGAAATCAGGGAAATACTTAGAGTTTTAAAGTTGTTGAAGGAGTGATGCCCTTTGATTAATTTTTAATTACTTAAAAGATTACCTCATACCTGTTTTGATGAACTTAGTCTGATTTTCTGCAATACTGGTAAGTGTTAAGGGATCACTGTTGCCTTAGAGTATTCAGTCGTTTAAACGTGTTATGAGGGTTCAGGTGTCTGGCTTTTTGTGAGGTAATGTTTGATGCATGGTAACCAGATACTTGGCACTTCGTAACAATATATGTATGTATATATATATATATATATATATATATATATATATATACATATATATATACATATATATATGAAAATATATTAATTCCGGGGTTGAGCGAATTAAATATAAAGGACATTTGTAGTTCGATATATATATATATATATATATATATATATATATATATATATATATATATATAATATATATATATAAACATCTGCTTTAGAAACCCACAGTAAAACCACACCAAGAGAAAGTGAAAAGGGAAACATCAAATTAAAAAGTTAAGCGGGGGAGACACCTCACCTCACACTTCCTTAGACAGGTGAATGGCAGATGACATCTGTCAGTCACCTGCTCGCGTCTTGCGGTACTACAGCTGTCAGAATTACCGGCAGAGGTTCGAGAACTCCGAGAGCGCCTACCGATATGGTGACGGGATTCGCTGTCAGTCAGCAGTGGGATAGTGAGACACTGTAAGACAGTGATAGTGTAGTGAACAGGCGCAGCTGTCGACCCAACGCGAGAGAGAGAATAATAATTCTGGAATTGATTATTTTTTGGATTATTCAAAAACTCGAAATATGACTGACGGTCATACCTAGATCACGAGCGATGGCAATGGTATCTTATTCAGGAACGAATCCTGTTTATTGTTACTTTTTAAAGTGGCATTTGTTAAATGACCAATCTTTGTAAAAAAAAATATACATCACTGATCTAGAAAAAGAACATATCAATTATTGTTTACAAAACTGACTTTTGGTAGTTTTACGTTGCAGTTATTTGATTGGATTCGGAATTAAATATTGAAAAAGTTTTTTTTTCTTTGACGTGTGTGTGTGTGTGTGTGTGTGTGTGTGTGTTTGGGAATGAATTTATTTTCTTTATTATTATTTGAATGTGTTTTTGCGTTCTTGGTCGACCAAATTGCTTGCGATAAAAGAGACAGTTTTGCCAATGATAATAAATATAATAAATATTATTTGTTTCTAAATCAGGAATATTAAGGACTGGTCTTTCAACAATTGTCAATATCGCCAGTGAAAAAAAAAAGATTTGGGTTTAGAATCAACAATATTTTCATTATTCATGAATGAAGTATGCTATATCAGTCACCTGTCTATTTGCTGAATAATCGACAAGAATAATTACAAATTTAAGTACATAAATACCGGGCGTGACATTGTTGACATATTTACCTGGGTAAAACTTCTGACCAAATTGCTTGTGCTCAAAAGTCAATTTTGTATGAGGTAATTACTACGATTTTTTTTTCTGAAGCAGACATAATTTCTATTCTGAACTGGTCCTTAAACAATTGTCAACATTGCTAGCAATAATAAATATGGTTTGATTATATATAAAATATAATTTCACTGCTCTTAATTGAGCTAAAACTTTCAACCAGCATTCTATATATGAGTTATCTGTAAATGATTCATTCAGGAAATTATAACTGCCAATCACTTCTTAATGAATAATTTTAATTCAAGAACGCAGGCAGACAATTCAAACACATTTACTAGAGTAAAAGTAGACAATACTATTTATGATACTGAAGTTAAAATTACGACATTTAATTTAATGTCTATAATTTACCACGATAAAAAAAAATCTTCTTGTATTTTAATAAAATAGTTACATTTTGTTTATTTATTTATTTACTTTTTATTGTCTGTTAATTGATCTTTCTTTCTGTATTTCTTATTACATTCTGTTACTTCTTTCAATGAACAACATATTCTTTGGAAGATTGAATTTTTAAGTCAGTGGTCCCCGTTTGGTGGGCTTGTTCTATATAAATAGGTTTCAGATTCTGAATAAATCATAATATAATAATAATAATAATAATAATAATAATAATAATAATAATAATAATATATATAATAATAATAATGGTAACCACACACATGGCTAATAGAATGCCTGAAAATATATGGGGCAGAGGAAAATGCCATTAGCTTCCTCAAAAATGCAATGCGCAACTGGAATACAATACTTACAAGCTCTGGAATAAGAGTAGCAGAGGTTATATCCGAGGGATGGGATCTTCCAGGGCGACTCAATGTCCCCCCCACTACTCTTCGAGAGTAGCCATGATTCCCATGACAAAAGTACTGCAGAAGATGGATGACGCTAGGTACCAAACTCAGAAAAGAGCAACAGAATTAACCATCTGATGCATGGACGACATTAAGCTGCATGGTAAGAGCATCAAGGAAATAGATACCCTAATCCAGACTGTAAGGATTGTATCTGGGGACATCAGGATGGAGTTTGAAATAGAAAAATGTGCCCTAGTCAGCATACAAAAGGGCTAAGTAACAAGGACTGAAGGGATAAGCTACCAGATGGGAACAACATCAAACACATAGATGAGAGGGGATACAAATACCTGGGAATAACGGAAGGAGGGGATATAAAACATCAAGAGATGAAGAACACGATCAGGAAAGAATATATGTAGAGACTCAAGGCGATACTCCAGTCAAAACTCAAAGCCGGAAATATGATAAAAGCCATAAACAGATGGGCAGTGCCAGTAATCAGATACAGCACACGAATAGTGGAATGGATGAAGGCAGAACTTCGCAGCATAGACCAGAAAACGAGGAAACATATGACAATACACAAAGCACTACACCCAAGAGCAAATACGGACTACTAAGCATAGAGGACTGCGTCAACATCGAGAACAGAGCACTGGGGCAGTATATGAAGACCAGTGAAGACGGAGTTTTGCTCAAGAGTGCATGGGAAGAAGGACTGACTAAAAGTAGACGAAGACCCAGAAATATACAGAGACAGGAGAAAGACAAGCAGAACAGAGGAATGGCATAACAAACCAATACACGGACAACACATGAGACAGACTAAAGAACTAGCCAGCGATGACACGTGGCAATGGCTACTGAGGGGAGAGCTCAAGAAGGAAACTGAAGGAATGATAACAGCGGCACATCAGCTACTAGCAGTAATAATTGGTACGAGCACCAACCTGAAGGAGTAATAGAAAACGATCACGCAAAGATCCTCTGGGACTATGGTATCATAACAGATAGGGTGATACGTACAAATAGACCAGACGTGACGTTGATTGGCAAAGTCAAGTAGAAAGTATCACTCATTGATGTCGCAATACCATGGGACACCAGAGTTGAAGAGAAAGAAAGGGAAAAAATGGATAAGTATCAAGACCTAAAAATAAAAATAAGAAGAATATGGGATATGCCAGTGGAAATTGTACCCATAATCATAGGAACACTAGGCACGATCCCAAGATCCCTGAAAAGGAATCTGGAAAAACTAGAGGCTGAAGTAGCTCCATGAATCATGCAGAAGAGTGGGATCCCAGAAACGGCGCAAATAGTAAGAAAAGTGATGGACTTCTAAGGAGGCAGGATGCAACCCGAAACCCCACACTCTAAATATCACCCAGTCGAATTAGAGGACTGTGATAGAGCAAAATAATAATGATAATAATTCATGTCGATTATTCAGAGGCAACAGAATTAACCATCTGATGTTCATGGACGACATAAAGGTGTATAGTAAGAGCATCAAGGAAATAGATACCCTAATCCAGACTGTAAGGATTGTATCTGGGACATCAGGATGGAGTTTGGAATAGAGAAATGTGCCTTAGTCAACATATAAAAGGGCCAAAGTAACAAGGACTGAAGGGATAAAAGCTACAGAGGGAGCAACATCAAACACAGATGAGAGGGATACAACATACCTAGGAATAATGGAATGAGGGGATATAAAACACCAAGAGATGGAGGACACGATCAGGAAAGAATATATGTAGAGACTCAAGGTGATACTCAAGTCAAAACTCAACGCCGGAAATATGATAAAAGCCATAAACAGATGGGCAGTACCAGTAATCAGATACAGCGCAGGAATAGTGGAATGGACGGAGGCAGAACTCCGCAACATAGACCAGAAAACAAGGAAACATATGACAATACACAAAGGACTACACCCAAGAGCAAATACGGACAGACTATACATAACACGAAAGGAAGGAGGGAGAGGACTACTAAGCATAGAGGACTGCGTCAACATCGAGAACAGAGCAATGGGGCAATATCTGAAAACCAGTGAAGACGAGTGGCTCAAGAGTGCATGGGAAGAAGGACTGATAAAAGTAGACGAAGACCCAGAAATATACAGAGACAGGAGAATGACAAACAGAACTGGCCAGCGATGACAGATGGCAATGGCTACAGAGG
The DNA here is from genome assembly GCF_015104395.2 of Macrobrachium nipponense. Lineage (NCBI taxonomy): Eukaryota > Metazoa > Arthropoda > Malacostraca > Decapoda > Palaemonidae > Macrobrachium > Macrobrachium nipponense. Next base: position 195,100,437 of record NC_087200.1, on the reverse strand, counting down.
GGAGAGCTCAAGAAGGAAACTGAAGGAATGATAACAGCGGCACAAGATCAGGCCCTAAGAACCATATATGTTCAAGGAAGAATAGATGGAAATAACATCTCTCCCATATGTAGGAAGTGCTGTGGCAGGATCACAAGCTAGAAAAAACAAGTTGCAAAACCCTCCCCACATTAACCTAATCACTGCTACCCAACCCACCCCAGTCACACTTTCTTCTTTACACAACAAAATACATGCAGGACAATTGACCTATAGCTACAAAAAACCAAACAAAAACAAAAACAACACAAAACACACGTACTTACCAACTCTCCAGATACTCCAGGCTATCCTGTGCTGTCCACTGGTCGAGCTCACAAGAGATACCAACAACAACAACCAAGGACCACAACCCAATAACAACAACAACACAACAACCAAGGACAACAACAATAATCAAGGAACACAACCACAACTCGACATAACAACAAAACTCAACAACACAACAACAAAAAAGGAACAATCACAACCCAAGACCACTGCACAAACCACAAGCAACACAAAAAAACAACAGCACAAAAGGCAACACACACACCTACCAACAACATCAAAGAATAACAACAGCTCACCAATAACAACCCTTAACAACTCACAACCACATCAAGGAACCACAACAGTCCCCAACAACAACCCTCAACCACAACAACTCACATATAACTCAACAGGAACTCGCAAGCACAACAAATCCAACACAGGCACAACAACTCTAATCAAACTACTAATATCAAACCCAACAACAATCAGCAACAAACCAATAACAATTCAAAAACACACCACTTGACTGACTATAGCTATCAATGTCTTTACAGACCACTGCCGACACTACTGTCTCTCACAGCTTCTGACTAAAGACTGACTCACCAACTCAGAACTCTGATTTCTACCAGCAGACAGACAACCCAGCCAGAACTCACTAACAGCCACTACAGTCGTTAACTATCTATACAGCAATTACACACACACTCTCTCTCTCTCTCTCTCTCTCACAGACGTTGTCAAATGGAACTCCATAACTCCTCCATAGTGCAATGCGAAAAATGAAACCATAAACCTCATAGCAAGCGAATGTCCGGCACTTGCAAAGAACCAGTACAAAAAGAGGCATGATTCAGTGGCAAAAGCCCTCCAATGGAGCCTATGCAAGAAACACCAGCTACCTTGCAGTGATAAGTGGTACGAGCACCAACCTGAAGGAGTGATAGAAAACGATCAGGTGAAGATTCTCTGGGACTATGGTATCAGAACAGATAGGGTGATACGTGCAAATAGACCAGACGTGACGTTGATTGACAAAATCAAGAAAAAAGTATCACTCATTGATGTCGCAATACCATGGGACACCAGAGTTGAAGAGAAAGAAATGGAAAAAATGGATAAGTATCAAGATCTGAAAATAGAAATAAGAAGAATATGGGATATGCCAGTGGAAATCGTACCCATAATCATAGGAGCACTAGGCACGATCCCAAGTTTTTCCAGATTCCTTTTCAGGGATCTTAGGATCATGCCTAGTGTTCCTATGATTATGGGTACAATTTCTATTGGCATATCCCATCTCCTTCTTATTTCTATTTCCAGTTCTTGATACTTATCCATTTTTTCCATTTCTTTCTCTTCAACTCTGGTGTCCCATGGTATTGCCACATCAGTGAGTGATACTTTCTTCTTGACTTTGTCAATCAACGTCACGTCTGGTCTGTTTGCACGTATCACCCTATCCGTTCTGATACCATAGTCCCAGAGGATCTTTGCGTGATCGTTTTCTATCACTCCCTCAGGTTGGTGCTCGTACCAATTATTACTGCTAGGTAGCTGATGTTTCTTGCACAGGCTCCAGTGGAGGGCTTTTGCTACTGAATCATGCCTCTTTTTGTACTGGTTCCGTCTATCGTTCTTTGAACATATCTGGTTCTTAAGGGTTTGATTTTCTTGTGCCGCTGTTATCATTCGCCTTCAGTTTCCTTCTTTAGCTCTCCCCTCTGTAGCCATTGCCCACGTGTCATCGCTGGCTAGTTCTTTAGTCTGTCTCATGTATTGTCCGTGCATTGGTTTGTTGTGCAGTCCTCTGTTCTGTCTGTTCATTCTCCTGTCTCTGTATATTTCTGGGTCGTTCTCGTCTACTTTTATTAGTCCTTCTTCCCATGCACTCTTTATTATTATTATATTATTATTATTATTATTATTATTCAGAAGTTGAGCCCTTTTTATATGGAACAAGCCCACGACAGGTGTTCAATTGCAAGAAGCGATAGAGAGCAATTGGAAATACAGAAAGAAGATATCAGTTACTGGAAAAAAAATAAAAATTAATGAATATACAAAAATGTCAATAATCTTTAATTTCAAGATTTTTTGAAAAATGGCAGTCATGAAAAATAATCCTTAGATTTCCAATAACTGCCAGTTATATTTTTAAGATTAACTGTTCGAGGGCTATGTTTGGTGATTAAAATAACTAATTTATGAAATATACTTAAATAAAATGGCTCTGTACAGATTTGTAAGCTATTGTCATTTAATAAAGATACTGCATAACATTTCCCTTTTTTCAGTATTTCTCATAAATGACCGGTATCTGTAGCAATACAGCAGCTTTCACATCTGAAGATAGCCATTTTTTTGCATTATTTTTCATAAATGGCCGTTACCTATACCCTTCAAGTTTATGTTTTTGGAATTATAGCTGGCAGTTGATGGGAAATTATGGATCATTTTCCATAAATGACAATCTAGACCAGTGGTCCCCAAAACTTTTTTGGCCATGCCACACCTAATCAACTCTGAAACCCTGATGCCCCCTGTGGTGATATATAATTCTTATTATTCAAGAAGTGAACTCCCATTCACTTGGAGTAAGCCTAAAAGGCCTTTATTAACTTGGTTTAAACAAGCTTCCAGAGAATATGTGCATACATATACACAAGTATTTTCTAAGCATCCATACTGTATATACTGGAATTGTATCGGTTTTCTGAAAATGGAATTTGCCGGTGCGGATGCAGATGCGGATACCAATTTTCTGAAATGTGTGGATGCAGATGTTTCTTGCAATGCGGATGTGGATGCGGATGTTAAGAAATTGTCAATGCATGTAAATGTGGATGTGGATGCGGATGTGGATGCAGATGTCAATAAATTGTCAATGCATGCAGATGCGGATGTTAAGAAATTGTCAATGTAGATGCGGATGCACATGCAGATATAAATTTTTAAAATATGCGGAAGCGGATGTTGTTTGCAATATTGATGCGGATGTGGATATGGATGCAGATGTTAAGAAATTGTCAATTCAGATGCGGATGTGGATGCAGATGTTAAGAAATTGTCAATTCAGATGCGGATGTGGATGTGGATGCTAAGAAATTATCAATGCAGATGTGGATGCTACGTAATTGTCAATACAGATGTGGATGCGGATGTTAAGAAATTGTCAATGCAGATGCGGATGTGGATGTGGATGTGCATGCAGATGCGGATGTTAAGAAATTGTCAGTGCAAATGTGGATGTGAATGCAGATGTGGATACGGATGTGGATGCGGATGTTGAGAAACTGTCAATGCAGATGCGGATGCGGATGTGGATGCGGATGTTAAGAAATTGTCAATGCAGATGTGGATGCAGAAGCAGATATCCGATACATCTCTAGTATGTACATTGTATGCATTAACTCGCTCACACTCTCATACTCACACAGACTTGCTAGAGAAAAATCATTACTAATATCTCATTCTCGAATTAGCCCCCCCCTTAAAAATCAAATGAAGGTTGGCATTTATTGATAAACTCGGTGTGATCAGACCTCCATCTTACTCGGGACGCATGGAAGATCTTCCCCTTATGCATACGTTGTAAACATTATATTCCTAACTTAACGTAAATTAATACCTTCTAAAATCTACGGTCAAATAGATCTTTGTTTCACCAACGGAAATTAAAATAAACACGCTATATCTTTTTAGAAATAATTGTTCTGTACTGTTTAACATACACATTATTTATTTTTTACATTTTAGTTCTAATAAATAAATCATAAATATACCATCCTAAAATTCCTGTATATGTAATTCAACACAAAACACCTTTTGCTGAAATTTTTAGGCTCTCCCACAGACTTTTTCATACCCCACTAAAAAAAAAAAGATTTAGTAATGGTTCTACTTGGCAATATTCAGTGTTGAAGATCATAGCCTTGCACTATTAATAATTCATTAATCCTCCATTCCCACTTCAGATCTTGACCAAAATGGACAGACACAGATAGCCGAGTCATCTCATCGCCAGAATTTGTAAGTCGACGCCAGAAAATAAATGATCTAAAAAATTAATTCTTCGAAGGCGAAACCTCGTAGAAAAATATCAAGCGTAAACAGAAACTTTTTTTGTTGTGTTTTGGCAGAAGAAAACTCTTAAAGAAGAAGAATAAGAAGAAGAAGCTGTTAAAACTGTAAGGAAGCTCACGTTTCGGAAAGAACGGCAAACATTCTCTGTAAGGATGCAACTTTTAACTTCCAGAGCTCCGTTATGGCCCATTCAACCAAGTTTCTGTCTTATTTTTTATATATTTCTGTCCATTTTTCTAACAGGGAAGTCCTGCTCGTTTACTTGCCCTGAAGTTTGGCTCGACAAAAACAGAGAAGAAGAAGAAGCAGAGGAGGAGGAGGAGGAGGAGGAGGAGGAGGAGGAGGGGGAAACTGTTAAGGCAGAATAGTCTTATGTTGTCAAGTCACGTTTTGATAAAGTTTCCGCATTTCATCAAAAGAACATTAGAAAAGTAATTATTCTATACTTTGCATTACTGCTAATATTGCTACTATTACATGTACTGCTTAAAATAACAAGAAAATAGCATCAGCAGACCCTAATAATTCAATTAATAACGGAAATTCAATAAAACAGTCATCTGCACGCTGGAAGAAATTGAAAACAGATGAGGCAACATACTGATTGCAAGAGGAAGCCACAGGTTCTCTGTCCCCTGATTGGTCAATGCAATCACCCGACATTCCGGAAAAGATAGGAAACAAGTAAAAAATGTGTTTTCGGTGCATCTTATAATAAAGACCACCGAAAATAGATCTATCTTTCGGTGGTCTCGGTATAATGCTGCATGAGCCACGGCCCGGTGGCAGCCTGGCCTACATCGTTGCCAGACGTAAGATTATGGCTAAATTGAACCTTAAATGAAATAAGAACTACTGAGGCTACAGGGCTGCAATTTGGTATGTTTGATGGTTGGAGGGTGGATGATCAACATATATATATGCAGCCCTCTAGCCTCAGTAGTTTTTAAGATTTGAGGGCCGACAGAAAAAATTGTGGACGGACAGACAAAGCCAGTGCAACAGTTTTTATTCACAGAAAACTAATACCTAAAACCTTCAGTGGGTCTTAGTTTTTAATTCATATACAGTGGCTTGTTTTTGCCCACGTCCATAGCATCTGTGGCCATACATGCCCTGTAAAGGGTAGAGCCATCAGTACACCTCACTCTGCGCACTGTAGGCATCGCATAGAGTTCTTTGCAGAGTCCCTTCGGCCCCTGCCTGCAACCCCTCTCATAGCTTTTACTGTACCTCCGTTTATATTCGCTTTCTTCCATCTTACTTTCCTTCACCCTCTCCTAACATTGTTTCATAGTGCAACTAGGAGGTTTTTCTTTCAGCGCTGAATGACCTTGTAGTATCTCAGCGCTTAGCCCTTGGCATAAATTTAACGTTCCATTGTATTCTATAGCATAAGGACCTCACTGGTATTAAAATTAATGTGTACTATTGAAGAAAGTAACTTAGGTGAAATCATATATATATATATATATTATATATATATATATATATATATATATATATGTATATTCAACAATCCATATAAAAAACTCCCCAATTTTGGTGAGCGGGCTAGGATGGACCAAACAGGACCTGGCGGGGGTGCGGCCGATTTCGATAAGAGGGGAACAGGCAGAGGGAATAATAATAATGTCCTCTCTCTCTCTTTCTCTCTCTCTCTCTCTCTCTCTCTCTCTCTCTCTCTCTCTCTGCTCCATTGATTGATTGATTAAGTTACGGTTCATCGCATCTCTTCCCTCGAATTGGATTACGGCTGATTGGCCGATCGCCTATGTTGCATTCACGTGAGATAAGTGTCAATGAGGAGGATCTCTCTCTCTCTCTCTCTCTCTCTCTCTCTCTCTCCTCTGCTCTGCCTCTGTCTGATGTCTCACGGGATGATAAATAATAATATAATAATAATAATAATAATAATAATAATAATAATAATAATAATAATAATAATAATAAGAATGGGGACATCAGGATGGAGTTTGGAATAGAAAAATGTGCCTTAGTCAACATACAAAAAGGGCAGAGTATCAAGGACTGAAGGGATAAAGCTACCAGATGGGAGCAACATCAAACACATAGATGTGACGGGATACAAATACCTGGGAATAATAGAAGGAGGGGGTATAAAACACCAAGAGATGAAGGACACGATCAGGAAAGAATATATGCAGAGACTCAAGGTGATACTCAAGTCAATACTCAACGCCGGAAATATGACAAAAGTCATAAAGACATGGGTACAGTGCACGAATAGTGGAATGGACGAAGGCAGAACTCCGCAGCACAGACCAGAAAACTAGGAAACATATGACAATACACAAAGTACTACACCCAAGAGCATATTACGTACAGACTATACATAACACGAAAGTAAGGAGGCAGAGGACTACTAAGCATAGAGGACTGCGTCAACATCGAGAACAGAGCACTGGGGCAATATCTGAAAACCAGTGAAGACGAGTGGCTCAAGAGTGCATGGGAAGAAGGACTGATAAAAGTAGACGAAGACCCTGAAATATACCGAGACAGGAGAATGACAAATAGAACAGAGGAATGGCACGGACAAAGCATGAGACAGACTAAAGAAATATCCAGCGATGACACGTGGCAATGGCTACTGAGCGGAGAGCTGAAGAAGGAAACTGAAGGAATGATAACAGCGGCACAAGATCAGGCCCTAAGAACCAGATATGTTCAAATAACGAAAGATGGAAATAACATCTCTCCCATATGTAGGAAGTGCAATACGAAAAATGAAACCATAAACCACAGCAAGCGAATGTCCGGCACTTACACAGAACCAGTACAAAAAGAGGCATGATTCAGTGGCAAAAGCCTTCCACTGGAGCCTGTGCAAGAATAAGTAATAAGTGGTAAGAGCACCAACCTGAATGAGTGATAGAAAACGATCAGGCAAAGATCCTCTGGGACTATGATATCACAACAGATAGGGTGATACGTGCAAATAGACCAGACGTGACGTTGATTGATATAATCAAGAAGAAGAAAGTATCACTCATTGATGTCGTAATACCATGGGACACCAGAGTTGAAGAGAAAGAGAGGGGAAAAATGGATAAGTATCAAGACCTGAAAGTAGAAATAAGAAGGATATGGGATATGCCAGTGGAATCGTACCCATAACATGACACTAGGCACTAGGCCACGATCCCAAGATCCCTGAAAAGGAATCTGGAAAAACTAGAGGCTGAAGTGAGCTCCAGGACTCATGAGGAAGAGTGTGATCCTAGAAACGGCGCACAAAGTAAGAAATGATAATAATAAATAACAAGTAATTAAAATATTAATAACAATAAATAAATATATAACAAATCCGAGACTACTCAATCCAACATGCTGCTCGTCTTTGCCTGAGATGGCAACCCATCGATTCCCGTGAACGGATTAATCCGCTTATCCTCTCCAGAGCGGATTGACTATCTTATGTCGGGTGAGAGCGAATCCTACCTCAGCCCCCCCCCCCTCCCCCTACGCTCAACCACCCCCTCCCCTCTTGTGGTTATCGACCGAGAATTAATAACCTTTGGTAATATTGGAAGGTCGGTGGGCTCTATTCTTCAACGTTTCTTGTATTTTAAGGTGATTTTTTAAAATTATTATTATTATTATTAATTATTTTTTCGGGTTTTTGTTCTTAAAAATTATATGGTCTCTCTCCTCTCTCTCTCTCTCTCTCTCTCTCTCTCTCTCTCTCTCTCTCTCTCTCTCTATATATATATATATATATATAAAATATATATATATATATATATATATATATATATATATATATATATATATATATATATAAAGAGAGAGAGAGAGAGAGAGAGACAATATATCCAACATACATTTATAAAAATATATATATATATATACATATATATATATATATATATATATATATATATATATATATATATATATATATATATATATATATATTATATATTGCTTGCTACTTTCAAAATGCATATATCCCCTCTTTGACTGTATAAAATGTTATGTAGAATTGTGCAACATTTTTTTTCAGATTCCTAGCTAGCTTTAGAGATAGGATATGTTTTAAATGTGTTCAGATTTCTGCATTACATATTA